>NC_073696.1:8508000-8843000 GCF_029784165.1 Wyeomyia smithii
CATCAACAACAAGCAGGCACATCCACCTACAGCGAGCGACACAATTTTCCGAATGTCACTTTAAAAATTCAAATCTCATCCATGAAATCACAAACGGGAAAGATTTCAGCACCGTTTTCCCCGGGTGAACATTCTCTAAAAAGGGCTAACTCTGTAACGACTTGAAGTACACTGGCGTATCTTTCCCTTCTTCTCTCTCTCTGTCTCCCCAATGGCACACAGCGAAAGCACCGAGTGTAAGCTCCATCCCGGAGAAACGAGAGCTAGTAAAAGCAATAGCAATCGATACCGGTTTTCCTTTTCACCTTTGGTTGGATGGCTGGTTGGCTGGGTGGTTCGCAGTGCCGAAACCACCCTCAAGTCAACTGTAAACACACTTGAACTTGACGGCGTTACGCCGCCGGCCGTCACAGCGAGGGCTGTGGGGGACGAAACAAGTTTTTTAAGGAAGATAAAAAGGAGGAAATTATTGCCGCATCAACTTCCTTCCAGCTCGTTTCAAAGGAGAATTTTTCAAAACCTTACCACCTCGAGGGGTTGGAAACGTTGTAGCCGGCTCGGTCGGTACACGGAGAAAAAGTTAAGGCTTTGAGCGGTAATCGGCGGTGAAGATTCAGAAGAAAGGTAAGGTAACGAGTAAAGAAAACGCTTTGGAATTGTCCAATTAATTGTCTTCGTTTTACGCGTTGGAAGCTGCATATCGATAGAAACGAATGAACAGAACTGTCGGTTTGTTCTGAATCTGAAGGAAAATCACGATAAAGCTTGAATTTTTCATCTTATTTATCTTTTGGCATGCTCACTTTGCATTCCGGTGGCGTAGCGTGGTGCTTTCGTGTCACTGCCTGCCGGAGCCGTGACAGTCCCGCCGACAAGGACACGTCATCCGTCAGCTTCGATCAACTTTCCAGCTGGCATGGCAAGAACGACGACATACCGGAGATGGATCTTCCCATTTTCGCCAAATTCTAACTTTATTTACATCTCGTCCCGTCTCTGCGTCGAAGCCGGTCTGCCAAGTTCATTAAAGGATAACAAGCATCTCACTCGGTACGAGCGGAGAAACACCGGGAACCGATTGAAACGGTGGCTGGCGTACCTTTCCGATACAGATTTTGCGATGGGATTCTTCAAACTGATTGGGGTTGATGTAGAGGAAGTTTATAGACGATATGAAATAAAGCTTTCGAAGGGGGTCGGTACTGGTTGTTGGTAAAAAGGAAAAATCATCATTCAATGTAGTTTCAATTTACGATGCATTGGAAATACATTTTCGAAATCAGTTTTTTTAAACAGTTTGATGAGACTGTTAAGTAAATGTGATAAAATGAAATTTCGAAAACGATAATTTGGAAACTATACCTAAAGTTCATGAGAAGGAAAAATTGAGGGTCATAATAGTGGGATTATCTCTTCGATTTCAATATATTGAACAAATATAGGGTAATCGCTCCATTATTCATCTCAACAGTTGGGGGCACCTATATTCATCTTATTTTTCATATTTGTCCAATTTACCGTCAAATTTCTACAAATTTTTGAAAGTAAATCTATTCACTTCTCGATTTTTTCAAGTGGCTGAAAGTTTTACGTTGAAAATATGGTAAAATTTGACGATAAATTGATCAAAAAGGCGTGATGAGATGAATATAGGTACTGAAATGGATATAGGAGCGGTTACCCTGCTTAACGATAAACGAAAACATAATAAATATTCTAGTCTTTAACTTAACATGTTTTAAACAATGGTTAGTAAAATCGCTTTAATTTTTCTTAAATCCGCCGGCAAGTTATTTACCATTTATCTAGACCGCAGCACTAACATTCGACGGGCTACCAAGCTCTCTACCAGCCACCATGCACTTCGTTTGTTTTGGCAGAAATAATAACAAGTCCTATTTATGCAGTTTCCACTGAGAGGTTCAAAGGCCTCTTCAACTGTTCTTAATATCAAAGATGCCGATATCGTCCACAATCCAGTCCATCCAGAAGCACGTGAGACTTCGTTACTTCTCTGCAAGTCAGCACTTCGTATAGCACCTTCCAATTTAAGGAGTTATATACCTTTTTGGACGGAAAAAATGAGGGAAGTTTGAATTTATTTTTAAGTGCAGAGCACCATTTTTATTGCATCAAAGTGGTATTTAAAAAATACGTTTGATTTTGAGATATACCAATTATTACTGGAGTAATGGCCGTTTCCCCGAAATGCTTTTTTTGCAGAGGCTTGCGGTGATCCTGATAGAGACTCAGCGGATCAACTAAAGTTATACTTACTTTACTTTTACTTTTTTGGCTAACGGACCGTTCACTGGTCTAGGGCCTAACGAATTAGAGATGTTCCGTATTCCTAAATTCGTTGTTCGTGGTTGATGAAAGGTTTCGGTATGCTACCTTACCAGGGTCGCGATACCTACATCCTGCTGATGGGGCTGCCATCTTAGGTGTAGCTGGCGGGATACAGCATTCCATAATTCAGCCGCCCGCTCCGGGTCAGACGCTGTTGAACTAAAGTCATAAAACCCCTTAATGTTGAACAGTGAGTTTGACAGTCCGTCTTTCTGCTTCAAACCATTTAACGTCACGCGAGCGTACGATATCTTACTGGTTATCCTGACGTTTGATGAAGAACCTACAAGGGTTGCCCGTATTGGTCTAATCAGTTTCGTTGGAAAACCATGTTCGAGTATAATCGACCATAACTCATTTCTCTCAACTGAATCTTACGTTACCCTGAAATCTTTGATTCTATACCAATTACGGGGCGGAAGATTTCTTCCTACTCGACTTGTGCATATGCATCCCCGATGATAATCTTGATATCGTGTCCTGGGTACTCACTGTAGGCCCTTACAGGGGGATCATAGAACTCCTCCTTCTCGTCATCAGGTTTATCATCGGTGTCTTTAAACGGTAAATGAAGAATTTGCTCTTGATTTCCAACCTGGGTAAAAAAAGATGGGTAAAAAATGTTAATATGTGGACAAACTCTCAGAATTTTGGCTTCATTTGGCTTTAAAACAAAATGACGTCGCAAAAAACATCGAAAATTGGCGATTTCCTGAAAAATTCAAAATGCCGCCGCTGTTGGCCCCTTGGGTGAAATGTGTTCAAACTCGGGGAAATTTGTTTTTTTGTCAAAATACATGAAAAAATCATACATACATAGGAAAAAAGTCAACTTTTGTTGTACTCATAACTTTATCAAATTTACAATTATGACGAATCTGAATTGTTTTTTTAAATGACTGGCCAATAAACATTAACATTAATTCAAGAACATCCGGTCAGAAAAATTTTCGAACCCCAGTTGTTGCGAACTGGGTGCACTGCCTCAGCACTTCATCCCAAACTGCCAACCATCCAAAGGCAACATAGCTCAGGATCCGGTTGTCAAATGACCTTACTTTTGCGACGAGCAGCGAGACAGTACAGACGCGCCGTTGTATAGTAAAATAAAATTTTATTATTGATTTAAATTCGTACTGCTTCCTTCTGATTTGGTAATTTAAAAACCCGGATTTTGTAAGTGAAAACTATACCTAAAATAAAACCTAAATAATAATAAAACTGTTTTTCATGCAGCTTAAAGTTTGCCACACGTGAACATAACCTGTGCCTGCTAAAAGTTGAACTGGACATCGCAGCAAGTGACCTGTAGTACAGGATCAAGAAAGCTTTTACGTCAAACTGTCCGTTAACTAAACTGACAGTCTGTCGTGATGTGACCTGGTGAAACGAAACTCTCAACATCCTTCGTCGGAAGGCTAGAAGGTTGTTCAACAGGACTGAAATCACGTCCAACTGGGAAGCCTACAGATAGAGCATCCCTCACAGAATATAACGCTGATCTATGTAAAGCCAAAAAAGAAGGTCCAGAGTTCGATACTGTAAAGACATTCAAAATCTGCATGAGGCAACGCGACTGCAAACAGCGATGTCCAAAGATCATACGAATGGTCTTGTATGTACATAAGTATGACTGTCACAGCCAAAGAAACACTGAATTTTCTTATGAACATTCACACTCCCAGCTCGACAGAAACCTCTGACTCGAAGGTTGAAGGAGCTACAGAGCCTTAGCACAGACACATGACGCCACGTGCTTCGCACTGCTCGCTTGTCGACTGCTCCTATGAAGTCTTCAGGACTGGATGGCATTCTACTAATCTTTCTGCAAAAATCGGACGGACTCATCATGTCCGAACCTCTGGGACATATCCCGGTCAGCTGGCGGAACGTTAGGGTAGTGTTTATACCAAAGCCAGGCAAAAAAGACAAAACATTGCCCAAAGCCTTCAGCCCTTTAAGTCTGACTACAACGTTTCTCAAGTTGATGGAGAAAATAACGGACGACTATACATTACGCAGACAATTATACGGAGTTACGCGTGCATAAGCATCAATATGCTTATTAACAAGGTAAATCTACTGAAACAGCTTTGCATTGCCTAGTGACGAAGATCGAGAAGCCACTGGAATATAAAGATGCAGCGGTCTGCGCTTTTCTTGATATTGAGGGAGCTTTCGATAACACGCTTTTTGCATCGATTTACACGGCTCTACAAACTAAAGGAGTCGACAATACTACAATGAGCTGGATCCAAGCAATGCTCCCAAGCTATCGTAACGAGGCAACGAAGTCATTGGTTACGCGGATAACATAGTCCTTATTGGTAGACAGTGGTAAATCGCGATTTCGCGGAAACCGCGAATTCCGCGAAATCTAGCTTTGACCGCGAAATTCACAAAATCCCGCGAAATGCCGCGAAAATAATAAAAAACAGCAACATTCTATGACAATCATGAAACATTTCGATTTGCAACCTACGAAATTCATGAAAACCAGCAACAAGGACAAAGCTAAATATTAATGGGCACCTAGATGGCAATGGAAGGTTGTTTTTTACGCAAGAGTGCAGCCATAAAATGAAATGTTTCTACGCAAGAGTGCAGCCATAAAATCCAAGTTGCAAGATGACTGAGGGCGGTCTACAAGCCAGCATCTTTTTTAAAATAATCGACAGTGAGATTGGTATTAAAATTTTGGCAGAGGTATTCGAATCGCGAATGTTTTCCTGAATTTTATAGGTTGGTGATTGAATATTTATCGATTTCCGGAAACTCGGTAGATACGGAACGCAGCGTGAGCCAGTATAACATGAATAATACGTGCCTAACGACACCGCAATATAACTGAAACTAATTTGACACAGCACGTGCTTTTAGTTAGTAATGCAAAGAAATTATGGATAGTGCGGTTAAATTACCGTACATTAAATTAATTAAAACAGTTGTTTCTTGTTTTTACCAGAGAAAAAATCACTTTATTCAGTATTTTCTGAAGAAAAAGGGTGCCGCGAAATTCGAATATTTTCTATTTTGCCACCGGCAACTTCAGCAATCTGGGCTTACAGTACACTGTTCGGCAAAACCTGAAGGCTAAAACCACAACTAGCGGTCTTACATCTCCATTGCTCGGCCACGTATAACCTACGCAGCCCTCGTATGGTGGTCTGAGGTTAATGAAACGACAGCCCAGGCGAAACTTACCAAAGTTCAAGGATTGTCCTGTCTTTCAGTTGCCAGTGCCCTACGCACAAGGCCGATTGCAGCCATGAAAGCCATGCTCAACTTACTGCCTGTATATCTCCATGTGAAGAAATGAACAGGCCCACAGTCTAGCAAGAGAAGAATCTACTCAACAATTAATTGGACCTGAACCGTTTCTGGGTTCCTCTACTTTGCCTATAAATTACAAGGGAAAAGTTAGAAACAGTATCTCATTGGGAACATGCGCAGGGTTGCAGACAAGTTAAACAGTTTATCTACCCCAACGTTGCGGCTACCAAAAGGTTACTTAAGGAGGGACCCTACTCTGGAAGGTTTGAAAAATAATGAATTTCCATGAATATTTTTCGAATGTTCAGAGAAGGGTGAAGTGTACGGGTATTTTGGCTTTCGATTAACCCTCTAGTGTCCAGTGCCGCCTTTAGACGGTCTTCAGTTGAACCTTTAAAAAGCTTCATTCAATACTTAAAAGATGTTTATAAAAATTTATATTGATTTTTTCGGAGTCCGTGTGAAAATTATTTTGGGTACTAGACAGTTAAGGGGTTATATACCTTTTTGGTCGAGAAAAATGAGGGAAGTTTGAATCTATTTTTAAGTGCATAGCACCATTTTCATTGCATCAAAGGGGTATTTTTCTGAAAGTACAGTTTATCAACAACAAAAAAAAAACGTTTGATTTTGAGATATATTAATTATTGCTGGAGTCATGGCCGTTTCCCCGAAACGCTATTTTTTTGCAGAGGCTTGCGGTGATCCTGATAGAGACTCAGCGGGTCAACCGAAATAAAAAAACTCATATTATTTCATTAGTTAAGAAGTGTGCCGGGTCCTTGAACGATCGTTTTTATGAGTATTTTGTTTTCAGTGCAAATGGGAACGTTTTTCCCAAAAAATGCACGTTTTGAGCTCAAAAAATTACATTAAAATTTTTTTTTGCGGTAAAATGTAACTGTATGTTCCGAAAAGCGATCGTTCAAGGACCGGCGAATTTCATAACGAAAATTAAAAAAAAAAATTAAGGAAATCGGTTCAGTAGTTTTCCCGCAATCAGGATCACGGCAAAGTCATTTTTCGGAAAACACCATTCCGAGATAATCGCGTGTAAAGTTTCAAGTTTAGCTTATTGGGCCGTGGCGAGGCACGCTGCAAATCGCTCTAACTTTCTTCCTATTGCTCAGATCTTTATGAAAATTTGTGAAAATGTTCTCAAGATGTTGTATTTGAAGATAATACAATAAATTTTTTTTCGGTTTTTTGAAAACAAAAAAGGTATATAACCCCTTAAGGTATATTTGAAGACGTATTTTTCATGCCGTGGACTGTATTTAGGTGAATAATAGGCTGTTGACAGCGTTTTTCACGAAACCATTTTTTTTCAACTGGTGGTAAATTTTTCTCAGTATCTACTGAATCGATTTAGCTGAAATTTTGTTCTAGCATGGATTAGCTAACTTGTAACAAAGCTGTTTTTCGATATCTGATTTTTTCAATGTTTTATAAATTTTTAAATAGTGATTTGCCATAAAAAAATTTTGTTTTTACTGAAAAGGCCGCCATTTTAGCAATTTTTGAAATTTCAAAAACGGCTCCATTTCCATCCATTAATCTATTTTTACATGCTGAAATAAAATTTCAGCCAAATCGTTCCAGTAGATGCTGAGAAAAACGTACCACCAGTTGAGAAACATGATTTTAAGAGGTTATATACATTTTTGGTCGAGAAAAATGAGGAAAGTTTGAATTTATTTTTAAGTGCATAGCACCATTTTTATTGCATGTATTTTTTGAAAGTACAGTTTATCAACAACACAAAAATACGTTTGATTTTGAGATATACCAATTATTACTGGAGTAATGGCCGTTTCCCCGAAACGCTTTTTTTGTAGAGGCTTGCGGTGATCCTGATAGAGACTCAGCGGGTCGACTGAATTCAAAAAAACTCATATTATTTCATTAGTTTAGAAGAGTGCCGTGTCCTTGAACGATCGCTTTTATTAGTATTTTGTTTTCAGTGCAAACGTTTTTTGGGAACGTTTTTACCAAAAAAATGCACGTTTTAAGCGCTAAAAATTGCATTTAATTTTTTTTGCGGCAAAATGTAACTGTATGTTTCAAAAAGCGATCATTCAAGGACCGGCGAATTCCATAACGAAAATTAAAAAAAAAAGATGACTTCCTTCAGCAGTTTTCCCGCAATCAGGATCACGGCAAAGTCATTTTTTTAAAAAACATCATTCAGATACACGCGTATGAAGTTTCAAGTTTAGCTTATGCGGCCGTGGCGACGCGCGCTGCAAATCGCTCTAACTTTCTCCTTATTGCACAGATCTTCAAGAAAATTTGTGAAAATGTTCTCAAGATGTGCTTTAAGATAACGCAATAATTTGCGATTTTTTGGAAACTAAAAAGGTATATAACCTCTCAAGGAAACGTTATCAACAGCGTAATACTCACTATATTTGTATCCACGTCATGCAAAATACATCTCCAAATATACCTTATTCAAAAGCCAAAATACTCGAACATATCGCTTTACTTTAAACATTCGAAAAAAAAAATACAAAAATTTATTACTTTTTATTACTCGTAGTGAACTACGCATCATCACGTGGCTCCTCACTGGACACTGTCCTGCTCTTTATCATTTAAAGAAAATCGGCAAAGTCCCAACCGACATTTTCCGTTTTTGCAACGCTAAACCTGAGAGCTCAGTGCATTTGCTTTGCTTTCGCGGGACTCTTGGTTCATCGAGGTATAACTTCTTCGGGGGTTACCTCTCAACTCCATACCAGGTATGGAGTACCAATCCCAAAACGGTCACTGGTTTCATCAATCATGTAGTTCCGTATTGGGGCACAGGCTTGCAATCAACTAGTTCAACAGTTTGTAATCTGTGTAAAGCAATCGGAGTCAGCCAGAAAGTGGCACTTTTGCTCAATGCCCTACCAAGGATCTACTGCCTAGACGAATCGGGAACTTTCCAGTGAACGGTTGCACGAGCAGCTTGTTCTTTTAGCCTGTGAGTTTTTTGCTCAAAAAAATCTTTCACCCAAAGCAGTTTTACCATAACTGCAACACCCCACTGTAACAAAGCCATTTTCAGATCAAAAGTTGAATCACCGAATGTTACATCGATTGCTTAATCAATGGGCCAAGGAGTAATTCAAAATATAAAATTGATCTATTGCGAAAAGTTTCTACGTCAATCATGATGAATTCAGAAACTTCAAAGAACGCGCTACCATTAAAAGAAGTGGTGTTTTGTACGTTTTGTCTACCGCAATTACGAAGGCAAATAGGTGTAAGTCAAAACAATCATCTTATCGATTAATATGGAATCCCTTAGGACTCCTCTGTTTAGTGCATCAGAACTCGAGAAAAAACGAATAGATCAAGTCGAATTGTCTATATTGCAATGGATAATGAGAAAGTTTTGATGCAAGAAACAAGAAACAAGTAGAAAATATTGTTCTACTTAAATCTACTGAACAAAATCCCCGCGAACCTGAAATTCAAAAATGAATGCTATGTTATAAATATGCTGAATTATGCTTCGATTTGTCGAAACTTTTAAAAGTGAATCTGAATTTGAAGCACAAAACACGTTTTTCTGATTAAATTCAAAATGGCGGTCATTGTGTTTCTACTTTGAATGAAAGCACTATCATTCATTTTCTAAACGACGCACAGTGCGTTGAGTCATAGACAAAAATCGGTTTTCTTTCTTTTTTATTTGGATGCACCAAGTACCCAGACGTGTTCAGAGATATCTCCTGGGTTGTGAACAAGTGTTGGTGAGCTTTGGGAAGCATCACAAATATTAATACAAGCATAGCAAGCGTCAGCGTCCAGAGCAATCATTGGTTTCACTTTTCGTACTAAATTGTCGCGCGTTTTCTAAACGTTGGTAAAACTTAATTACATCGTGTATTCCAATGGAATAAAATGGAAAATAACAATTATGGTTAGTGCAATATTTCATTGATAGAGAGACTTGGTTTCGATTGCGTGTATGATTAATCGGTATGATGAGTTGGTGAAGGTATTAATCCTTAAAAAACGCGAACTCAAACTTTTGTTAGCGTTTTAAAAAAAGTTCCACCGAGTTCCTCTCTCAAACATACATCAAAAGTTTGCTTGAAGTGTCCTCTACAAAATATATTAAAATTAGCTGCAACTTCTTGCAACTCTGAGAGATTTTTTTTTTTTCGTATGTCAATGCCGATCGCTCGTGAAGCGGCATATATTTGAAAAGTGGTTTAACTGCAATGCAACCAAAAGAACATCATGTGTATTTCGATATTGTCTCTACCAGAAGACACAGTCGAGCATGTTTATTAAGATTTGCACAAGTTTTCTGTTGTATATTGTCCAACATTGAACTCGAAATGGGAGAAATGCAATAGAATAAAAAAGTGTTTTATGAAAAAGCATGAAATTTGGTTAGAGTCACCGCTTGCTTTTCCTCGATTCGGTGAGAATAATAATTATGAATACAACTACATTTCTTTTCATGGACGTGCTCACAAACTTTTGAAAGCTGCTCAACCAGAATTAAAAAACGGCGAATTGCAAAGCTCGTTGAAAATAACTCCCCAAAAGAATTAGTATTTGCTGCTACCATTTCGAACAACTATTCCAATTTGTCTGAATATGACCCAAAACTTGACTTGATAATATAATATGCATCATGAAGAATTTTAAATTGTTTGTTACTCTGGTAATTAAATATATAAAAAATAGTTAAAACAATACGTAAAAGGATACCTAAAAAATCTTTTTTTTTCGTTATAATTGCGCATAAGTCACTTTTGCGATTATGTAAAAGTAAGTAAACATAGAAACCGCAGTTTTCGTTACAATGTACAACTTTTACAAAGAGATTAACGGTTTCTGGTATAGGATGAGTGCGTTGGCGTTTGGGACAATTTTGTGATTTAGTGCATCACATAAGACCGTTATGCATTTAGTAGCTCTGAAGGTAACGAACAACTTTCCTTGTTACATCAACATGTTTTATCGACAAAATCGTGTACTTTTGATTTTTGATCCGTTTTACCCTACATTCAACGCACTGTGCGACGTGCTGTTTGTAGAGGGTTTGTAAATCAATAAAAAGTTCCAGAATTGCTACAAATACAACTTTTTGAAGAACAGTTCGATCCCTTGGTGCCCGAGGGGTTCATCAATATGAACTAATTAAAGTGATTTTCTCCCCTTTTCACTATCTTCTATCTATCTATCTATCTATCTATTTATATAAAAGAGAAGTTTTGTATGTATGTATGTATGTATGTTCCAGCATAACTCTCGAAGGCCTTAACCGATTTCAACCAAACTTGGCATACGTGTTCTTTGTACAAAGGAAGTGGTCATAGAAATATTGGATAGGGGGAGGGGTTACCCTTAAAGAAGGAGGGGGTTGAAAGTAATAAATTTTATACATAATGGAAACTTTTCATTGAAATTTGATGGTTTTCGGGTTCTTGGTCATATTTGGAGGCCGGAAGTTGATGTCCAGAGACCGAAAAATGATGTTCGCTGCTATTTTCAATCCAAGATGGCGACTTCCGGTTTCTAAGAAGCCATTTAAAACTGTGGAAAACGCTCACAAACCCCCCAATGTTGTTGTTTTCGGAGCAAAAATGACTCTTAAGAATCGGTTATCGGTGTCTGACGGTACTTTGAAACTTGGGTTGCCGACTTTCGGTTTCTGGAAATCTGCGAAAATTATTAATTGAATTATATACTTGGCGATAGGGGTATTTTCGGAATGGGAATAGCGTCGTCATACGAACATCGATCATATTTTTCCAAATATTGGCCTCTTTTGGAACGTAGTGCGGTCTGTTTACAGTCGAGAATCGGCTTTCGTGCAAATGTTTCTAGAGAAGTGTTTCAAAACATCCAACCTGCTTTGATCCGTTTTTGAAACGATTTCTTGACATATTTCTTGCATAATTTGATAACGGAGAGCCCAATCTAGCGTTTTGGATGAAAAAATTTGTTTGGACAAGTTACTGAAGCTCAATTTTAAAGAGCTCCTAAAATCCAGCAATTTATTTAAAAAAAAGTTTTGTATGTATGTATGTTCCAGCATAACTTTTGAATGATTGTACCGATTTCAACCAAACTTGGCATACGTGTTCTCTGTGTAGAGGAAGTGGTCATAGAAATATTGGTAGGAGTAAGGAGGTCTTAATTGGTCAGAAAATCAAGTTTTTTCATGCATTATGGGAACTTTCTGAATGAATACGATAGTTTTTAGGCTTTTGGTCATATCTGGAGACCGGAAATTGATTTCCAGAGACCGGAACATGATGTCGAAAAGAGAAAGAGGCAGCTATCAAAGAGGGAGGGGGTCTTAATTTATAAGAAAGTCAGGCCTTGCAGTGTCCTATGGGAATTTTTCGAAAAGGTACGATAACTTTCATGCCCTCGGTCGGTCATGGCCGGAAATTGATGCCTAGAGATGTTTTTCTAAAACAAAGATGGCAACTTTTGGTTTCTGGGAAGCTGTATAATACAACTGTAGAAAACGTTTACAAACCTCCAAACATTGGTATTTCCGGAACCAGGATGACCTTTAGAAACCAGAAATTAAAGTCCAACGACATTTTTTAAATTCAATATGGCGACTTCCGGTTTCAGAATTTTGTGAAAAACGAATATATGCTCTTCAATATGTATATTTTCGATATCAAGATGACGTCCAGAAGCCAAATATTCATTTCCGGCGCAAAATTTTAAATCGTACATGGCGGATTACATTTTCTGGAAAGGTTACTAGAATACAGAAAAAGGCTTGGACATTATATTGAAACGTTGTTTTGAAATCAATTCCGCTATTTCTGCTTTCTGTTAAGCTGTGTGAAACTGAGTAAAATGGTAGAATAATGTCAATACTTCTAGAAAGAGAACTATGTTCAGAAAATGACAACGGGCCTCCAACGCTATTTTCAAATTCAAGAAGAAAAATATTCAAATTCTCCCAGATATTAGGTTCATAGGTCAGAGCTGACTCCCCAAAACCGAAAATTGGTGTCCAAACGTTTGGTTTAGCAAGGGGTTGTTTTCCTGCATTGGAAGTTATTCAAAACTTGTGGAAAATGTGAAGATAGTCCCCGTATCACCAAATTGTTAATTAATTCATGAAGACTGATGTTCAACTATAAGGATGATATTGATATTGTTTACACAAAAAAGTAAAACGAACAGACATAGCAAGCAATAATGTTTACTATCAGATTATGTAATTTCAGTCTAATTTGATTTTATTGTAAGATAATCGATACCGTCGAAGATGCTGATGAGGCAATCCATTTTCCAACGGAATTTTTGAACTCCTCGACCCAGCTAGAATGCCTCCCCATCGATTGTTAATTAACGAAGGTGGTATATAAGCAAGTTTATAATTAAAATAGAAATATTATTTGAAATGATGGATTGGAAAAAGTATATGGAAATATGGAAAATTGTAGAAAAAGCAGAAATTTTTACACGAGCAAGGCCGGGTACATTCAGCTAGTTTTCAATAATTTAGAAACAAAAATATCTTTTTTAAAAGTCCTCGCTTTCAGCGAGAATTGCTGAGGTTTTTAAAAAAGATTCGTATTTAGAGCACAGGAGTAACAAAATTAAAAACTGTGAAATGGCCGCGGCCATTCTATTTTTGGAGTCAAATCTGACAGGTATCCGTTATCACAAGTAAGAACCCAAGCTGAGCTGCCTAGAAATTCCAACTGTTGAGTCTATTCGTGTACACAGCTTGGAATATCGAAAGCTGTTTTCTTCGGAACCACCGCTGAAAACCGCGCAGCCGTGGCGACAGGAAGACATCATCGCAGAAATATTATACAACACACTCACTCCCCAACCCCGTTGTGAATCTTGGGACAATCTCCACTTGGTCCCCCCTCGAAGGTGATAAATGAAATGCCACCTAGCCGTTCCCAGCAAGCTCGTTCCGATTCGCATGTCTCGACCGAATCCGCGCCAACAGAGTTTAAACATTCGTGCGGTTTGCGTGGCATTATCGCTCTCCAGTGCGGTTCTCGACGGCGGGGAAAGAAAATCACACAGTTCGAGGATTAAGCAAGTCTGCAACACGTCGCCTGTACGGTAGAACACATGAATGAATGAATATTCATTGGAAGAAATTACGCATACCATACTTACGTTGCGTCTGTACCAGATAGCCAGCGCTGCCCTGGACGTAGACACAGACGTTCTGATAGATACACGTTTCTGCCGGGGGGTCCTGTCGCTTGTCTCGACCGCAGTTAGCCAAACCGGCCTACACACCGATCATTCGAATGGCTTTCACAATTCAATTACCGTCCAATGAACGAGATTAGATCCGTCACAATAAGTGGATCTCAGAATCAATTACCGCAGAAGGATTCAATCGAAAAGTCTTAAATATTTTATTGCTTTCTTTCGAAACGAAGCACCCAAAGTCGCCTCACTGAACGGCTCGTCTCTCGTTGGTCTCCGCCGTTGCCATAACTGTAGTTAACTTTCGCGAACCGGCCCGCAAGTCGCTCCGTTGGACCCCGGCGGCTAGCAGAGTTCTTGTTTTCGTGTCTTCTTGTTTATGCGGTGATTTAGTCGTTAGGTTGATTGATATTATTAGTTTGTTACTCCGTTGGCGCAGACAGATTTTCTGTGTGAGTGTGCGAGTTTTTTTTTGGTTTTGTTTCACTAAATGCCAGCGCTTGTGGCTTTTTTAGTGGATCGCGGTTTCATTTCTTACGCCGTCAACAGGAGAATTACTAAGGGCGATAGGTGTGAAAAGGCAAACGATCGAAATCGATTGCGATAATGGAATATGGGATTGTTCACCCGCAAGATGAATTGCTGGATTCTTTTTTATGACCTAAACGACTTCGAAATTGTTCTGAACGTTTTATGTTTCCACTTACAAATAAAGTGGTTGTGTTGCTGTTTTCGTAATACTCGCTAAACAATTTTTAAACAGCTTTTTTAGTGGCACTTGGAACAGCTTCAATATTGACACACATTTGTTAGAAGCATGGTAGAATTTAAGAACAGATGGTCTGTTTCCTGAAAACATGTTTGCAGTTCGTGAAAAAACTCCGGACTGCCAAAAACTGGTTACAAACTGGTTTACGCTTGATACTATGTGAATCAAACCGAAAAATAATCATTTTCTCTGATTTTTCAAATTTCCTTTGTTACCTAAAGAATGTTAAAAGTTAAAAGACAATAGACAAAAGCCCAGAGTCAACCGGTCAAATTGTGAAAATTATTGCGATTCTCTAAATTGTCAAATGAATGCTCATCATAATTTGTTAGCAACTGTGTTTTTTTTCGAGTATCCAATTATAAACTACTGACTATTAATCAGTGATTCAATTAATAATTTCGAAACTCATTAAGCCGCAATAGCTCTCCCACTGATTTTCTCAGATTATGGATTCACGCTTCCCTTCGGCGAATCTCTGATTACACCACTTGATTATGATTTGACCACTGCTTCCCTTGACCACTTTAGTGCGAACGACTCCACATTATGACAGTAATCTTTGCGTCGATTATTTTATCGCTTGTGACAGTTTCTTATCGCAGTGACGATTATTAACGACACTTACCGTTGCACTGTGCGGAGTAGAGGTTTTTGTCGTGTGGCAGCAAGTGCACTTCTACCTGGTCGTCACCCATCACCCAGCAAGGGGTTGAATCTCCACATCGGGAATTAAACATTTAAGCTTTATCGGATGTAAAAGTGGCTGCTGATTGCTGTCGACAGCCAAGCTCGCAACCTGTTCCCATTAGCTGGCACCATTTCATTTCTGCGCCGTGTGATTTTTATTCAAATCTTAAAATTGCTTGAGAGCTTTGATAGTTGCTACTGTTCTTTCTTCTTGAGCTCTAATAATTAATTTAATTGCGAATTTATGCTCTATTTCCATGATTTGTGGTCTCCGGGGCTCGACGCAAAGACGCCATTATGAGAAGATTGCACACGCGTGCAAGCCCCAGACAAAGTTTTCATTAAATGCCGGGAGTGAAACCCATTAGCTGTAATATTCCCATCGCACTGTGCTAACTACGATGGTGAAATATTTCTTCCCGTAGTCATTAATTAATTTGCATGCTGTTTTATTCTCTCTATCGAGAAGGCCGCTTTTCAAAAGGGGAGACGGTGCCGACTTTGGGACTGAACCTTTTGCGAGGACATGTTGTGAATTCTAGGTACAGCAAAACCATAAATAATAAGTACAAAAACTGGTTAGAATAGGGTTTTCATTTTACCACATCCGCCGCTGTATAGAAAACTTTACGTCGTTAATTTCAGAACTTAATCTCAGATACACTCCAGTCCCCACATATGAGTTGAGGTTGATGACCCGGGGTTAATTCTCATATGTACTCCTAGAGGATTAAAACTCTCACTGCTAGAGCGCATTCCAAACAATTGCCCTGCTTCGGGGATGTAACTGCAGTATCTGTATCACAACTTTCAACCCCACTAGCAAAACAAAACTCATCGGAATAAAAACATCACTAATCTCTCAATTTAATTTCTCGATTTTCACTCTTCCTTTGCAGCATCGCGAATCCTGCGGCACACCAACAGCAAGCGAAGCAGCAGCAGTCTGAACGATTACGGCACATCGGCGGGCAGCGAATCGTTGTACAAGGCAGAGCAACAGCAGCAGCAGTTTAATGGAAAGTATCTTTTAAATTCGAATGAAAATGCCGCCGGTGGCGGAGGTGCCGAGGATAGCCCAGGAACAGCAGCGGCAGCGGCAGAACCGTCAGTGCCGTCATCCGCGCTGTCGTCGTCACTGTCGCATAATTCGCCGCAAACATTGACGCTGACGGCGGATAAAAATAAAACAAGTAAGTTTGTATGTTTTCGCTGGGTTTCGAGTGTTGTTGTTGGTTGCGGAAGTGGTCGCCCGGAGGGGCGGAGTTTTCCCAGTGGTTTCTCTTGTATTACTGCCACGGTGGCAAAAGCGCGCACCGGGCCGGGTCAGGCGGACGTCAACGTTTGGATTTCTGATGGGAGCAGAGGAAATTTATGTTTCGTGCATGGCATGGGTTTTGACATTCTACGAGACTTGTTGGCACTTTTTTCCTAAGGTTGATTGCTGTTTCCGAGCAAACCGTAATGGATTATGGTACTCTGGTTAAGTATCAAATAAATTGGGCACACCTGTCGGGTTTGTGTTGTTTCGTCTGTTTTTTTTTCAATTGCAAAGGGTTTGTTGTTATTTCTGCGGTTTTATTGTTTATTATATATGCAAAAAGGGCATATTACACATAGAGTACCAAATCAGAGCCAAAGACGCGCATAAGCTTGTTTAGTTTTTAAATCACTTTTTATCTCATCAAACTGAACAGTAATCATCTATAATCAATGAACCATAACAGGACTACGAAAGTTGTTTTCACACATTTGGTAAGTTTCTATACTAATACTAGCTAACCCGGCAAACTACGTCCCATCAATCTTTTCTCTTTATTGAAAGCATGGGAATTTCTTATTGATTATTATTGAAAAAAATAATTATTTTACGTTCGTTAAAGGTAGGGTTTGCAATCCCGGGAACGATTTCCCGGGAATTGCCTTTTCCCGGGATTCCCGGATCCCGGGAATAGGAATATTGATTCCCGGGATCCCGGGATTCCCGAGCTCCTCGGAAAATTTTCCATACAATATTGCAATAAAACTAAATATCGTATCGAAACACGAAACTTACGTCGTAGAAGTGTAGAGCAGCTTCATAGTGTGCATTATACGAAGCAAATATTTGCTTGAAACGACGATCAATATTTGCTTGCCGTGTAATATCAAATTATTTGCTTAATTTATTTGTCAAAAATATATGCTGTCTCATTCAGTAAACGATGAATTAATAAAAATTTCCTTCGTCTCATGTCTTTATTTGCTAGTGAGTTTACTGCTAAGAGGATAGTTGCTTGATTTTTTCTTTGTTTATTGACAACAAAATTTGAAACCTGTAAATTGATAAAAAAAAATTGAAACCCGTAAATCAATGCGACCAGAAATAAATAAATTAATAAAACTCAGTCAGTGTAACTTGGGTCGTGGCCGCGATTTCACATTAATTACGAAGGCATTCAAATGCTCTGAAATCTGGCTGCCAACAGGCCCGGATTTGAGGGGGGGGGGCAAAGGGGGCAAATGCCCCGGGCCTCCCGATTCAAGGGGCACCCCTAATCCTGGGGCGACCTTTTTTTTTTGCTCGTCACCTTCCAGAACGTTACCTCTAAATATTTTAGGAAAAGAGGGCCTCACAGACAAATTTGCCCCGGGCCTCCCAGCGTCTAAATCCGGCCCTGGCTACCAAACACTCAGCTTTATCTTCAACAAAATAAAAGTATTGAACTCTTCAGTTTCTAATGAAATGTAGCAAGGGCTGGAATCGGTGATTTAGAAGTATTTTAGAAATCAGACACCAGCGGTGATTCAGCGATCTTAAGCAAAGTTTTACAGAAGGGAACTACATTATTTGGGCGTAACGAAAAATTGTCGGCGGAACTGAGACGATTGATAGACGATTGTTCATGAATTTCTGGAGTGAACTTGCATAAATTTTGTTCTTCAATTGATAATTAAATTGTAAACGATTGTTTGAAACTTTTTATTAATAAACTTTATTTGAAATCTCATTTTTGCTGAGGATTTTTTTCCCGGTTCCCGGGAATTCCCGGGAAATGAGACTTTTCATTCCCGTTTCCCGGGAAATCTATTCTCGGGAATATTGCAAACCCTAGTTAAAGGCAAATTCGCAAGAAAAAAATAGCGATTCGACTATCCGGAAAATTCGATTATCTGGAGTAATTTTTTTTTGGCACCCCGGATAATCGAGTTCGACCTGTACCTGTGCCTGTATTGGTTGAAATATGTGTTTCATTTATGTGGGAACCTTTCCTCTCCGTCCATAGTAGCGACGGCTCCCAAATCATCATAGGAACATTTCTTGTATTCTAAAATCCTCATTGCAAATTTGATTCCATTTGCCTGATCGTTTTTAAAGTTTTGTAGAAATTTGTGTTTCATCTGTATGGAAACCTTCCCATTCTGAGGAGGGAGGGGTATCAAATCACCATGTTTTCTTGTTCCCTAGAACCTCCTCATGTCAATTCTGGTTCCATTTGCTTTATTAGTTCTCGAGTTATATAGAAACTTTTGTTCCATTTGTATGGAATCCCTCTCTTCCAATCGAGAAAGGGATATCAGACCACCATAGAAATATTTCCTGCTCCTGAAAACTTCCACATGCCAAATTTGGTTTCATTTACTTCAATAGTTCTTGAGTTATGCAGAAATGTGTGTTTCATTTGTATGGCACCCCTCCTTTCCAGAGGACGAGGGGATGTAGAACTCCCACAGAAACATTTTCTGATTCCAAAAACTTCCATTTGCCAAATTTTGTTCCGTTCGCTTGATTAGCTCTCGAGTTATGCAGAATCTTGTGTTGCATTTGAATGGAACCTCTCTCCTCCCCGAGTAGCGAGGGATGTAGAACCACCATAGAGATGTTTTTTGCTTCCGAAAACTTCTACATGCCAAATTTGGTTCCATTTACTTCATTATTTCTTGAGTTATGCAGTAATATCTGATTCTAAAAACTTATACAGAGCAAACTTTGGTCCATTTGCTTTAATAATTCTTGAGTTATGTAGAAATTTGTGTTACATTTGTATGGGACCCCTCTCTTCCAGAGAAAGGAGAGCTGTCAACAACTTTAGTAATGTTTCTAGATTCTTGCTTCGAAAAACCTCCACATGCCGAATTTGGTTTCGTTTGCTTGATTACAGGGTGACAAAAAAGTCCGGTCACACAGGAAAATCACAATATTTCAAAATATAAGAAGAAAATCTGAATCTGGCTTTCATAGCTTTATTCAGTAACTCATAAAGATACTTCACAGACGATATCTCGGAATTACACCACCTTTCTCTGATCGAACCAGCTTCAGACGTCTCTGAAAGTCGTCGCAAGCGGCGCGCACGTGCTCCATCAGCATCTCGTCCCAGATTTTCGTGATAACTCGTTTGAATTGCTCCAAATTTGTTATTTTATAGTCGTTAAGTTTCGACATTATGTATTCCCACACGAAATAATCCAGTGGATTCAGATCCGGAGACGACGGAGGCCATTCATTCTTCGAAATGAAATCGGTCAAGTTTTCCTCACACCACGCCTGAACAACCTTTGCGGTGTGGGATGGGGCGCCATCTTGCTGGAAGCAGCAGTAATCGTCTTCAAACAATAGTTCAGCTTGAAGCAGAACATTGTTATTCAAAACCGTGTCCAGGTTGTACTCTGCGTTGATTTTGACCCCTTTATCGATAAAAATAAGAGGCAATTTACCTCTCTTGCAACTGGCTCCCCAAATCATCACTGACGTCTTATTTTGGAACCGGGAAACGTTAATATATGTTTTGACACTCAGAGAAATTCGATTAAACCATCTATTTTGTTTTAATAAAGAATTTCAGCTATACACACAAATGAATCAAATCTTCTACCAGCTCCTTTCTCTCGTATATCAATCACAATTTCAACCAGACATCATAAAACGTCTGGGAAAGATGTTTTCACTCAATACAAAGCCGCACACTCGCATCCAATTTCACCGCAACGGTCCTGTACGAAAATTCTTGACAACTTAATGAATTTCGTCCTCATCGTCACCGATGTTGTGCGGAGAAATGTCCATACCCGAGTAAATAACGTGCATTAGGGTGGTTAGCTTAGAGTAAATACAATGTTACCAAATGCTTTTATTAGATTTAAAATTAGTTGTGTAAAATTCGTAAAATAGAATTTCTAGTTAGAATAGTAGAATTCCCAGCAACAAATGTACCCATCTGGAAGAAATTCATTTTCTTAGCAAATCTGTTCTTCCTCAACGGAACCGTCTGTGATGCTATATTAAAAGTCATAAATTTTGGGACTCTACTCTCTGCTGCCCCGTGTGTTTCCTTTCCAACTTTCCATAATTGTTCTTTTTTACTCAACGGTTTGTTTTCCTCTTCTTCTCCTTCTTTTCAGAGTTATTAAAATGTCACTGTGACATTTGCAAGGATCAGAATTACGTGTGTGAAACAGATGGACTGTGCTTCACCTCGTTGTCGCTGGAGCACGGCGTCTACAAGTACTCGTACAGGTATGTTGGCACCATTCATTATTGGTACCGGTAGCATCGTCATCGAGCAACGCGAAACGGGGAGCTTCCCGGCGTGTCCCGTTCCTGGTTTGGACGCCGCTGACAGGTGTTCCGGGTCGGCGTATGCGTGGGACGGGATTTCTCATAGTTTTGCGCTCCTTATTTCGTTCATCGCATTACTTTTCGCCCTCATCCATATAGCTTAGTGCAGACAGCTGGAGGGATTCCCGGCTACCAATTTAGAATGCAAGAATTCTGAGAGATTCTTTTCGCCGAGCTTTGAATGGAAAATGTTAGGAGTGAAATTTGTAAGTGTGTGTGTGAGTGTGTCTTTACTGCGAGAACAAACCTGATTTGGATTGCATTTCATAGTTTTGGCTCCCTCTAGGCCAGGCCAACGAACCGCATCTCGCCAGAGACAGGGACAATTTTAATTAAATTTCATAATTATGTTCGATGTGGGCGCTTGGGAAGAAGCTCACCGTTATGAAGGGAGCAGAACAAGTCGGTTTTCTACGATTCTGACGGCTCTCGAGGGATCTTCATTAAAATCTCAATCGGATGTCCAATTCAGTGTTTCATTAGTGTATGCCCTAATGGTGGGGTCGCCCTTTCATCGATGAAGTTGCGATTTGAGATGGAGTTTAATGAACGGGAGAAATGTTCTTAAATAAATTTATGTTATCTGAATAGTTTTCTTTGACTTGTATAAAAATAGTTTGATTTCCCCTAAATTTTCACACGACTGGAAAGGAAATAAGAGCTCAAAATTATGACATCATTTTCGTTCCGAGCGCATCATAGAAACGCTGTTCCATTTGTTTATCGTATAACCGGTTTGGAATTGATTCTGTGCTAGCGGAGAAGCCGGTTTAGGTGTTACCAAAAACACATTCTGTCGCGCTGGTGCTGTTCCGGCGTGGCTTCTGCCCATCAAAAGCAGTATTTGCGAGTTCCAACATTGGTTGGCACGGATGCTTATCTCCAGTTGGGTTCGGAGAACTTTTCTCAATATGTTTGAGTTTTTCCTTCTTAATATTTAACCGCAGTTTCCACTTCAAGCCACTGATTTTTTTCCTTGCTTCATTGACGAAACTTTTTGAATCATGTATGTTCAGCAGCAGTTTCCTCAGAATAGTTCCAAAGAAGCACCAATCGCTACTGGTGATGATAAATTTTTCTCAGCTGTGTGAGCATTTTTTGAATTGTCTTTGTATGCTTTATATTGTAAGATATTGGTGAACAGCATAAACGATTTTTTTCAGTTCATCTATTGTTGGTGGTAAATTAAAACTATAGATTTAATATTCCCTGGGGTTCATCTTTTGACCCCATGATGGAAGTGTTTTTCCGTACAATGATAGACAAAATAAAATTCACCAGTTCGTATCCCCCTCCAAAAGGTGTCTCGACCGGAAGGATTATCGGGGCCCGTTCACGTGGAACTGGTGCCGGAATCAGAGCGCAGATTTTCGCAGCGATCATTACTGCTGTTACGGACCAGATCTCTGTAACCGATTACTTCTGCCTCAGTTGTCGCTAGAGCAAGGTGCGATCTGCGTTATCATTTCCTTTTTTTTGTTTCCCTACTTGTGTTGCTCCCCACGTATGATCAAGTTGAACAATCTTTTGTTGAAAGTTTGATTTTTTTTCTTTGAAGGCATTATAACATATTATCATTTGTTTAAACTTCAATTAAAAAATTGTTTGCGTTTACGCACACTTGCTGATTCCACCACCACACCAGAATCAAGTGCTAACCAATTTCTTTTGTCTTGTTTTGACCTTTATTTTAATTTTTCTTGAATTTTGAAATTAACCGAATGTTTTTACTTGTTCTTTTTGCTTACATTCTAACTCCATTCAGCCTCTTAAGTAGACAGAGTTTTCTGCAATTAAGTATCCAAGCTGATGTGTTATTTTCCCATTCCAGTAAAAAATCGAATCAGTTTACAAACATGACTTCGCGTCCGTTATCTAAAAAAATCCCTGAGTCTCGAGCATTGTTTCCTCCAACCGGTATTATAAAATAATTTACCGAAACGAAAGAGAAATTATTATCCAAATTAAGTGAACAAAATTGTTAAAAAAAATCTCTTTTCGATTTCTTCTCTTTTCTCTTCTCCCATCGGCTTGCGTCTCGGGTCCGAATCGATTGCTCGTTCGTGGTTCGATCTCGGCGGCCGGCACAGCTGTCAACCAAAAAAGTACGAACTAGCCGATCGGCTCCCGTTGAGTTGTCTCACCTCGAAGGAGAAGCGAAATTCGTTCACGATCGAATGCTGCGCCACTGATTTCTGCAATCATAACAAACTGCTGCAGCTGCCCAAGCCAGGTACACACATTAAAAGAAACTGCAACACACAGTCTTTATTAAATTGTTTATAGATTACGAAACTGCGTTCCCTGCTTGCCACCGTTATTTTCTCGGCATGGAGCGCAAATCCTCACTCTCTTTTTCATTCTGTTAGTTGCTCCTTACACCGCTCCTTTTAAATGGTCCGTACATCGAAATGGGGTCCAGCTAGGGCCCCTACCATAGCTCGCAGCATCCTGAATGATCTACTCCTGTTTCACAAATCTCATACTGTATCGGCATTTGTCATTATTTAATTGGTTTTAGTTTAATTATTGGCTAATCTGTCATCGAGGATTGCAGTCACTAATTTGGTATTGCAAAATGTATAATAGCATATAGCATCTCTTTTCTTATCTCACTTCTCTAGATGGGTTAGTAGAACCGTTACTAGTCGCGCTGCTTTCATGCATTCAGTTTCCTTTGTTTGGCTGTTTCTTGTAGCATTCTGCTGTTCTTTTGAGTTCGTAGCATTGGCAAGCAACTTTCATCGGAATGTTGGTGTAAATAATTCTATACCTAGGAAGCTAGCAAAACTAAGCGGTTGGCGGTAATCAAGCTGTAAATAACGTTTAAACTATCTTTCCGATTAGTTCTAGTTTCTGGTTGTGGTTTTTCTTCAGTTTGTAGATAATGAAACTTTACGTACCTCGAACATTCCAAAGCAGGAAATATCACAGTACTTCGGCAAGCGAGACGTCTTAATATGATTTAAAATGATAATTGTTAGGTAAATATTGAAGCCTGGTCGATTGAGGTAAGTGAATTTGGAGAGAAAGAGATAAACGAATTTTTCTTTCGAAAACAATCTGTTCGTTGTAAAGAACAGAAGAGCCCAATTGTTTTTTTAATAGTTTTCTATTGGAACAAAACGAAAATAAAAAGAAAAGGCGCAATTCGAACGAACATAACCTCATTCAAAACTTGATATCCCCTAAATTGTATATCGTATTAGAATCCGGAAAAAAATCTAACAAATATGTTGGATCATTCTATTTTTTGGTTCATTTGTATATAAAAAATTTCGTATGAACATCATTATTTTTTAGGCTAAAGGACTACAAAACTAGTATTTTTAACCATGGCGGCTCCCAACCCATCTTCGTCCATCTACCGACCATTCCTGCTGCCATCTGATTATCGAGAATGATTTTCTTGTACCTCGTAAGTAACGCATTCGCAACCCTCAGGCATATGAGCCTGTATGTAATTTCAAGTTTACCACGATAACTGTTAGTTCTTAGCGCTTTTGCTGGGACTTTTAACCGGATATATTCGTGATCCGGTTATCTGAAGCTCGGATCACGGATGGGTGAACGAATACTATTCGAATGACCGGATATCCGGATTCGCATAATCGAATAGTCAGATATTCGGATATCCGGATATTTACCATCCGGATATCCGTAATTTTTTTTCTGTCTTTTGAGGCCCGTTTTAATAAAACGTGACGCAAAAAATGGCTCTTTTCACAATCCAATTTTTCAACCCGAGGCTGGATATCCGGATATTTTAATCCGGAAAGTCCTAGCACTAACTGGGTCCCCATGCCTTAGTATAGACGAAACCACGCTGGCAAGAAGTTTACCCTGGCTGCCATTTACCGCTGAGCTATTCGACATCATTCGAGATAATGCTGCAGTGGCCGTTGAAGCCCTCTTGCAAGCATAGTTGATATGACTCTTAAATGCGAGCTTGTCGTCAACCATATTCCCCGAGAGCTTCAAAGATCGCTCTGAGGTAATGGTGTAGTCTCCGACACTGGCCGCCGCCTGTTGCTCTGATTTGTGGTTATTCACAACTGTGACCTCCGTCTTATGGTACGCTGACACCAGTTTTCTGGAGTGCATCCAGTCTTCGACCTTGCGTATAAAGCGCGTGGCCGACTCGACCTTCTCGATCAACTCGATCTCCTCGATCGACCCGCCGTAGACCTCTAGCGTCATGTCGTCTGCAAAGCCGATGATCACACTCGTATAGGAAACTTGAGTTTCAATACTTCGTCACACATGACATTCCACATCACCGAGAATAGAACCTTGCGGAACTCCTGCGCAGTGTGTCGAACAGTTAACATTTTTGCATGACACCGTATCGAAAAATACTGTTGCCTCTCTTGCAGACTGCGACAGCAGCGTTCAACCGTACGCTTCTCTATTTGAGAGAATCGTGTGACTTAAAGCTAACACGGTTTTTTTAATGATTCTCTTTTGTGCCGATCTCCAGCCGCTTCGATATCTCGACTGTCGCATTGTGCGAATGACAATAATTGGCAATCATGCGACAGTTTAGCACAGTAATAAGATGGAAAATCAATAATTACTCTGTATGTACTGCCGAAAAATATCATCAATCGTGTACACCAGAAAATTTGAAAATAGTTCGCTGTAGCGAAAGTCTTATCCAAATTTAGCATATTTAATCAAAAACAGGACAATAAAAGCATTTATCTTACAAATTCATTTAACGTCCTCGTGCCCAAACAAAAATTGACGCTAAGTGAATTGATTCCACTTCAATTCGTAATAAACGCAATAATTACCACAGACAGCTACAGTCAATAACACACGAGCCAGAGATTGTCTATACAATGACAACAATATAAAAAGAAGTGAGCGAGAGAATTGTTGTTCATATTGAATTCGTGACAAAAAGCAAGAGATAAAGCAGGTCGTATGAAACTTCGGTAGCGGCTACTGTCGCGTAGTGTTTCATTCCACTGAGGCAATCACAAAAATCTGGCGTGTGAATACTGTAGCGTACCAGTACATTTCCCTACCCTGCTCCTGCGGTAATTGGGACACTTCTGACCCTTCTCCGTGTTGTAAACAAGTACTAGATTCTCGCGCATATCCAATCGAAGCAGGCTCTCTTGCTTGCCTTAATCGCACTCTTTAGCGCCGATCTTGCAGAACCGAATGCTGCGCGGCGCTCAATCATCGGTTCGTCTGTTTGCGAACGCTGCATCCTCCATCTTGCGCGGAGGCACGAATTGCGGTGGCCCACTAGCGCATCAGTCAACCAGTAAACCGGTGGCTTCCCATTTCTAGGTTGGCGAGTCCTAGACATGGTGGCGTCGCACGCTTGCGATAGTATGGCAACTAGTTGGTTTGCAAAGCCTAAAAATATATCGATAAATGATATTTGAAGGAGATTTTCCGGAGGAAAACTCTTCGGATATTGTAGGGCGGTAGGATGCTTGTAGAAAAAGTTATTTACCTCAACCTGATTGAATAAGCCCTTTTTTCTTCTTTCCAAAGCGGTCAAAATATAAAGAACTGGTTGAAAAATGAACGAGGAAAAAATAAAAATGTGCGCTGAGGTCCAAAAACGGGGTTTTTTACCATAACTCCAAATTTTAAGGGTATATAAAACACTTAAACTATGAGCGCATGTAACTAGGTCACATCAGTAGTTTTGGCATTTTTCTTTCATTTGTAGCACCGTGGAACAACTTTGCAACAGATGCCAAAAATTCTGCTTTTCTTGAAAAATTATAAATCAGTCAAATGTCAATTGATTTTCACGAAACTTCTTCTGTTTGATTCGTTATTAAATATACTTTTAAAGTACCACTTTGTTTGTAGTACTTTTCGCAGAAAAATTGTTGGCAAATTTCAAAGTTTAGTTTAAAATTTGGGTAAGATTGGGTGAAATGAATACATACCTGTTTATATTTTGAAAGCTCTATCTTTCCTCTTTCCAAAACTGCCAAAATATTGAAAATCGGTTGAGAAATTACTGAGTTGAAAAGCATTATATGCGCCTAGGTCCAAAAAACGGCATTTTGACCATAACTGCAAATTTCAGGGGTGTTTGGAAAATTTCTAGTATGAGCGAATGTTACTCTTAACAAGACCTACACTAGGTCTGTTTTGGCTTATTATGTATGATAGGGGTTTCCGTCGTTAACGATGAAGGCACAATATCTGTATCCGAATGAAAACCGTACACGGGTAGAAATAAAATCTCGAAAACGGGCAAAATGACTCATGATTTCATGATTTGGATGTATTTTCATGGTATGAATATACACCATGAGTAAAGACTCATGGAATCATGAGCCAATTGTTCGTAACGCACCCCGTGCGTTACTGTTTTGCTGACATCATGAGCAATTTGGATTGAAACCATGATTTATGGGTCATGAAATTTGACTCATTTGACTCATGAAATCGGGCGTTCAATTTATGAAATCTCCCTTTGACTCATGGAACCATGATTGTGATTCATGAAATCATGAAATGCGAGTCTTAAAATATAGCATTTGGCTCCGGGAATCGAGTGTTTGATTTATGAATTTCTGCTTTGGCTTATTCTAACCCATGAAATTATGAGCTGAACTCGTGAAATCATTAGTTACGAGTCATGCAATTCAGCATTTGACTCCAGGAATCGGGTGTTCGATTTATGAATTCTTGCTTTGGCTACTGGAACCATGATTTTGATTTATGAAATCATGAGTTGCGAGTCGGGACATATAGCATTTGACTCATGAAATCGGATGTTCGATTTATAAAACCTTGCTTTGATTTAGGAAACCATGAATTGAACTCATGATTGATTGGGCTGGTTTCATGAAATCATCATTTGTGCGATCCGATTCACGAAATTGCCCAATCCGCACGAGAGTCACGAATAAAATAAGACTTTTTTCTTACAATTGTCCCCCGAATGTTTTAAAAATAATATGAAAATAGTTTTTGTACGCGAGTAACCATTACTTTTTATAAAAAAACTTGTGTTAGTTTTCTTGCAAAAGGCACTAGCGCTATGATTATAAAACAATTTTTTCTTTTATTTTGTCTCTGTGATAATTGAACTAAAATTAATTTATTCTTCTCTGAAGGGTCACAGGCGAGATTATTCCACTTGTGAAACGAAATTATTTTTTCCATTAAGTAGTCACGGTGATAATTTGAAGTATAAATGGTATGTTGTCTTAGAATAGTCACTATGTCATTAAAAGGTACATTTAAATTTTTCTGATAACTTCATGGTGACCTTCATAAAAATAGTTTCCCCTGTTAATCACTGTGACTTCTGTGAGAGAATATTTGTCAAAAGTTTTGTTCAATAGAATTTGTGATCTTTTGAAAAAAACTTATATGTTATTAACATTGTCGCAGTGATTTTGGTAATCATCTCTTCTAGTTTAAATAAATATCAGAAAAAATGAACATCGGGCTTCAATCAACAAATGTTACTTTTTAGTCACCGTGACTTTTGTAAAGAGTATGTCAAATGTTGTTATGAATATGTGATCTTTTCAAAAATTTCGCGGAATTTTAGTAACTATCCTTTTTAATCAAGTAGCTTCGAAAAGATTAGTTGAAATTAATAAGGTCACATGTTTCTTGAAACTAACGTTCGATTAGTCTCAAAAGAGTCCCCGTATTAATTGATGTTTATTGAAGAATAAAGAAATGATCCATAACCGTTATTAACGTTATTAACGTTCAATCATTTCTAAATTATATCGGCGAAATAAAAAAAAATTAAATAGCAATGTTCGGGAGTTGGTCACGAACAGTATTTTATTTTAGAACTTTGTCACGAAAAATATTCATGAATGTGTTGATAAAAATATGACTCGCGATGACAACTTAAAAAAAAATAGAAACGTTTCTGGTTTCTCCTATAAATATCACACAGTTGAAAACATGTAAATGCAGAAAATTGTGTGAGGCTCTAAGCACCGCCATTTCGACGCTTTTTCAGCATTCCTGACCATTTACAGAACATATTCCTAATACGAATATTAATCTTTTCTTAAAGGTCACCAACATGTCATTTGTGCGGACTGGGTGTACATTTAATTTATGAAACTTCACTATGGTTTATTAAATCTTAAAGTCATGATTTATCGATCACGAAACTGAAAATATAATTCATGTGATCTAGCGTTCCACGAATGAAATTAGACATTATATTTGAATTCGTGTTTTGGTTTATGAAGTCAGTAATTTATTTCATGAAACTACAATTCATTAAACTTAGGATAAAGTTCATAAACTTTGAATTGGATTCATCACTCTGATAAGTTGGAATTTGATTCCTGATTATGAAATATTGAAATTATAATTTTTCAACTTAAAACTAAAAATCGTAAAAGATCAGATTTTTTTAACGGTCTTAGATGCCAAACCGTTACGGGTTTGAGGATTTGCGTTTGTAGTAACAAGTTCGACAGTCAGTATTTTTTATGATTTGCACGGCAAAACAAAGTAAAACATGAATTGATAAGTTTTCTTTGGCAGCTTTTTTGCAGCAGTATTGTGCAAAAACCTGCCAAAGACGTTCGATACCCTAATCAATTTATAATAACATTTCAACCATTTTTGATCGTTTTTCCTAACGGATTTTATTTTTTCTGAAAAAAGTACTGTAAATCTTTTTCGATGACATTAGAGAACACAAAATGTTTCTCATCTATTTTTTTTAAATTTCATTTGCATAGCATTGCATTTGCACTTTGCATAGATGTTCTTATGGGCTGAAGATGCCATTTTGTGCTATTATTATTTTTTGTTTTTGGTCACGAATAATTTGGCGGCATTCATAAATTACGTAATACCTATAGAAGGGAGGGGTGATATATTTTTTGGCATTACGATTTGTTATATAGGGGAGGGGGAGGTAAGATAAGCGTTACGTAACAAAAAATCCATGGGGAGACTTTTCAAATATGAGCATTTTTATTTGGCATATTCTTGTACGTAATTTTTATGGGGGGTAGGTTTTGGCGTTACTTTTCGTTACATATGGGAGGGTGGGGGTGCAAAAATTGGGTTTTAGCGATACGTAATTTATGGATGTTGCTAAGGCAATCGACGAGACAGGTGCGCGCGTAGTTTTCAACATTTGACAGCCTTAGGTATGTACGAATCGAAAAGCACGAAAAACAAACGATCGGTTGCTCCAGTATTTTTTTTTTTAAGTATTTATGATAAATATTAGTAAATAATGAGTATGTGTGTCCAATCACAAATGGTGACTTCTCAACACTGTTAGAAATTTGTAATTTTAATTGTTAGGATTTGTTTGCTTTCGCAATTAGGACTTATCGTTCGTAGGGATTTAAACCTACTTGTCAGAAAAGGGGAAGTAAACTTACAACTAACTTAATTGCTAACTTATTGGCTATAAAGAGAGCTTATCGTAGCAATTGAGGATTGCAACGATTTTTGTCGAAAATTGTTAATAATTTTATTTGACATAGCTTCTAATGGCTCAACACCAGTAAGTCTATGTAATTCGAGTGTACCAAACCAAGGAGGACGCTTCAAAATCATTTTCAGAATTTTATTCTGAATCCTTTGGAGCGTTTTCTTCCTTGTTGAACAGCAACTTGACCAGATCGGTACAGCATAAAGCATTGCTGGTCTAAAAATTTGTTTGTAAATCAAAATTTTGTTCTTTAGACAAAGTTTAGAATTCCTGTTAATGAGAGGATATAAACATCTCGTATATTTGATGCACTTGGCTTGTTTACTCTCAATGTGCTCTTTGAAAATAAGTTTTTTATCGTAAATTAGTCCCAAGTACTTAACCTTGTCAGACCAACTTAAAATAACCCCATTCATCTTGACAACGTGATTATTGTTTGGCTTGAGGAAAGAAGCCCTAGGCTTATGCGGAAAAATTATCATTTGAGTTTTAGAAGCATTGGGAGAGATTTTCCACTTTGGCAAGTAGGAAGAAAAAATATCTAAACTTTTCTGCAATCGACTGCATATGACACGAAGACTTTTTTCTTTTACGGAAATGCTTGTGTCATCGCAGAACAATGACTTTGCGCATCCTGGAGGCAAATCAGGAAGATCTGAAGTGAATATGTTGTACAGGACTGGACCCAAGACTGAACCTTGAGGTACACCTGCTCTGACAGGAAATCTATCAGATTTGGAATTCTGATAGACAACCTGCAGAGTTCGATCAGTAAGATAATTTTTTAAAATTTTGATTAGGAAAATTGGAAAATTAAAAGTTTGCAATTTCGCAATCAAACCTTTATGCCAAACACTGTCGAATGCTTTTTCTATGTCTAAAAGAGCAGCTCCAGTGGAATAACCTTCAGATTTGTTAGCTCGTATCATATTAGTAACTCTGAGCAATTGATGAGTTGTGGAATGCCCATGGCGAAATCCAAACTGTTCATTTGCAAAAATTGAATTTTCGTTGATGTGTGACATCATTCTGTTAAGAATAATTCTCTCAAACAGTTTACTTATTGAAGAAAGCAAACTGATTGGTCGATAACTTGAAACTTCTGCTGGGTTCTTATCCGGTTTTAAAATTGGAGTAATTTTTGCATTTTTCCATAATTTGGGAAAATATGCAATTTTGAAGCAGCAATTGAAAATTTTTACTAAAAATTCCATTGTGCTCTCAGGGAGATGTTTGATTAGTATATTAAAGATTCCATCGTCACCAGGTGCTTTCATATTTTTGAAATTTTAAATAATTGATTTAATCTCATTCAAGTTAGTTTCAATTATTTCTGCAGGTAAAAAATTCTGGGAAGAAATTAAATCAAATTGACGTGTGACTTCATTTTCAATTGGACTCACAAAATTCAACATCTTTTAAAACTGGAATAGGCTTTGAAGGTTTCTTAAGAATCTTCGACAGCTTCCAAAAAGGTTTTGAATATGGTTTCAATTTTTCAACTTTAGTCTCAAAATTTGGATTTCTCAGAAGAGTAAATCAATGTTTAATCTCTTTCTGTAAATCTTTATAAATAGTTTTAAAAACAGGGTCACGAGAACGTTGATATTGACGTCTGCGGACATTTTTCAAACGAATTAGAAGTTGAAGATTTTCGTCAATTATTGGTGAATCAAATTTCACTGGAGCCTTTGGAACAGAATAATTCCTGGCATCAACAATTGCACATTTTAATGCTTCCAAAGCGGAATCAATATTCACTTCGTTTTGCAAATCAAGCTCGTTATTGAAATTTCTCTCAATATGAGTTTTGTATCTTTCCCAATTAGCCTTGTTATAATTAAAAACAGAGCTCATAGGGTTTAAAACTGATTCATCTGATAAAGAAAAAGTTATTGGAAGGTGGTCAGAATCAAAGTCAGCATGTGTGATCAAATCACTACATACATGATTTTGATCTGTAAGCACCAAATCAATTATTGAAGGGTTTCTTACAGAAGAAAAGCATGTAGGACTATTCGGAGACAAAATAAAATAGTATCCTGAAGAACAATCATTGAATAAAATTTTGCCATTGGAATTACTTTGAGAATTATTCCATGAACGATGTTTAGCGTTAAAATCGCCGATTATGAAAAATTTCGAACGATTTCTGGTGAGTTTTTGTAAATCACCTTTAAAATAATTTTTGAGCTCGCGTGTGCATTGAAATGGTAAATATGCTGCGGCAATAAATAAAATCCCAAGTTCAGTTTGAACTTCAATTCCCAAAGTTTCAATAACTTTCGTCTCAAGATGGGGAAGAGCACGATGATTGATTCGGCGATGAATAACAATTGCAACTCCACCGCCGGAACCCTGAATCCTATCATATCTATGAACCACATAATTTGGATCATATTTTAATTTAATGTTAGGTTTCAAAAATGTTTCAGTAATAATTGCAATATGCACATTATTTACTGTTAAAAAATTAAAGAGCTCATTCTCATTGGCCTTCAATGAGCGAGCATTCGAACTTAATATTTTAATTGTTTTATTTAAAATCATTGCTAAATTTTAAATTAGAAACAATTTTAATAGTAAAATTTGTGCCTATTTGAATGGCTTCAAACATTGATTTTGCCTGCAACACGGCGTTCATAAGATCGAACATTGCCTGTTGCAAAAAAGAAAGTTTACCTGCCGTAATAGGCCCCAGGCAGTTGACATTAGAAAAAATATTTTCGGCAGCAATATTAGCTGGAGTAATAGGTGTACAATTATTTTCTAGCGTGTTTTGCTTACCCATATTAACGGTCATTTTCGAACTACCAACACTAGGCGGTATAATGTTCGAACTACCTGTAACCTGTGCATAAGTTAAACGGGTATGCAAAGGAGTAGGTAAATTATGCGTCACTGGTACGCTTGGAGAATTTTGTTTTGAAGTTGGTTCTAATTGAGAAATTGAATTTTGTTTACCTTGCCTTGCCTTAACAATTGCTAAACGGACTGGGCATTGATAAAAATTTGACATATGGTTGCCGTTACAATTCGCACAGCGAAAATTTTTACTCTCTTTCACAGGACAAGTGTCCTTTTTGTGAGAAGAGTCTCCACAATTAAGACATTTTTGGTCCATGTTACAGAATTTGGAACCATGGCCATAACGTTGGCAATTACGGCATTGGGTGATATGCTGTTCACCTCCGCCATACTTCCTATAAATTTCCCACTTTACACGCACATTATACAAAGCATGTGCTTTTTCAAAAAATTTTAAGTTGTTAACCTCATTGCGGTTAAAATGAATTAAATAATTAACAAGGGAAATTCCAGTTCTCTGACTGTTTTCGCCTCGTGAATTTTGTTTCATAAGAATTACTTGGGTAGGGGCTATGCCAAGTAATTCTGTTAAAGTAAGTTTGATCTCATCAACGGTTTGATCGTTGGTGAGACCTTTCAAGACAACCTTGAACGGCTTGGCGTTCTTGGTGTCGTATGTAAAAAAATTTGTACATCTTGTCAGTTAAATACTGAACAAGACGATCACGACCCTTTATTGAGTCGGCTAATAAGCGGCATTCACCTCTACGGCCAATTTGATAGGTAACTTTAACGTCAGAAACAAACGTTGAAAGTTCCTTTTTGAATATATTAAATTCAGAAGAAATAGTTACCACAATAGGTGGAACTTTCTCCTTTTTTAAAGATTTTATATTTTGTATAGTTTCATTATTAATAACTTCCATTTCAACAGCTTCTTGCTCAGGCAAAATATCAAAAGGATTGTCACTACAGACACTCGAAGTGTCAGAAAGAGATGCCTCTCTTTTCCTCCCCGCAGCGATGCGAGGTTTCTTTTTCCGTCCAGCCATTTCATGTGATACGAAAAAAGTTAAAACAAATGTTAAATTCAAAAGTATGTAGTCTTGAGAAAGACTGATGGGAAATAACTTTCAGGTAGTCTTTAAAAGACACACTGACAAAACACAAACTTTGAAGCTATAGGCAGTCAAAGACCAGTCCACAAGCAACCGAAAAAACGTCTGATCTGTAGGACAGTTCAAGACGCACTGGTTGCTCCAGTATGATTAGTGACAATCCTTTACCCAATAAGAAAATATCACTTTAGATTTTTTTTCGGCATTAAAAGATTTTGTGTTTGGTTGTGTTTTGGTTTTGCAACTTGAAAAAACAATTACAAACGTACAAGTAGTGAAACGTCACCCGTGGATTGCCTTATGGTTGGTTAAAAAATATATTTAGAGACAGAACGGTTTGTTCAATCGGTGTGACTTCTTCAGATAAGTTGCAGATAAAAGTTTTATCTCACCGATAAAAGTATACACAAAAAAAATTATTTTGCAACACAAAACAAGGAAAACAATGCTCCAGTGTTGCTAAACTTGCTCTAAACAAGCATGTGATACTCCAAGTAGTGTTCTCACCGCTACCGAAATCACACACACAATGGAGTACCTCCACCATTCGAACTGTCTCTCGTTCTTTCACACTTCCTTCATTTCACACCACCGAGTGTTGACGCTTGCGAGTTTTCTTCGCTCCCGAAACCATTGACACACACTCCTATTTACGGTCTTATTCGCGTGCACTCCCCTACTCGCGAGCACGATCAGCCAAAAATAATTGTTTCAAGACGCATCGGAATGGCGTGGCGTGATGCAGCGGATCGATTATAGTTAGGTAAACTATATAAATGCAGTAAAAGCTGTTCCTATCAGATGCTTAAATGTTTATAAGTGGTCGTCAAAATGTCGTCTCAAATTCTCTCAGAAAGCAATATGTTGAACATCATGGACATCCTGAATAGTAGAACTATTGTTTGACGTTGATGGTTGCTCTAAACTGGGCTCCTTCGCATTATTGTGGAAAATTCAACAGGGTCTACTTATAAAAAAGTTGGTCACTCAGTTATTTGTTCCTTGGTGCACATTTAAATTTCGAACTCGTACTTAGACATGAAGATCATATCGAATTAACAATCGTCTAAATCAAGGCACACCAACATTTTGATTAAGGTGTAATGTATGAACGACCAAATTTTAACTTTTTAATTGACAATTTAGTTCATCCTTGAAAGAACAATTAGTTTTTTAATTCAATTTAGGATATAATGCTGATCCTATCTCTGTGCTATTCCTGACATTAAAAGCTGTTTTCGGACTAAAAATTTGACGACAGACAGATTTTGATTGCCAACACCCCCGTTTGTGTGTTCCCAAAATACGGCAGTTTCTCACTGTAGGAATTGTCGCTACCGCACATAAGCAGCTTTTTACTAGAAAAGGTAATACCGTTACACTTACTTCACTAGTAAACTGATTGCTTTTTCAAGACTTTTTAATAATTTTTTTTTTATTTCTTGTTATTTTAACACTTTTCAATAATAATTTTCAATAGTAGGGTAGCGAAAGGCTTCGGCAGGTTTTCTGCAGTAATCTTAACCACTGCCGAAGCCGTTCGCTACCTACAATAGTTCAAATAATCAAATTACAATTGTCTGTATTTGGGGGCCCATGCGTGGATAATTTTCAATTGATTGCTACAAAAACGACGGGAATGCGTTGGAAACTAAGCGGCTTATAAGCATTTAAAAACACAAATTTTGTCCCCTTTTCCGTTTTTATATTTTCATTTTCACCCCAATGTAGCCGATCTTCCTGAGAAAAGTAGTTCTACGTAAAAAAAACAAGTCTTTATTATACTCAACTTCAGTGATGTGTTAAGATAGTTTACGGTTCCAAATTTCCGCTAGCGAAATTTGTCAGAAACCCTGGTTGGAGAACACACAGGTATTTCACCAATCTGCAGTTTACAGTTCATGCGAAGCGAATACAACCACCACCTAACTGATTGGGGAGCGGCAAATATCTTAAAATAACAATATAGTTCACTCTCGAATTTCCCATATATTCCCGTGAAGACAGACAGGGAACACCCCCTCTTGTGGTAAAAAAGGTAACTAAACTCATTGCACAGTGGTACAGTAAGGCAATTTAGGCGGACATAAGCTTTTCATTGCGATTTTGGTTTGCGGTTTAAAGCCATAGTTTTTGTAAAAAGTTGTTTCTTATACATAGTCCTCTATTTATGTGCGAATGAAAATTAGGGTGGTCCTAAAATCAACGAAATAAAAACAAACTAACTTGTTTTTATTTGCATAAATAATTGTAAACATTCTTTGGCAAACTTGTAGACCAACTAATTCTAAGTAACTTTAAAAAAAAAACCTTTTTTGTAGACATGAAATTTGGTTTCCAAAAACAGTCTTTTCGCTCTTTTTTTTTCAATTCAAATTTTAAAACAAAGTTTTCTTCGGTAACTTTAATCAAAAATACGCCAATTTTGACGAAAAAAACATTGTTGATGTATTGTACAGATGAACAGTTTTCACTATTTCTATTTTAAAAATTGGCCCTTTTGATATATTGATGTCTCCGTTTAGGGCAAACATAAATAATATTTTTTGGTATCATTTGAAAGAACAAATATTGTATAAATATTGTGAAGAAATACCGATGCTTAAAATTAGTTGATCTACAACTGTGCCGATGAATGTATACATTTATTTATGCAAATAAAAAGTTAGTTTTTTCATTTGGTCGATTTCAGGACCACCCTAATTTTCATTTGCACATAAAAAATAGACTAAATATAAGAAACAAGTTCTTAGAAAAAAATTTTACTCTAAAACCACAAAATCGCCTTACTGTACCACTGTGCATTGTTGTTGAATTTCTGTGAGCGTGTGACGTTCTCACACACGAAACTGAATTTACTCAATTTTAGATTTAGTTGACTCAATTTCATACTTTCACAGAAAAAAATATGTTGCAGATTTCGTGCGTATATTGTTTGTATGTGAAACTAACGCCATTCCGGGAGTTAAATATTGATAATATAATACATGTAGCTTATCGAGGCACGAAGAAGAAATATTCAAATAATCAGGCCACGACGTGTAAATGGTAAACTAGTCCCAAGTTGCTATATACGTGGTTCCCTGTGTAACTTCACTAGCTCAGATCCATCACGGGAAGCAACTACGAAATGTGCGGCCGTCAAGCTCAAGCTCAATAATCAGGCCACGAAGTGTACAATTAAATGAATATTTCAATTACCTCGTGAAAAAGATAAAAGGAGAAACCGCACGATGGTTGTCAATAGCCATATATGGTTGTTGTGCAACTTTTAGCTTAGATAACACTTGAATGTTCTTTCAATTTAACAATTTAAGTATTGATACATATAATGTTGTAATTGGTTAAAAAGCTTTATTATATTATATATAAAAAATATTAAACAAAACAAACATAATTAGTGATAACAACTGTTATGCAAAAACTATTATTTAATGTTTAGTTTTCTTCGTTTTGAAAGTATTTTTTTTGTTTTTTTATCCCTCCGAATTTTTTGCTCTCGAGTTCTAATCTTCGTATTCATCACTTGCAGATTTGATTTAACCAGCATATTTATGTATTTACTATCTGACCCGGCAAACTTCGTCCCGCCTATTTTTATGTTTAATTTAATAATTTTCAACATTCCAAATTCATTGATTTCTTGCGATTTGTTTATATCGTTTGAAATTATTGGTTTTATCGGAATGACAACATCCTCGACTTTTGCCTTTAGTACATCACCTCTATTCCGAAAACACTCATATTGGGTGGTATTCAGTTATTTTCGTTGTTTTCCAGAAACTGAAAGTGGTCATCTTCGAATTCAAGATGGTGTCCAGGGTCAATGCTTGGCTTCTATACATTATTTCGATTACGGAAATATTCATATGCAGTAGTATTCGGCTGTTTCCCAGAAGTTGCCATCTTACAATTCAAAATGGTGTCTGAGGTCAATTTTTAGCTCCATGCATCATTCTGGTTAAAGAAACTCTCATATTGGGTGGTATTTGGTCCCTTTCGGCTATTTTACAGAAACCGGAAGTCACCACCCTGGATTGTAAAATGCCATTTGGAGACAATTTCTGGCCCCTGAGCGTCATTCTGGTTTAAGAAACACCAATAATAGGTGTTATTTAGTCATTTTCGGCTGTTTTACAAAAACCGGAAGCCACCATCTTAGAATTCAAAATGGTGTCTATGGTCGATTCTAGCTCCTGTGTATCATTCTGGTATCGAAGCATCTCATATTGGATGGAAATCGGCCGGTTGAAGAAATACCCATACAACAATATCGCACGCTTAGCCTTGGGGCTAATTGCGGTCTCGATTAACTAGATTAGTTGAGAGAATTCGTTATCGATATTGTTTTGGCTCATTTTGTATGTGTTTTTTTTTTTTTTTTTTTTTTTTTAAAGGTGGCGGGGAAATCTGCAAACAGACACCTGAGAAGAGAACTCAGGGTGTGGGGATGAGACTAGGGGAGAGATGCTGGGGTAGTTACACTCGCCCAGACACCTACTGATCCCTGTCCCGACCCACTAAAACCCCTCCAGTCTCCAGCCCTGGTCTTCCCGGAACGACGGTTAAGTATTACGTCGGGGAGTGGCTTTTGTGCGTGATGCACCCTCTTTACTCTTATAACCTCCTAGCTACCTACCTGGAGACTGGTAATTAGCTACCACTGGCGTGTTGGTGGTTGACCCGCCACACACGTTGCAGCTCCAGAACAATCTGAGAGGCGGCCGCACAGACCGCGTTCCAGATGTCCGGGTCGTCGCACATCCTCCGGACTAGATTGTCCGGAGTAGTGCCAGGCCCGCTCACAGCCATCATGTTGCTCCTCGCTCTTGCGAAACGGGGGCATACGAAGAAGACATGCTCAGCAGTCTCCTCCTCCTCCACGCACTCGGGACACATGGGGGACACCGCGTGTCCGAACCTGTGCAGATATTGCCTGAAACAACCATGGCCTGACAGGATTTGTGTCAGGTGGAAGTTCACTTCACCATGTCGTCTCCCGACCCAGCCGGATATCTCCGGTATGAGTCGGTGCGTCCATCTGCCCTTTGTGGAGTTGGACCATTCCCGCTGCCAGCGGAGCATCGAGAATGACCTTCTGGTACCTCGTATGCCCCTTGTGTCACGTTGGTCGAAACACTCTCTGTCCTCCTTGATGGCGATGCTGATAGGCATCATGCCGGACAAGACACAGATTGCATCGTGTGACACCGTACGATACGCACTCGCAACTCTCAGGCACATGAGCCTGTAGGTACTTTCCAGTTTACCACGGTAACTGTTAGTACCTAGCGCTCTGGACCACACTGGCCCACCATACCTAAGTATGGACGAAACCACGCTGGCAAGAAGTCTTCGCTTGCTGCCATAAACCGCTGAGCTATTGGACATCATACGAGATAGTGCTGCAATAGCCGATGAGACCCTCTTACAGGCATAGTCGACGTGACTCCCGAACGTGAGCTTGTCGTCCACCATAACCCCCAAGAGCTTCAGGGATCGCTTCGAGGTGATGGTGCAGTCTCCGACTCTGACCACCGCCTGTTGCTCCGATTTACGGTTGTTCACAACCGTGACCTCCGTCTTATGATGCGCGAGCTCCAGTTTCCTGGAGCGCATCCAGTCCTCGACCTTGCGTATACAGTGCGCGGCCGTCAACTCGACCTCCTCGATAGACTCGCCGTAAACCTCCAGCGTTATGTCGTCTGCAAAGCCGACGATCACAACCCCTACAGGGAACTTGAGTTTCAACACTCCGTCATACATGACATTCCACAACACCGGGCCCAGGATAGAACCTTGCGGAACTCCTGCGGTAATTGGGACGCACTTCTGACCCTCCTCCGTGTCGTAAACAAGTACTCGATTCTGGAAATAATTTTCCAGAATCTTGTACAGCGACACCGGTACATGGATGCTCCTGAGCGCGAGCGCTATGGAGTCCCAACTGGCACTATTGAACGCATTCTTCACGTCGAGCGTGACGATTGCGCAGTAGCGTATTCCCCTTCTCTTGCGCTGGATTGCTACCTCCGCCGTCTTGATGACGGAAGAGATTGCGTCCAGCGTGGACCTGCCCTTCCGGAAGCCGAACTGGTTACTTGCCAGACCGTGTACACCCTCCGTGTACCTCACCAGTCTGTTGAGGATGATCCTCTCAAGCACCTTGCCCGCGGTGTCCAGCAGGCAGATAGGCCTATATGCCGATGGGTCCCCTGGCGGTTTCCCAGCCTTTGGCAATAAGACCAGTCTCTGCCGCTTCCACCTGTCCGGAAAGAGACAGTCATCCAGGCACCTCTGCATGACTGCCCTGAACAGCCCGGGGGCCGTTTTTATCGCCAGCCTGATCGCCAGGTTAGGGATACCATCCGGTCCCGGTGCCTTGCTCACCTTTAGGGATTTGGCGATCACGATGAGTTCCTCATTCGTAACCCTTGCCTCCTCCCCTGCCTCGACACGGCTGTCGTCGCTCACGGATTGGATGCTCGGCAGGTTGGCCGACCATCTCTGGTCTATGTCTGAGATACTGGAACGTCGGACGTGAGACTCGACTGCCGGAGGCCAAGGACTTGGCTCGTGGCGTGGAAAGAGTCCCTCGATGATACGCTCCAGCATCGCTGGTGATCGCTCTGCAGGCGCCAGCGCGCCTTTAGTCTTGGCCATTACGATCCTGTAGGCGTCACCCCACGGATTTGTATTGTCATTTTGTATGTGTAGGATAAGTACAACGATACACCGTGCCCCAGTGCTGAGTCGAGAAAATTTCCAGCTCGAAAAGATCCTCGACTCGATCGGGAATCGAACCCGATATCACAACCGTGTGGGAGAGCTAGCCGACCGACATCGTGGTATTTGGTCATTTTCGGCAGTTCCCCATTCACCGGAAGTCGTCATTTTACAATTCATAATGTTATCTGAGGTCGATTTGTAGCTTCAGTGCATCATAACAATCCCGGAAATACCTATAACGAGTGTTATTTGGTCTTTTGCCACTGTTGTTTAGGAACTGGAAGTCGCCATATTGGATTTCAAAATGGCATTTGGAGACAGTTTCTGGCCTCTGAGCGTCATTCTGGTTAAAAAAAACACCCATATTAGATAGTATTTGGTCATTTTCGGCAGTTTTCCAGTCACCGAAAGTCGCCATTTTACAACTCAAAATATTGTCGGAGGTCGACAAACGTACAAACCGTGGAACACCACTCATGGATTGCCTCATACATAGGCAAACTTTATTATTATAAAATATTCGGTCGAGTCCACTTCACAATAAAATGTGCATTTTTTTCAGTGTACCCATTAGGGTAATATAATTGTCAAAAGTTACTCTTTTTCGCATGTCGTGTAGAACAAAATCGGAAGTGGCGCACCTAGCGGTCGAAAAGGTGACTAACGCTTCTGTCATTTTCAATTTGTCTTCATAATTTCACGTAAGTGAACTATATTGGTATTTAATATATTTGGGAGCGGGGTTGATAGATGCAACCGAAAGATCATTCAAATCGATCGAGTTACTGCCGCGGGTTGCAGAATTACGTACACACACAGCTGTTTGAATTGAATAGCATTCGTTGGTACAGCCGGCACATTATTTAGTTTTTCGGCAAAATAGGCACGAATTTTTCTACCGCCTAATTTATCTTTACAGGCGGGACAAATAAGCATTGCCGTCCCTTGTGCGAACAAATCCTTGTGGGCACGACCGTTAATTTCACAACATTGCTAGCCGATGTGACAAAAGGCATCGCAGAAACCGCGGGGCACTGGTTTCAAATCATTAATAGGCAGATGACACTCGCCGCACAGCTTCTTATCCATCAATGATAGCAGCAATCGTATGTTCTCTGCCACAGTTGTTTCAGTTTCAACCGCACTTGATAATACTGTGTTGAGTAAATTTATGCAACCGGACACTCGTCTGATGTTTTATCAACACGTTCACTCCCGAAAACTTTGTTTTGCACATGAAATACGCTAGTCCACCTACGGTATTAATCACGGTTTCTAAACTTGCAATCACTGAATGTACCGGCGCACAGTTTGACAGATATGTGTTACGTTTTTAGCAGTCATGAGTCGTATTTATAAAAACGCTCTGAGTAGATCATGATATTCAGAGTCCAACCCATGGTATCATGAGTCATAACTCATTATTCTATGAGTCCATGCGATAGCGATGTGTTACGCTTATAATAGCCATGAGTCACATTCTAGAAAACGCTTTTTATAGCTCATGATATTCGGGGTTGACATCATGATATCATGAGTCATAGGTCATGATTCTGTCGGAAAACAACATTCATGATTTCATGACCTGAAAGGTCATGAAAACGGGAAAATATTTTTACCCGTGTAATATTATCGTACAGTACAGTGCGAAATTGCCATCCATAACGAAGGCTTAAAGCAAGCGGTATCCTTAACAAGGGCGAGTATCTGTTAGCCTCCAAACAAGTGATATGCAAATAATTTGACAAAATTGTTTTCTTCCAATTTGGTCTAAGACTCGTAAACAACGAAGGGCAACAATCTTCAAGTTCGAGAAATCAAATCCTTCCAATTTTCCAGCTGCCGCATAACCATTGTGAAATTGATCGGGTTTCCAGTTAGTGAGAAGTTTACGGAAGATAATGTAAATTGGTAACATATAGCAACAAACATCAAGTAATTTTAAAGTTGGATGTTTATAGACCTGTTTTTTTGCCAAATTTGTGATTCAATGGAAAAAATATTGAAAATAAAATGACACCATTCTCAGAGACTTTCGCTTTCTATCGGATTGCCATATTTTAAAATATTTTAAAGTTTTAACTATCATAATGTAATTAAGATATGTGACGCTGTATTTTTGACAAAAAATCTCAAACCAGTTGGTCACCCCAACAACTGGACAAACCGCGATAATTGATTCAATCTTGACGTTGCCCTATATCGTGTCCCTTGCTGTATGCTTGGCATTCAAGGAGCGTTTAGCAGTGAAGCAAAGTCGAATCCAATTTCACAGACTCTAAATCAACTCTACAGGTTACAAATCAGGATACCCCTAGAATTCGAGAATCAGCGAAAAGACACTCGACGGCACATCACTGCCACCGGTTGCCCTAAGGCGGCGACCTTCTTCTTCTTTCTTTTCGGCTCCTGTCTCATTCTACAACTCTCCACCCATCACCCCCCCCCCCCTCTAGACTAACAGCGCAATATCTTCCGTCAAACGGCGCATACCAGAGTGTATAAACAACTGTCCCACCACACTTGCTCAAGGCGAATGATAATAATGGGTTTTATGAGAAGCTCTGTGCCGGCATCCGCATCGCACCCACAGTGGGCTTGCTGGATGTCAAATTTGCCTCCTTGCTGTTCGTGCCATCGGCAGCTTCCTTCCACCGAACCCAACATCAGGCACCACCAGAGGACACTCGGGAATCATTGAAGCGGAGGCAATCTGACGGGCGCAATATTTCGCTCATAAATATGCGCGCGTGACACTTTTTTCCGTGGGAGGAGGAAGACAAAGAGGGGTGGGGGTGGCGCAAGATATTTTCGGCGCAATAAGAAGAAGAACGGTTTCGTGCTGTAGCAAGTCTAAGGTGGTTCTACCTCGCTACCGAAAAGTGAACATATTTCATTGAACATCGAATGGCAAATGGCTTCTGGCAATTGTTATTCGTGTTCCTTCTTTTTTTTGGGTGGCGTCGGGTTTCCGCAATCCAAGGAAACACGAATGTTTTGTCGTCTGGTGCTCATAATGAGCAATTAAATTGACACCCTGCAACCCCGATAGGATAGAAGTAATTGGTTGCTACGTGCCTTAGGTATGTTTTCGGTAACTGTTAAAACTCTATAGCACAGATCGTAATTCAATTTTCTACGGTCATTATCTCCAACCGAACCAGCGTCCCAAGACTCAGCACATACAAATGGAAGTGCAAATTAGAATTCTAAACAGGGTATAATTAAATCAACAAATAGGGCGTCAGGTTATCTTAGTTAAATCGTTCTGTGACGGCTTGCTTACCGGCGAACGAGGTAAAAACGATAACGCCGCCTGTGGCTCCGATGCCGCATCCAGGCAATACGATCTATTTGGCTAATAAAGGAAGCACTCCCGCGCATCCTGACAGTTTGCCTTATTGTCGTATCGTTTGGATCTTAACAACCTCTTTCGTCGACGTGGCGTGCCGTGTGTACTGGAAACAACCTCTCAGAAGCCCCACTTGCTCGATGATAATGGGCTTCTTGACAAGGTGACATGCCACAAGGCATCGGCCCGGTCTCTATGCGTTAGCCGGTGAACCGCACACGAACCGCCGAAGCTCTATAGGTTTAATGGAATTTTACGTGGCGCTTTTGCCTCGTGGCTTCCGGTTCGGTTCACCTTTCTCGGCGAAATGCGAGCGCTTCGGGCACGAAAACCGATTCCATTTAGGCTTAAATTCTTTATGTTCTTACAGTTCAAGATTCTAATTGCGTGGTTGGGTTGGGGAGAAACCGTATTTCTATCGATTGATATAATCGGATAAAAGTGTTGAACATAATTTGGGTTAGTTTTCGTGTCAATTATGGCATCTTTTGCTATGTACCATGCGTAACCTTCAGTTATTTTTTCCAACGGAGACGCATTATCATTTGTTAAAAGTATAATTTCTTCTCTAACAAAGAGAGTTATATTAGATTACGAGAAAAAGCTCAACTTTACTAGTTTACTGTATAGTTCCTCCAATAAGAGAGAAAACAATGTTAGAAACTGATTTAGATATCCTTTTTTTGCTCTTCTAAACAGCGCATGTTAAAGTTTGCTCTTCGATTCGTTGCTCCGCGCTCGAGTTCGGCGTAAACATTTTAGTGCTGTTTTAATATTTTATCTCAGTTTTTACGGCGGTTGCTCCTTCTGTCCGTTGTTATTCCGACTCACAATAGCGGACTTTTCCGGAGATAGTGAAGAAGCTACGTGAAATTATACACCCGGGAATAGTGAAACCTGTCAGGAGTGGGAGCCGAGATTGCGCTAGGTTGTTGGTTTTTTTTACACTGTTGTTACGATCAAGCTATGCTGTAAGTATTCAGATTAAAATTTGAAACCCTTTATTGGCTAAATATCCAATAGAAAGGAACCAAATTAGGTAATTCAAGTATTCAAATTTCAATATCGTTCAATAGAAGTCACAACCGGCTTGTGTCGAATTTTCTGTACAGCAACCACTGATTGCCGGTAGATTTACATTCTCCTTTCGCTCTCAAAGCTTTCGTAAAGTTTTCCCACTATCAAGGAGATTTGCACACACCAGATACTCTCTGACCGGGCGAAAACAAAGAAAAACTTTTCCTGATGACTTTGGCTAAACGACGAAGCTAGTTCTCCAAAATTGGTTGAGCTGCTTAAATGGCGCCCGCTGGAAGTCTTGTGCATACACCCAACAACAAAAAAAAAAAGAAGAAATTCAGGAAAAATAAATACAAACAGCAAAGGTTATCGTGCCATAGCTAGATGGGGTTTCACTTGGCGAGTTTCTGAGAATGGCGAATGAAGTTGACAGTGTCGAACCGACAGCAACGATTACGGAAATTACGGACTGTCTGATGCGAGCGATATCTCACGGATCTCATTTTAGGGGTGAAATAAAATCCTCAATTTTCTCCCTCTAATTTTAAATTCCTTTAATTGTGCCCTTGTGCTGCTTGTTAGCACTCTTGTGTTTTTTCTGTGTAATTTCATAGCTTTGAGAGTCGAAGAAAAGTGTTTCAATTTTCTTTGTGCCATTTTACCCCCTCCCCGGGAGTGTTCGTCGAACTTTATGACGAAAGCAGCAGGATGTGATCTGAATCTGCTATCAAAACCGTAGTAATCGTTGATTAAATTATCCTCCCACATCGGCTCCTGCGCCGAGAGTTTGGGTGGTATTCTTGAACAGGGAATAAAGTGGAGTATCGAAACACTATCACGTATCGGTCGTAATTAGCAGGCACTAAAGCGCACACTTTCAGTTTATACAATCCTTTGACTGCTTCAACAGTTCTAAGAATTATAATTGCGAATGTCGTGCTTAGATCTCCGTGTTTGAACAGAACATCCAAAAGCGGCGAAGATAATGAAGAACGACGGGCTTACAACGGCTTCTGCTGCTATTGGCAGTCAAGCTCCGGAGCAGTCAGAAGCAAAATGTTGAATTGGATACACCTTGGCATTATCTCATTAAACATTCTGACTGCACGGAAAATAAAGGATCCGCGCCAGCAGGTGGGTGGCACCTTTGGCTTCAGTCAGGAGACAGGGAAAGGAAAAACTCGATGCACGCAGCAACGACGGGGTGGCTCTTTGTTAGGAATTCCCGTTAAAGAACAAAAAAGGTCCTCGGTAAAGTCGGTAACGGTGGCTTTGCTTGTCCACTGTTTGCCCTGCTCGCTCGCTCGTTTGCCCTTGGTTGGTGGTGGCGCTAAAAGAGACAAAGTGAAACAACGGTTTTTGCCGTCACTGTCTGTGTGGTTTGCGCGAAAGGGCGGTCAATCTTCATGTATTTAGTTGCAAACAAGCGCCTGTACGGTTTTGTGTTCTCCGAACGTTATGCTAAACGAAGTATTAACACGCGCGGTTTATGTTTTCTTCGGGTGCTGAACTGTCAGGATTTCAACGGGGCGGTTTTTATCGGCTTTCGTCCTACTGCTACAGACGATGCTTGAGGCGCAAAGATTCGCTGGAAATGTGAGATTATTTATAATTAATTGGATGGCTCACAATTGCAAAACAACTTTCTTGTCTCGGTGGGATAAGTGTACTTCTTGGCTCGTTTCTTCGCGTTCAATTAGCCTTTAATGAGCTATTCTTGCCACCGCGAAAAGTGTTTGTTCGGTATTATATTATATTGGCGTACTTGGCACAAATGAATTATCAGTTATGTTTGCGTGGTTGAAAAAATGTTACGCAATGTATTATAGATGCTGGATCAATACGGATCACGAGAAGAGTTTTTTAATGCCTGCTTCTTATCTAATCAAATTAAATCTTAATTTATTATAACTTATTCACGCGCAAAACTCTATTTAGAAGCAATGTCTAAAATGTTGAAATAATGTTAAGAAAATTCCCAACAATACTGAACGTCACTTGAAGGTATAATGAATATAAAAGAATGTCATACTCATGACACAAAAATGTCAGAAGAATATCAAAAGGATGCCTAAGTAAGCCAATATAATATCAAAAGAATGCCAAAAAATTTCAAAAGAATGTCCTAGGATTCTAGAAGAATGTCAGATGCATGGTTCAAGGACACTGTCAAAAATATGAAGGTCGAAAGCGTCGATCATTTTGTAATGCATTGATATAATAGATGAATGTTCATTTTTTAGTTCAAGTGGTCACTTTTTATGTTGTATTGTGGTACGTTTCGATCACTACAATATACCATTTAGGACGAAGACATCGATTTGTTGACCAATGAAGCAACGAACCCGCCCTCCAATAATGCAAAGAATCCTGTAAGACAAGAAAAAATGTGCAAAACAAGCGAAGATTCCGACGGGTCCAGGTCCGATGTCAGGCCATTCGATTCCCCAATGAATGCTCTGTTTCGGCCGCCGGAATAGATGTTTAGGCTATTACAAGTCATAAACTGAAAGGATTCGAATTGTACCCTTTTCTCTTCGCAGCTTTATGCTGATATTTATGTTTTATAGGGTTATTTATGTTTGGGTTATTCCTACTCCGAGCGGCAAGAGAAAATCGAGCCACGAATTATCTGTCTGCCCGTGTATCGTTGTCCTCGGAATCGTTCGGCGCCGCGGGTATCTCACAACTAGTAAAATGGGTATAAGTGCCCGTAAATACTTTAGGGATTCGTTTTGCTGTTGTCCCACCCAAAAATAGTAGCATTTTGTTGTGGCTGCCATTTCTCTGTCTCCGGCTGTTTCTACATTTCATTGGAAAGTCTACCAAATTTTCCATGCAGACCGGGGACCGGGTCCTTAGATTTAGTAATTTAAGACACTTTAAATGCACCAAATCGAAGCGTTAGCAGTCTTCACACGATTTATTCCATGCGAGTTCACTCAACCTCCCCTGGGAGAGTGGTTTTCCTTGAAATAAATAAATATGGAAGTCAATAAAAAGCTTACGAGCCACGCATACAATTTCGACTTAACCACCGACAGCAACAACGATGATAATTTCGACGAGAATAATGATAAAAATCAATAACGGCCGGAATGGTGAATTATTACCCACCTTCGAAGCGAACGAATCGAACGTACGCCGCAACGAGGTGATCAAGGAAACTCGTCTCATCTGTGCAAATAAATGTAAATGACAGGTAAAATAAATTTTTATTAACGTTGCGCTGCGATCTGTGTTGCAAAATTTTCATACACTTGTACTGCGATTGTATTATTATTATTTTTTGTGATAATGCAATAACATTTTCATAGAGTGAGGTTATCGTAACCGTGGAGCAGTCTATTGGAGAAAAGAGCCATTGCTAGATGCGTCGTAATACGATTACAAAATCGAATAAAGATTTTATTCATTGTTTTTTTTTTTTTTTGTTCGCTGGCGCTCGCATCGACTCTCGCTTCGCCAGTTTCCCGAGGTAGCACGATAGCTAGTTTGCATTTGCCGATGTCTAACTGAACGCTCGGAATCGCTTCCCAAGTCGAAGGAGTGTTGCTTGTGCTGGTGGCTGCACATTGCGACGGAAAATTGGAGTAAATTGATATCAAGTCGAACAGACGCGCTTCGGGCTGTACGCGAGAGAGAGTACAGCACGCAGTACCGCTTACTGGCCATGTTTCTAAGTTATGTTTCCAGTGCTAGCTTGCCGACTAAGCGTAAATTTAACCGAATGGATTAGGCTGATTAGATACGTATTGGGAATGCTGGCGTGACAGCAGCTGGGGTTGTTCACGTTTAACTGTTTGAGCACATAAATAATTTGTTGCCTAAACTCTTGAATTAGCATTAATCGCTATAGATTCCTATCCTCTAAAACCAACAGGAGTTTCAAGAAAAAAAAAAAGAATTTTCTCTCGAATAAAATCATCATACATCAGCATTTTAGTTCTCATAGTCATAAATTATTCTTTCACATTTCTATGAGCATATTAAGCATGGGAATGAGCATGAGCAGATGCATGCCACACGACAGCCTCTTTATAGAACGGGAATCATCTTAAACTGCAACGGAAGTAGGTTATTCAAAATATGAGCTGAAGTAGTTTATTTTTTTTTTTCATTCTGCACCTTTTAAAATATACGGTTTTTCCACAACGTAACTTTATTACACGTAACAGTATTGGTACAAGCGTCTAGTCAATAATTTGATGCATATTGTAGATTTTCCTTATCAGAGCCGGATTTAAGGGGGGTTCTTTTCTCTATTAAAAATGAGATTCAATCAAAGGTTCAATTTACAGCAAAAAAAAAAATTGAACAGACCATTTCAATCTGAAACTTTCCCGCAGTGTTATTTTTTCGCGAGCGCCAATATAACAACTACATCCATAAGAGTTCACCTTCGACTCTCTTGTAATGACACACATTAACACACCATTTGAATCGAACCAGCGCGCATGGGAGATCAAGCAGGAAAGAAAATAATCCACAAGGTTTTTTAATGCAATGCTGTTGATTCTGAAAATAAGTTTACTTGTACGAATCAGGGATACCAGATTTGCGTTGAAAAATGCAGATTTTCAGAGTCTGTGTGCAGATTTTATTGACCTGCAGATCTGTGTAGTTTTTCCTAGTTTTTGTAGATTATTGCCAGCGTAGCCTTATATTCGCGCAGTCTTTCTCAAATTGTGTGCAAATTTTTGCCTGTGGATCACTTTTTTTTTCAAATTGCGGTAGGTTTTTTTTCAGATATCAAAAAAAAAATTTCCGGATTTTGCAGACATCTTTGCAGTTGCAGACATCTTTCGAAAACATCTGGCACCTCTGTCCCAATGATTCGACAGTTAGATCTGGCTGTAAACAGTGAGCAAGAACCGAATTGAGCGATCGGCACAAAACCCCGCGTGTATCGAAGTGGAGCTCAAAAAAGAAGATTACATGAAGAAAAAAATCAAAAACTCGTTAGTGCCTTGCAAAAATTATTTTATTTAAGGATTTATTTGAGCCTAATGATCTCAAACGCAACTGGAGAAAGGTCTTTTTCGAAGATGAAACTGATCGAAAATAGGTTGCGTACGACTATGAAGAACGAAAGGCTGTCAAACTTAGCATTGTTAAGTTGAGAGTACAATATTCTAAAGGAGTTGAATTTTGATTATTCAATCAATAAGTTCTCTGCAAAAAAACTCGTAAGAAAAAATTCTATCGAATTTTTGGTAACTTTTAACAACAAATAAATGTTTTTAACTCGTACGATAAAAAACGGTTTTGTTTTATTTTGGGGCCCCCACTGTAAACTGGGTCCCGGGTCCCCACAATCGTAAATCCGGCTCTGTTCCTTATTATGTTTTGATACATTTTTCTCTTAATAGCTTCAACACTAGTCTTTGCAATAAAAATCTGAATTTCGAAAGCTTTCTTAATATTTTAAATTGGAACATGTTTAAAAATTAACGTTCCCAAAATTTCAGACACTTTCACATTTTTTTATTTTTCCGATACACTTTCACACTTTTGACGTATCTGAACAACAAATTTTCGAATTTTTAGCACTGTTATTTTGAAATTTTAGCTTGGACATTTTTGACATTTTTGCCATAAATGGTATATATGACATTTGTGACATTCATGACGTTTATGACGTTTATGACATTTATGACATTTATGACATTTATGACATTTATGACATTTATGACATTTATGACATTTATGACATTTATGACATTTATGACATTTATGACATTTATGACATTTATAACATTTATGACATTTATGACATTTATGACATTTATGACATTTATGACATTTATGACATTTATGACATTCATGACATTTATGACATTTATGACATTTATGACATTTATGACATTTATGACATTTATGACATTTTGAGATATTAACCATTTTTGACATTTGGAGGTATTTAACACTTTTGATTTGGCTGAAACTTTGCATAGACGTTTTTTTAGGTGAAAGATGCCATTTTGTAATATTGGTTTAATTTTTCGGAACACGACTCATGCTTTTTTGGAACACGACTCATGCTATTTTGGAAAGGTCGTGATGATTATAAATATTTTTAGAGCCAAAACGGTTTGTTTGATCAGTGTGACGCTCTCGGCAAAGTTATAAATATTAATTTTGTCTTTCCGGAAAAAATATACATTCTAATAAAAATATTTATTTTTTGGAAAACATTGAAAAAAAAAATAAAAGTCAATTATCTAGAAAAGCTCATTATTTCGAAATCCATTGTTTTTATAAAAGCTGCAAAAGATTACCCTAATAAAGAAGCTGGTCCGATAATTTTTTCGAGGGGCATATTTTTTTGGAAGGATAAGTAATTAAAAATTTTTTACAGTCAAACCGGTTTGTTTGATTAACATAGTGTCTTTGGCAAAGTTGTTAGATATTAATTTTGTCCTTCCTTAAAAAATGTACCCTGTGGAAAAAAAATATTTTTTTTTTTAAAATATCATAACTTTTTTTCTTGATTTCTCCATGATCGGACAGGTTTCATTGTTTAGGTAACCTTTTGTAGTTTCTATGAAACTGAGCTTTTTTATATAATTAATGTTAATTTTTCTTTTACCGTTTTTTTTTTTCAAAAAATAAATAATTTTGTTTAGAGTGTATATTTTTCGGAAAGACAAAATCATTATGGTCATTCCATACGAAGTGACCACGAAAAAGCACAAAATTGGACACGACCATAACAGATTTTGCTCAACGTTGGAAGAATAATTCATCTATACTGTCAATTTGGAAAAATCCAAAATTTGGTGTCGATTGGAATACCCCCCGCTCTGTGGGACCCCCCTGTTTATTGCAAAGTAACGCATTTTTTGTTCAAAATCTCTTTTTTATTTTTCTTACAATTCATAGACGTAAGATGTCCGAAAAATACTGATAGATGACATTTGAAGAAAATAAACCAAGGAATACAGAAAAAAAAAAAGTTTTGACCGGAAGTGTTGCCAGATAAATTATTTTTGTATTTCAAAACTAAATATACATTTGTCGGCACATGCTGCCATTTTGATTTTAAATTTGATAATTTCATCGTGTTCCTTGGAAAATTCCACATAAGAAACAACTATCATCCCGAGGTAACATGAGCCAATGTCGAGATATAGCATTTTTACGAAAATAGTTCTGAATTTCGTAATTAATTTTTCGTAAAAATGTTATATCTCAAGATTGGCTCATATTACCACAGGGTGGTAAGTGCTTCTTACGCGAAATTTTCCGAGAAATACGATGAAACCATCAAACTTAAAATAAAATTAGCTGCACTGGCCGAAAAATGCAAATTTAATTTTAAAATACAAAAATAATCTGTCTGGCCACACTTCTGGTCAAAAGCAATATTTTTTCTGGATTTCTTGGTTTATTTTTTTCAAAATTCACCTATCACTATTTTTCGCGTGTCTTACATCTATAAATTATAAAATAAAATAATTACGAAGTTTACAACTTGTTTCGTAAAAATGTTATATCTCGAGATTGGCTTATATTACCTCGGGATGATAGTTGTTTCTTATGTGAAATTTTCCAAGGAACACGATGAAATTATCAATATTAAAATCAAAATGGCTGCACTTGCCGAAAAACGTAAATTTAGTTTCCAAATACAAACATAATTTATCTGGCAACACTTCCGGTCAAAACGTATATTTTTTCTGGATTCCTTGGTTTATTTTCTTCAAAAATCATCTATCAGTATTTTTCGGATATTTTACGTCTATGAATTCTAAGAAAAAGAAAAAAAAAGGTTTTGACAAAAAATTGCGTGACTTTGCAACAAAAAGGGGGGCCTAAAGAGCGGGGGGTATTCCAATTGATACCAAAATTAGGATTTTTCAAAGAGACAGTAAATGAATAATTCCCCCCACTTTGAGCAAAATCTGTGATGGTCGTGTCCAAGTGGCATGTACACTTCATATGGAATGATTCATCTACAACTTTGCCAAAGACGTCAAACCGATCAAACAAACCGTTTTGCCTCTAAAAAATTTGTAATCATCAATACCCAATACCATCAAAGCTTCAACCAAATAAAAAAGAACTGCTCAATTTAGACATTTTTGACATTTTTATTATGTTTGACGTTTCTGTCATTTTGGTCGTTTTCAACATATTAGACATTGTTGCCATTCTGGACATGGTTGCCTTTTTTGGACATTTTGATACTATTGACATTGTGAGATTTTTGACAAAGCTGCCATTTTTGACGTTTTCGTCATTTTTATCACAGTTGGAGGAACTTTTTAAATCTGAAAATAATTTCTAAAAGGTCGTATACATTTTGGAATAGGTTTTATTCAAAGCATTGTAACTCCGCAAATTTATTGCGTTTACCTAAAAAAAATCGAAAACTATCATTTATTTTTAATTTACTAAATCAGTCATTGAATTTGAAACTTGACGCAACTTTTAAAATAAAGTCTAAAATAAAGAAAGGAAAACTATTTTTTCTATGGAGAGTTGATTACAAAAAAAAATATTTAATTTCAATTGGCTCATAATGCAATCAATAAACAATAGTGGCGTACTTTAGTAATCAATAAATTGTGACCTATCGAATATTATCCAGCAATTTAAATTTGTAACCTTGTACCAACTTGAATTTCTACCATATCTAATTTTAATGGCATCAAACGAGTAAAAACCGGACACCCCTTCGAATTTGAGCTACATTTTTTTCCGCGAACTCTTAAATATTTATATATCCAGAAATTATGCACGCGATTCGGACACTCATTCGTCGGTTGATTCGGCTTCTTTTTTTTCTTTCTTCGTCCGCTTCTGCTTGTTGCCAGCTAGAATTGCGATATGCTAGCCAGACCCGCTAGGGGCCAGCTGCTTGGCTAGTACCGGCGTCTGGTGACGGCTATAGTCTTTCTCTCTCGCACACACTCTCTTGTTTCTAGTCGGTTGGCATTAGGCTAGTTGATAGGATTATTTTGCAGCGGGTAGCAGAACAAAAAAAAAAAGAAAATAAAAAGAAAAAGAAAAAGCAAAGTCCTCGTGTTTCAGCCTGTCAACTGATCAGAAATAACGTGCAGACACTCATTGGTTCACATAAATTATATTAGAAGGTAAGATAGAAACAGCGTGAAACAGTGTTATCAGGCTGTGAAACGGAAAGCTGGTTTTTGTTTGCCGTTTGCAAAATACGCTATTGAAATACTAGTTGGGAAGCTTTGGTTACCGCGATAGAGGCGAGAATTGGCCAGACGAATTGCGAGTGCCGCTGGCGGCAGAACGTGAAAATTATTATTACTGATAAATGTCAAGGTATTGCGATATGCAAGAAGGATTATTCGTTATTTATTGAGAACCGTATCGTGTAACGAGGCAATTCGAACCAATAACCTCGTGGGCGGATTGGATGTAAGAGATTGGTTTTATGACCTGTAAACGGCACTAGCATCTTGGGATGGTTGAATTACTATTTTATTTGTTCAAAAAAAAAAAAAAAAATCAGATACGATGATGTCATTGCCTTCAAGTACTCTTCAACCTTACCGCTCTCCGCCTTTTTTTATAACTTAAACTCAATTTCGCAAACTACACCACCAATCAGGCAGTTTGGAGCTGTGAAAATGTTATTACTTATTTCCATGTTTCGCAGCTCTTGTACTGTCCTGCGACATTTACGACGCAGAATCGATAATGAAACAATTACGGTTACGGTCGGTAGCAATGAATGGGGATTACCACCGTTCCAAGGCATTCAGCATCGTTCATCGCCATCATTTCATGGGTCATAAAGTATCCACTTTCAATCTACTGTTTGCAATATCGATTACTTTCTCATTCGGCGGCACTTCGTTGCAACCCACTATTAATTTGCAGATGTATCGATCGCCGCATTCTTAACCCGCCGGAGAATCCGGTCTGGTGCAGGGAAAAAATTACCGCCTCGGTGGATTCTGCCCACCACGCGTACCACACGATGGGATGCTGTGACACCAACTTTTGCAATATCCACATTGTCTTCCCGGAAACGTCGGCCAGCTTTGCAGCACCTTCCTCATTGTTGATTTTTGGAGAAACAATCGACGAGCTTAAAAGTAAGATTTACTGTCCGTACTAGAATCAAACACCGAGCGTCTCCATTTGTTTGGTCTATCTTCCTCGTCTGTCATCCAGGGAAATCATGCAGCAGATCAGAGGCATTCTCCGGCTGGGAGCATTTGCATAAATTATCCACTGCGTGCCACTGTGTGATCTTCCCTGGTTACTCACCCAGCTTCGTTTGTCACCGTGTACTTCCGTGGGTTTGTTGCTATCGGGTGACGTTACGTGATATCAGGTCTGCACTCTACGTCTCTCTCTATGTGCGTGTGTGTGAGTCTCTCTGCAAACACAAAACTTGTCCCTCGTTTCTGTCTATTGCACACATATAAAGTGGTAAAAAAATTACCGTATACCTTTCGCACAATATTACATATTAAACTGAATTCCTTGCAAAACACGAACAAAAAAGTAATGTCATAAAGTAAAACTGTTTTTGTTTTGACTCATTTGCCGTGATATTATTGTTGCCATCAGTTATCATCCATACCCGAGGAAAATCATCATCTGGGGATCGCATAAACTTCGTGTGTTTCAATGTTGTTTGTCTACGCGTTTTTGTTGTTGATGTTGTTGTTGGCTCTATGGCACTGCTTACATTCTCCGTAGAGTTCATAAGGGAGCTGTTTCGTTAATCCTTGGTCACATGTCAACATCATAAGCACAGCTCACGTTAAGCGCGTGATTTGGGTTCACACAATCTCTGACGCTTGATGGATGATTTTCGGCGAGCAACCGAATCGGTCCGGATGGATATTTCACCTACTAATCGTAATCTAGTGTATTATTAGCGAGCACGTATACAAAATTTAGAGAGGAAAAAGAAGGTACTAATTCAAGCACTAATCCCCAATCATCGTCGTTCGTTCCGAATTAAATCATTGCTCCCATTATCACATCATTAATCTCACTTTTCCGAATCACACCCATTCGAAAAATCCGCACTCCTGCGGAGCCAGACACCGAAACATCAATCTTTGCTTAGTGCAACCGTCCATCAGTTGTTGTTCACTAGAACCAACGCAACCGGCGACCGGCCGGCCGGTTGGACAGTTTTTTTTGTTGCGTTCGCCATTTCACATTTGCCCTCACTTCGACCCCGCTCCTCGATTATGGGAGCCGAATCGTGACGGAATCCTTGATGAGACTAACTTAACCGCACACTGCGTGTCGTCAGCTTCCGTCCGTTTTTATTTCAGTGTCAAGTTCAAGTCCTCTGCCCACATGTTTTGCTTTTTCTGTGTGAAGGAACGCACAAGCAGTGCGGAAATGGAGAGGAGCAACTTTTAAAATATTATGTTATTTTAACTACAATAGTAACAAAAAAACACTGCCGGATGGATGCATCACGGATTGTATCATTTCATTTTTCTTATGTCAAATAAAAAAAACCTTTCCAAGCCATCCTGCCGATTAAGGAAAGGAAGCGGCGTTTACCGTAAATCTGCGGTCCCCGATATCAAGAGTTGGTAGAATATTAAAAGATGTCGCTCAATCTGGGGTGGCATTACGTGACGAGTTTTGCGGATTATGGTGCGTCTCAATTTTATTCCGGCGTCGTAAGCACCCCGTCACCGTCATTCGTCTTCCAGGTGGGGGACATTATGAATTGCAGCGTTCATGAAATTTGTTTTACTGTCTGTGGTTTAATGAAAACGTTACGAACAACTTCGTAAATTTATAGTATGGTTTAAATTACGAACAGCATAAAATTTGACGGACACAATCATAGGAATTAAGCTATAATGACAATTATAGTTAACCGTTTTTACCGTTTCCATATAAGTTGAGTAGAAGTTAAACTGTAATTAAAAATATTCTTACAAATTTTCTATCACGTAATGAAATCAAGATCCAAACCAGAAGTTCTTGAAAATAAGAATTTTAAATAGAAAGAAAAGAAATTTTTCTCTATCGAACTGTTTGTACTACAAAACCATAACATGGAATGATTGATGAGATTATATTTAATCAAAAGCTCCTGAACAAAAAAAAGGAAATTACACAGATTGAAAGGCAGGACTATCAAAGGTAGAAAAACTAACACCTTAAAGTAAGAACCTTGAATGAAACAAAAGGCCAGTCGAATATCAAAAAGGCACAGTCTTTAAAGATACCTAAAGTAGAATCAGCAAGAACATTGAAGACAGGATTTTTACAAGCATGATCATTTCAATCGAAAAGGTAGAATTATGAATAAAGTGGGAATCGCGAAAAGCACGAAAAGCACGAATCGGTTGAAGTACGAAATACAGAATCGTCAAGCAAAGTGATTCACAAGATAAGTCTAATTTTATGATTTCACCTTTCAAGTTTTTAACCTTTTTCAGAAGCACTCGAAAAAAGGTGTATAATCAACGGAAAAGAATTTTTGAGCCTTGAAAAATGATTGATCCCTAATTAGTGTAGTTTCTCACCTTTAACGAAACAAAGAAAATTGAAACTGTAATTCATGTCAATTAGCTAGAAAAACGATAAATGCAAAAAACGCGAAAATAGAAAATGATCCAATAAACTCTATTATTAGAATTGACAAATAAAACATAACCTGTGTGTAAGCAAGAAATCATTTGAAAACGTTGAACTCCAAATATGGTATGCTGAAACGAAAACTCCAAATATGGTGTGAAAGCCTGAAATCGACGAAATTGTTCCCGTAAAAGGCGTAAAACGATTTTTATGAACGATGTAAATTATTTCAATCACTCTCTAACGCTGGAGAAAAAGAAAACAAAAATGGTGGCAAAATAAGTCAGAAATGTCCGAAAGCGCTTTAAACGTCTATAAAATAAAGAAATAAAAGTCCTTCAAAAACATTCGAAGTTTTCGAAAACGGTCAAAGATGCTGTTAAAAAGATGAAACAAGGCACAAAATCATCGAAACAACTTTCGCAGACTAGAACAAGCAAACAACAGAACTGATTTTAATCTTACAAAAACTTAAGACGGTTTATATATCAGTAATAACTTTAATTAAACCAGCAAGCAAAAAAAATGAACGGGTTTCGTCAATGCATGTCTAAAATTCTTCATATTATTCCAATGCGTAGTTGAAAACACGTTTGGTGGATTTTTTACGTATTCTGAATGCTCGCTTGTAACAGTTCATGCCCTTCGCCATTAGCATTTTGAGCACCGTGTTTAGTGACGTGACGAATTTCTTGCTGAGGTTCCTGGTACTTGCGCCAATCTTGGTCTTGGCGGCAGCTTTCAGCTTCGTCCGTTTGGCGGCGCCTGTTCCACTTCGTCGGTTCGATTTTTTATTGTTGGCCTCTGGTCCTGAATCATAGAACCGAGAGATCATGTTACAAATAGTGGGTTTCTTGTGACTTTCTGTGAAAATATGCCTCGCCACCTTCAATTTTGAATGCCGCCCAAGCTTCCGAAAGATGCGCTCTTGGAGAATGCTCTGTTCCGCGACCTTTCTCGTCAATAAACGAAAACACAGATTTTTTTAGGTTCTCCTGCTCAACAACAAACACCGTTAAAGAAAAATGAGAGTATGTATATGTAAGTTCTCTCTCTTCTCTTTATGACGGCATTTTTTGTTTTGGGAATGAATGCTCAGTTCTAGCCAAAACGATGTCGAAACAAGGAGTCTTGTGCAAGTGCATTGGACACTTTCGATCTCACAAATTTCGAGGTAGCAATCCTTCAACTATTTTAAAAATGAACACCACCCTCATGATTCGTTGCTTCACAGATAACCATTGCGAAGCATCCAGAGCGACTTCATGCCAAATGGCCTATGGTCGAATATCGACCATTTTTGATTTGAATGAAACTTTGCACACGTGTTTGGCTTAGCAAACTAAGTATTTTCTGCAGATGGAGGGATTTTTTAAACTCAAGATCAATTTCCTAAAACGGCATATACATTTTGGCATAGATTTTGTTCAAAGTATTGTAATTTAGAAACCATTACCTTAATTATTCTTCATATTAGAGTTTTACATTGCATTTGTATTGCACATGTATGAGAATTTTTTTTTCTTCAAAAGCTTCGTCTTCTCAATTCTCATGCAAAACTTCAGCTCAATTCGGGATTTCGGACTGTGGAGCTTCAAAGTGGACAAAGTTTCACTTTTTTGAGCGATGAAAAAATGCGCAGAAATTTTCGATATGAAATTGTTGAAATGGAGTTTTTTTAAACCAAGCGTCTTATCAATGCATGGAACATCGAGATAAGGTATTGTCTCAAGAAAATACCTCTAAAAATACTTTCTGGAAAAGTTTTCCAACTGGAAAACTTTCTAAAGTTGATATAAAGTTGATTCTGTATTGTTTTAAGAAACAGCACCAGATTTCGACGATTTATGCATTTCTAAAACATTTGACATAAAAGAATTGATATCGTAAATTTCATGCTTTTTTATCGGTTAGAAAAGTGAAACTTTGGTGGCTTTGAGGTATAACTTCCGGATGTCCGAATACAAAGGCTGTCTTCAAGACCTTCGCCAAAGACTTGTTTTGCATAATTTCCGTACGTGCGAAAAAAATAACGATTACCCGCAATTAAGTATGTTGCTGAATTGATTTTATTAAACAAATTCTACTTAAACCTAACTTTCTAAAACCCCGGAGAGAAACAACTCTCTTTTCCGATTTTCTCCCTGTCATTTTCTAGCTTTTAAATTCTTTGCTTTGTTTCTGTAACCTATAGTTACCAAGAAAAGAAACTACTCGCCTACTTATTTCACTGTCTGTGGGAATGGACTTTTGTGACTATTCCTGGTTCTGAATAGGAGGTTGCTGCACGAATGAATGAGCTCATTGGGACTTTTTCCGAGAAGACCAACTTCTGATACTTACCAGGTTACCACTAAACGAAATTCGAAAAGTTGATTTCATGCGATGAACAACAATTCGAACGTTGTTCTTGAATTGACTATAGACTAAACTACACAAAAGTTTATTTAAACAGCACGCGCCTTGCACGGCTAGCGGTATCGCTAAAGATAGCAAGAAAACACTTATCAACATAACTCGCATTGAGAATAAGTGATGTGAGCGAACGATTTAGGTTACTCTCCCTCTCCTCATTATTCGCAAAATTTCTTTTTTTTTCAAATTAGTCTTGAGTCTGAAAAATCCCTCCATCTGTGAAAAATACTCAGTTTGCTTAGTGTGCAATGTTTCATTAAAAAAAAGGTCGATTCAATTTTTGCACATTTCTAGATCTTTTAGCCTGGAAACGCTCTGCAGTATCAAAGCCGAAGGAAGGAATCTATCACATCTCAGGATTAACCGCATCGCTTTACTCTGCAAAAGCTGTAATCTCGATATTCGCGTTTCAATTGCAAAAAAAAAAAAAATATAAGAGCAATAGTCCAAGTGATTTATAGAGATGAATCTTGCTAAAAGTACTCTACTCTGCATTCAAAGAATTCTAAAAAGTCAAATAGTCGCCATAAACACTTCTCCTGGACATAAATCAAAACATATTTCACATTTATTATTAGAAGCGATACGAAAATTGTCTCAAATTAGGTAAAAAAAATTGAAAAATGTTTTGAAGTTCTGGAAAATATAACAATGGGGAGTTAAATCTCAAATCGTCAGAAAATGCTGGTACGACGAGGAAGGATGAAAAATTAAACAATAGAAAAAAATTAAATATAAAAAAATATATCGAAAAATATCAGAACAGGTGGGTGATAACTCAAAATCATGGAATGAGGACGCCGAATTTGGCCTAAAATCACTCATAAAATGCTTTAATATCATTTTTCAGTGATACAAATAAAAATTACTTTAAGATGGAATAGAGTTTTCTAAAACAAAATAAAAGTTTCTGGAGGCTAAGACGAACAAAGTATATAATCCAACTTGAAAATTGCCAAAAACATTTTGGAATCTGCAAATTTCCGACACTGCAAATGAAAGTGACAAGAACCGCATTTTCATTGTCTTAAGTTTAAACGACTTTTGGCGTCAGTGGCGTCAATTTTCAATGAAAGTCCGGTCATTGAAAGAATTGATATGCCTGATTTTATATCGCAGTTTTTTTATTTGAGCCAATTCATTGCATGAAGTCGATGAACTATATTAGCATCCACATTCTCAACCGCATAAACATCGCTAAAGCAACACAGCGTGTGCGAAATCACAGAAATGCTGCTATCACTGTCAACTGATTGGAGTCGAAAGTCTCTTTCACGCTCAGTTCGTTCGTTGAAAGTTGAAATTCAAAGATTTCAATTTCAACTGGAAATCCATTCATGACAATGAAGGTTTGCAGTTTGGATACGTTCGAGTTACTACCTAATGCGCTTCAAAACAGACAAATTATGATTCCAAAACACAAAAAAATCGCTTTTAGAAGACAATAAACTAAAAAATATAAATAATGATTAAAACGTTCTTAAAATCTTTAAAAGACGACAAATGGAGAAGAATTTCAAGGTTGGTCTCAGGTGGCTGAATATCTCTTAAACGCTAAAAAGAAACAGTAAAAATTTATCGTGAGATAAATTCTAAAATGATTATAACACATTAGAAACGGTCAGAAAGATCGAAAAAGCATAGCAAAGCTTTAACGCTACATTTCGATTCGGAACTCGATCTTCTGTTTATTATTCACTGACTTCGCAGCCAACTGTTTAGTGTGCAGGACAATTGCGGGCTAGTGCCAAGATCCTGTTGACACTGTCAGTCTCTCCCGAGCCGGAATTCGAGCATTCGACGGTTTTTTGGTCAGCTTCGTATCTCGAGATTAGCTGGGAGGGGTTGAAAAATAGAAGTCTAAAAAAATTAAATGATTCTAAATACCAAGAAGGCGAAAAATATGGTCTCAAATATTCAGAACTATTGAAAAAGTAGGCCAGAAAAGTCAAGATGTTTCAAAATCACAGAAAAGCTTTTTCGATGCGAAAAAAAGATGGAACCAAAATTAAAATAAAATTACTGCTATAACGGGTGACAACTAAAAATTTGTAATTTTTTTCTTATGCTTTAAAAAGAATGCATGTACTAGAACAAAAACAGATTTTATGCACTAGAAGATACATTCATTATTAACAAAAAAATAATAATGAATATTTGAGAATCGGCTGTTCGACGAAGCTTTATCAGGATGCCGGAACAAAATCGTTGTATGGTATTCACATCGAATTTTCGGATACATTTCTTGATTCTACCAATCAACTGCTTGCAGTTCTTGGCTCTCTAGTTAATTTTGTACCCCATTGAACTAAAAATCTCGGAGAAATCTTCGATTAGGCGACACTGAGATAGATTCGTTAAGTTGCGTATTTGGGGTACAAATGGAGTCGAGTGGTTGTGCATGAACGTTTGTGTTTTTTTTGACGTAATGTAATGATGTTTAATCTGACCAAAAACAAATACCTTTTATCGTTATGGTGTTTTTGAAGAAATGGAATCAAAATTTCGTTTAAACATTTGTTCTAGTATATTTCTTGATTGATAGCCAAACCATTAGGCTTGAACCATGAGTTAGACAAAAAGGAAAATGTCTTTTTTATATAGTACTCTGTCCGGTCTTCCACTACTTTTCATCCGATTGAATACAAATACTGCCAAATATAAATATAATGTTATAAGTGAATGATTTTAAAATAGAATTAAAAACGAAGAACAAGTTTCCGTAGACTAAGGCAAACGAAGAATATAGTCACAGTTAAAAATTACCGGAAACATTTTGGGTATATTCGGATAAGTACCGAAAATGCTTCCAAAAGTCAAAACGTACAAATAACGATTAAAGCCTGAAATAATGGAAATTTGTATTTTATTATTACCATATTGGTAATACTGATCACAAACTTTCTTGAAATTCATAAAAGACGACATATCAAACACTATTCCGAATTTGGTATAAGATAGCTTGGATGGTGTTTAAACGGTAGTTCAGCTAGAAATGGTCGAAAATGCTTTTAATGTTCAGAAGGAAACAATAATAAAACTATCGATATTCAGATCTGAAATCGTTCAAAAACCTTGAAAAATTTAAAAAAAATTGAAATAAAATTAGATTTAAAATCGCGCATACAAAAATCAGCTAAAAATGACAAAAAACATACTCAAAATTCTCCTTGGCGAATAAAAACATACTCAAAATTCTACTTGGCGAATGATGAAAACTAATATAAATTAGATTAGATTGCTCACCACTGATTAAAGTATCATATAATTTTGATAGGGAAAAGCTGAGCAATCTTTTTTTTCGTTATCAGAAAGTTATGTGACACACCAAATTTGTTTTTGCGTATTGAATCTACGTAATGAATTCATTGCAAAAAAAAAAAGAAATGAAAAACATCTGGCCAATAATGTACAAGTAGTAAAAAACAGACTTAATTTAACCCTCTCCCGCTCACAAGGTTTATCATTAAAATTTATAGCTTCACGAGGAAATTCAAACTGAGCACTTTGAAGACTAACTAAAATTACTATCAACTGTAGTATTTTGAAGAAAATGCCCAGAGATGCTCTGGGGCAGCATATAACAGTTGATGGAACAATCGTAAGCACAACAAACTATTTTATGTCAAGATATGATGATTATAATTCTTGGTGCTTTAGAGTCATCATGAGCGGGAAAGGGTTAAAGTGAGTAGCATTCAACTTGATAAATTGTTGAAAGACTTCCAACCTTGTTTTTGAAATATACAACTCTGTAACCATCAATGTGATTCGCGTTACAGCTCTCCTTTATGAAACTATTTGATAGTGAAACAAAAGCTCTGCGTGTCTATTTATAATCCAAAAGAAATTCGAATTCTAAACCATTGGAAAACTTGTTGAAAACTTTTAGATTGACTTCAACAGCATCAACTCACTAAACTATCAGAAAAAATAAACCGAAATTTAATTAATTTGCCTACCCTTCACCGTTGGTTGCCCACCAGCAACACCGGGGATTGATCGACCGGGACGGTGGAATTCGAAGTGGTGGCGGCAGACCACGTTGTGCCACCTTTTAGCTTTTATGTTCCGTTTTCTTATTCTGCTTCCTCTATTTCCAGCTACCTATATACGATTGCTGCCATATCCTCGAAAAAATAAAAAACTAGCTTGCTATGCATGATGATGGAAATAAAAATAAGCACTAAATGAGCATTATTGAAGCACGACACGACGAGTGCTTTTATTATTGAACTTTCCTGCTCGCTTCTCCGCCCAGAAGGCGCGAGTTCATATTTTTTTATTCGCTTCTCTGACTGCCTGGTATATTTACTAAACATTGCATGTGGAATAATAATGTAAAAAGTGCTTTTTATGTCAGGCTCTGTGTGTACGTGTGTTGGCGTGCTTTTCAAGTTGTTTGTTTCACGAGTAATATGTGCTTTCATCCGCGTGTGCCCGGTGAAAAGGCGGCAGCTCGATTGACGGGAAACTTATGTCCTTCTATCGGTGCTTCTGCTTTCCAGCCGGACAGGAGCAGGATGCAATCATAAAAGAGGAAAAAAAAAACTACAAAGCCGAAAACACGCTTCTGGGTGATGGTGGTCGTAAAAATACTCGTGCATGATACTAATCCCTATTTTCCGCTTGTGTTATTCTTGCTATCCAAGTTTGCAGTTGATTTTACGCTTCACTAACGAAAGTAGCGAAACCGGATTTGCGACTTCATGCTGCCCCGTTTCCCAATTTCCCAGAGTGTCCCAAAGTTTGTCCCTTCCTTTTTGTGCATTTTTCCTCTAAACTTTGATTTATGTGGCCAATTTTTTAATAAAACTTTTCTCTTTCAACTTGTTGTTTTGCACTTGGAAACTAATTTTTCGTTGCGGCACGCTGCTTGGTTACGTGCTCGGAAATAATTGAAAATGGTCGTGCGGGAAAAATAAAACAACAAACTGCAGCCCATGAGGTGAAGGAGGTGGATAGTGTCCTGTTCATCCTGATAGTCGGCGGTGGTTTCGTGTTTGCTGCCATCGTAGGTAGTGTGATGTTTATCATGCTCCGCCGCCGAAAGCGCAACAGTGGTGCCCGGCAGATACTACCGGAGGATTCGGTGTGCGGTGCCAGCTATCCTATCTTGAATGGACATACCACGATTCAGGACTTCATCGAGATGACTACCTCCGGTTCCGGGTCGGGTAAGTTTGAATCAAAGCGGGTATTACCCTCACCGAGTTGGTGGGAAAGCCATTTTTTACCTTACCAGCTGCAGAGGAATCAATTAATCTCATAACGTGTTGTTAATTATGTACTCTGTTCTTTATACTAATGGTGCCGCATCGCTTAACGTCGTTTTTTGCTGTTGTTTCGTTTGTTTGCCTGCCCTGTCTTTCGCCCTGCGCTCGGATGCCGTGGACACATTCGTAGCCGGTTTGCCACTGCTGGTGCAGAGATCGATTGCCCGTCAGATCCAGCTGGTGGAGGTCATCGGCAAGGGCCGCTTCGGCGAGGTGTGGCTGGGCAAGTGGCGCGGGGAGAACGTTGCCGTCAAAATCTTTTCCAGCCGCGAGGAGTGTTCCTGGTTCCGGGAGGCGGAAATCTACCAGACCATTATGCTGCGGCACGAGAACATACTCGGATTTATTGCAGCTGATAATAAAGGTGAGTGATTATGGTGGCTGCCGGGGACGGTGGCGGTCTAGCGTGTTTACCGCCAGTATGGCGTGGAATAGAGTGATGCCGTTGCAAAAATAATCATGTCAGTTTGCGAGAAAGTGTTTGATTGAATTGTCGTATTTGTTCTTTCTTTTCTCCTGTAAGATAACGGAACCTGGACCCAACTTTGGCTTGTAACGGATTACCACGAGAATGGATCACTGTTCGATTTCCTGACGGCTCGCTGTATCGATTCGAAGACGATGGTCGAAATGGCCTATTCGATCGCGACCGGATTGGCCCATCTGCACATGGACATTGTCGGAACTCGCGGAAAACCCGCGATAGCCCATAGAGACCTCAAATCGAAAAATATCCTCGTCAAGTCCAATTTCACCTGCTGCATCGGAGATCTTGGGCTGGCGGTGAGACATATTGTGGCCACCGATACGGTGGACATTCCGTCCACTCACAGGGTAGGAACGAAACGCTACATGGCTCCGGAGGTGCTGGATGAGACTATCAACGTAAATCAGTTCGACTCCTTCAAGCGTGCCGATGTGTACGCGTTCGGGCTGGTACTGTGGGAAATCGCCCGGCGATGCAACGTGGGCGGTATCTACGACGAGTACCAGTTGCCTTTCTACGACGTCGTGCAACCCGATCCGACCATCGAGGAGATGAGAAAGGTGAGTGCTGGGAAGCAGTTTAAAATTTTGTGTTTTCGATTGAATTGTGTTTTTTTTTTGTACACGAAGTGACGCACATGCAGATTGAAATTGCTATTCGGTCGAATGCAAAGTATGGCTGAATTGAATTGAAAGCACTTATTTTCATGTTTCCAATTTGCTCGTGAATTGATTAGAATCGAACGAACGGCAGGATCAGTGCGCCGCAACGTCACGCTTGTTTAATGTGTTTTTTTTCGTTAAAGACTTTGATAGACTGAACAAAAATTGTATTTCTGAAACTTTGGTCTATCGTGAAAAATGATTCCAAAATAATAAAAAAAACAAGAGTTTCTGCAGTACGAAGTGACGGAACCTATTTTGCCGTGTCCATCAATAACTGTCAAACTGCGAAGTATTATATATTTTTTACCCATTACACAATGGTCTAGAACCAGATTTTAGGAGGAAACACCATAAAAAAAACTTTCTTCTACAAAATTGTTACATATGATGAAGCACTTATTCATGGTGCCACAAGTTAGGATGACCTAAATCGAAAATTTAGCTAATTTATCTTTGTAGATAGAGATGAGTTCTACAATGTTGTAGCCCCGTTAATTTTAGGCTACTTTTTAAAAAAGTTTTTTTTACCTTTGAAACTAACCGCTTTCAATTGATAAAACACCCTTTTGAGCCAACTTTTTTACTTCAATTTTCACATGAAAATTGTCTTTAAACAACATTCAACGACTAGACAAAATTGTGGACTGCTGAAATCATAAATATCTCATTCATATTCGAAGTTATTGACGTTTTTCGTCATCAAATACTCCCTTTTTATTTGTTTGTCGTTTATTTTGAGCAAACAATAAAAACATCTTTTGACCCCATTTTGAACGGCACATTTGACAGATATGGAGAAAATTTTAAAAAGAGTTCATGAATTTCGCTATTTTTACATCCAAAAGTACACATATTGAATTCCTTTTTATTTTTTACTCTAATTTGATTCAAAAACATCATAAATGTATTCACTCGTTAAAAAATTATGAATCTTGGAAAATTAAATTTATCGAAAAAAAAAACCGTTTTTGTTTACCCCCCGTTTTTGTTTAGGATGACCTAACGACTCAACAAGATTTACGAGCTTGATTATTTTCGACGCATAATAATTCTTGCAAATTTAAGCATTAATTTAAGCAAGCCAGTCGTCGTAGGTTCGAGTCTCGACTCGGGAGAGACTGTTAGTGTCAGTAGGATCGTAGCGCTAGCTCCGCAATTGACCTGTACACTTAACAGTTGACTGCGAAGTCTGTGTATAATAAACAGAAGGTCGAGTTCCGAATCGGAATGTAGCACAAAGGTGCTTTGAAGCACGCGGGTGACCAGTTTCGAAATTAGGGTGACCAGACAACAACGGCCTTTTTAGATATAACTGTTTTTCAAGTTTCCTAACTTTTGACTTATTGTTATTCCTAGTTAAAAAAAAATCCAGGCAATCAAATAGGTGAACTTTTGAATGCATAATGCATGTTTTTATTATGTATTATTTTAAGATCATTTCTAAAAGTTTGAATTGCCATTCAAAAAAAAAAAACATTGATGTTTGCCTCAAAAAGCACGACAAAGAAATAAAAGGGGCGTAGTTTTTTTAAACATCAATTACTTTGCATACGAATGAGATATTTACAAATTGAAACCTTGCGAAATGTTTGTCTAAAAAACCTTCATCAGTCATCCAAAGTCAGTTTTAATTTTAAATCTATGAAAATTAGAGCAAAAGAAGGTGTTTTGTCAAAAACTTTTTCACAAAGTTGCATAAAACTAACGGGGCTACAAGATTGCTAGATTTTTGATTTCATCGAAAATATCTGTCATCATAGTTTTTGAAAACATGAGAGAAGAAGGCCTTTCTCTAGAATAAAGCTAACAAACCCTCCAGATCTAAATGTCTCCCTAAATACGGTTTCTGGACCTTTGTGCGTTGATAAAAAAAGAAACAAACCCATAGACAGTAAACCAATGCGAATGAACTGGAAATTTCCATAATTTTTCTCTTCCCTTTAAGCATTATCAAATCTAAATTTTTAAGTAGTTTATTCCATGGATAAAATTGATTCCAGTTTCGGTTAAGTCTGAACAAAAAAGAGTTCAGCGCATTCAACTATTTACCAGTCATTTTCCAAACAAAAGTCGTTAATTTTGTACAAAAAGTTGATATGTCTAACTTTTTGTGACGGCAAGTAAGTCGAAGCTAAGATCCAAGGTTCATATCAAAGCCCAGTTTTTGAGTGGCTAAGAGCTCATTGGTCGAAGTCCCAGTCGCCAAAAGTCCCGGTGACTGAGAGTTCCAGCGTTCAAGAATATCAGAGTTGAAAAATTCCACGAATTGAAAAGCTCAATAATACCAAAACTCAAGGAGTTCAGAAGTCCAAGAGTTCAAAAGATCAGGAGTTCGAACGTCCAGGAACTCAAACGTCCGGGAGTTCAAAGGTCCTGCAACAGTTTAAAAGTTTTCTTGGAGTTCAAAAGTCCTCCAGCAGTTCAAAAGGCCTCCAGGAGTTTCAAAAGTCTAAGAGTTCAAAAGTCCAGACAATCGAAAGTTCAGGAGTCCGTCAGGAGTTTGAAAATCCTCCAGAAGTTCGAAAGTTTTCCAGGAGTTCAAAAGTACTCCGGGGGTTCAGAAGCACTTCGGGAGTTCAAAAGTTCTCCAAAAAATCATAAGTTCTCTTGGTGTTAAAAAGTCCTCCAGGACTTCGAAAATCCTCCAAGAGTTCAGAAGTCCCCCAGGAGTTCAAAAATCCTCCAGGTGTTCAAAAGCCCTAGAAGATCAAAAGTCCTCCAGGAGTTCAAAAGTCCGCGAGTTCAAAGGCTTAGGAGTTCAAAAGTTTATGAGTTCAGAAGCCCTCTAAGAGTTTAAAAGTCCTCCAGGAGCTCGAAAGTCTTCCAGAAGTTCAAAAGTCCTCCGGGAGTTCGAAAGTTCTACAATAAAACAAAAGTCCTCCAGGAGTTCAATAATCTAAGAGTTCAAAAGTCCAGGAATTCAAACGTTCCGGACTACAAAGGTCCTTTAGCTGTTTGAAAGTTTTCCTGGTGTTCAAAGGTCTTCCATAAGTTCAAAAGTTCATAAGTCCTCTTGGTGTTCAAAAGTCCACGAGTTCAAAGGTCCGGGAGTTCAAAAGTTAAGTAGTTCATAAGTCCTCCAGGAGTACAAAAGTCCTCCAAGAGTTTAGGTCATCCTAAAGTTCAAAAGTCCTTCAGGACTTCAAAAGTGCCCCAGAAGTTTAAAAGTCCTCCAGGAGTTCAAAAGTCCTCCAAGAGTTCAAAAGTCTCTCAGGAGTTTAAAAGTTCTCCAGGAGTTCAAAAGTCCTCCAGAAGTTCAAAAGTCCTCCAGGAGTTCGAAAGTCTTCAAGGAGTTCAAAAGTCTTCCAGGTGTTCAAATGACCTTTAGGAATTCTGAAGTTTAAAAGTTCAAGAGTTCAAAAGACCAAGAGTTCAAAAGTCCGGAAGTTCTGAAGTATAGGAATCTAGAAGTCTCTTAGCAGTTCAAAAGCCCTCCGGGTAGTGAAAAACCTGCCAGAAGTTCAATACTCCAGTAGTTAAGAAGTCCAGGATTTCAAAAGTCCAAGAACTCAAAAGTTCAGTTGTTAAAATGTTCAGAAATTCAAACGACCGATAGTTTAAAGATCCTCCAGCAGTTTGAAAGTTCACCAGGAGTTTAAAAGTCCTTTACGTGCTCAAAAATCCTTCAGGAATTCAAAAGTTCTCCAGGAGTTCAAGACTCTCAGGAGTTCAAAAGTCCTCCAGGAGTTTAAATGTCCTCCAAGAGTTCAAAAGTACTCCACAAATTCAAAAGCCTATTAAGAGTTCAAGAATTGGAGCTCAAAAGTTCTCCAGAAGTTCAAAAATCCTCCAGGAATTTACAGGTCCTCTAGGAATTCAAGAGTCCTCCAAGAGTTCAAAAATCCTCCAGGAGTTCAAAAGTTCTCCAGTAGCTTAAAAGTACCACAGGAATTCTAAGCCCTATCAGGAGTTCAAAAGTCCTCTAGAAGCTTAAAAGTTCTCCAAGAGTTCAAAAATCCCCTAGGAATTTGAAGGTCCTTCACGAGTTTAAGGCTCTTCCTGAAGTTCACAAGTCCTCCTAGATCTCAAAAATCAATCAGGACTTCAAAAGTTCTCCAGAAGCTTAAAAGTACCACAGGAATTCAAAACCCTATTCTAAACCCTAGAAGCTCAAAAGTCCTCCAAGAGTTCAAAAATCCCCTAGGAGTTTGAAGGTCCTTCAAGAGTTTAAGGCTCTTCCTGAAGTTCAAAAGCCCTCCTATATCTCAAAAATCCTTCAGGGCTTCAAAAGTTCTCCAGTAGTTTAAAGGAACACCAGGAATTCTAAACCTTATCAGGATTTCAAAAGTTCTCTAGAAGCTCAAAAATCCTCCAAGAGTTCAAAAATCCCCTAGGAATTTGAAGGTCCTTCACGAGTTTAAGGCTCTTCCTGAAGTTCAAAAGTCCTCCTAGATCTCAAAAATCCTTCAGGACTTCAAAAGTTCGCCAGAAGCTTAAAAGTACCACAGGAATTCAAAACCCTATCAAGAATTCAAAAGTTTTCTAGAAGCTTAAAAGTCCTCCAAGAGTTCAAAAGTCCTTCAGAAATTCTAAAGTCTCCCAATAAATCAAGTCCTTCAGAAGTTCAACAGTCCCCCAGGAATCTTAAGGTCCTCCAGGAGTTCAAGAGTCTTCCTGGAGTTCAAAAGTCCCCCAGGAGTTGAAAAGTCCTCCAGGAGTTGAAAAGTCCTCCAAGAGTTTAAAAGTCCTCCTAGCGCTCAAAAGTCTCTCAGGACTTCAAAAGTCTTCCAGGAGTTCAAGAGTCCTCCAGGAGCTTAAGAGTCTTCCAGGAGTTTAAAAGTCTTCCAGGAGTTCAAGAGTTCTCCAGGAGCTTAAGAGTCTTCCAGGAGTTTAAAAGTAGACTACGAGAGTTAAAAAGTCAACGAGTTCAAAAGTTTACGAGTTCAATGGTCCAGGAGTTCAAAAGTCCAGGAGTTCTGGAGTTCTCCAGGAGTTTAAAAATCCTTCAAGAGTTCAAAAGTCCTCCAGGAGCTCAGAAGTTCTCCGGGAGTTCAAAAGTCCTGCAGAAGTTCGAAAGACCTCCAGAAGTTTAAAGTCGTCCAGGAGTTTAAATGCACTCCAAGAGGTTGAATGTCGAGGAGAAAATTTTTTCCACGAGTTCAGAGGTCCAAGAGTTCAGAAGTCCAGTAGTTCAAACTTCAATGAATCCAACAGTCTAAGAGATTCCAAGAGACCAAGAATCCAAGATTAAAAAAATCCAAGAATCCAAGAGTCCGAAAGTTCAAGAGTCCAAGACTCCAAGAGTACGAGAGACCAAGAATACAAGAGTCCAAAAATCAAAGAACTCAAGAGTCCAAAACTCCAAGAGTATAATAGTGTCTAAAGCCTCAAGAGTTCAAGATTCTAAGCGTCCACGAATCAAAAAGTCCAAGAGTCCAAGAGGCCAAGAATCCAAAACACCAAGAGCCCAAGGGTCCAAGAGTCCAAGAGTCCAAGACTTCAAGACTCTAAGAGTTTGAGAGACCAAAAAAACCAGGAGTCCTGAAATCAAAGAGCCCAAAAGTCCAAAAGTCCAAAAGTTTATGAGTGTTCAAAATTTCAAGATTTTAAGAGTCCGAGAATCAAATAGATCAAAAGTTAAAGATTCCAAGAGTTCAAGAGTCCAAGAATCCAAGAGTTCAGGAGTCGAAGATTCCAATAATTCAAGAGACCATGAATCCAAGAGTCAGAAAGTCAATAAGTTCGGGCAACCAAGAGTTCATAAGTCCAAGAGTCCAAGAGTTCAAGAGTTCACCAGCCGAAGATTCCAAAAGTCCAAGAGTCCAAGGTCCAGGAGTGTGAGAGGCCTAGAATCCAAGTGTCCAAGAGTCTCCAAAAGTCCAAGAACACAAGATTTCACAAGTCGACGAGTTGAAGATTCTATAGCTCTTAAAATTGAAGAGTAAAAAAATCCAAGAGCTCGTGCGTCCAAGAGTTAGAACAAATCCGAATGCAAGTTCAAGCTTAAGTTCAACTCTAAAATGACAATTGAATAACTACAAAATCGAAGCATAATTTATGTGATGAGATATTTAGACGAGTAGTTTTAATATAAACTTTTGAAATTGATAGTTGAATTTAATGAAAACTTTTCATTTTTTCTAAATTAGAAATTATTACAAAATATCAAAAAACATTGTAGAAATGTACAGGAAGGGGATAATCATTTTGTTTTTCTTTTTCCCTCCCACAGGTCGTCTGCACGGACCGGCAGCGCCCGAGCATACCGAATCGGTGGATCGCCTCCGACACGCTGCACGCGATTTCCAAGGTGATGAAGGAATGCTGGTACCAGAATCCGGCCGCCCGTCTGACGGCGCTCAGAATCAAGAAAACCCTCGCAAATATTCGCTAGAGGCGGATCACTGCCGTAGGCGAGCCGGGTGGAGGAGGTCCGTCCTGGGTCTAGATGGCCGGTCTAGGCCTCCGCCCTGGCGCACGCGGTAGTGCTAAACAAAATGCTGATTGTGAAAACATGAACTCTCGATTTAGGAATTAACAAACAACAAAAAGGAAAAAACACATACACACACACTTTAGCTGGTAAGCATGTCTAGTTTTTAAGCTGAAGAAAATGGGTACCACTAATGTGGATGAATTGAGCGAAATATGAGCGAAATTTCTGTAGTTGTGTAAGTTAACGGTTTATCATGGAAATGCTAGGATAAACAGAACATATTTTGTGCACGGGAGAGCCTATGAGGATAGGATAAGAAAGTAAGACTTTAAGTTTGAGAATTAATGTAAAGCCAGCCAAGTTTAACTTGACAAAATGTCCGTACGTTCTATCTTAAATCGTATTTTCATTGAATGGTTGATTGATGTGTTGCATGTTCGATTTTATTGTCCAGCTAGGTTTGATACATAGTAATATATAATTATTTATTAGTATCTCTTTATTTATCGTATGCATTTCCTCGGTTTACGAGCAAACAGACGTATTCACACGTACAGTACATTCACAAATGAACCCGCTAAAATGAGAGAAACATAGATGATTGATTCATTTGTTATGGTTCCCCATTTTTAACATATCTCCATTCCTTAAAAAATAAAGAAAAAAAAAACAAGTCACAACTAAAGAAAAAAAGTAAAACAGAACAAAAAAACATGTACCTCCAGAAACCAGAAAGTTAAAACTGTGAATACAAAAAATCACAGCAAATCCTCAACCAGAGCAGCCGCGAACCCTATACTAAAGGCGAACAGTCGAAGTCATGTTACTCACATTTTTTACTGACCAGAATTTAAGACGTGGAAATTAGTGCAGCACTATGCTTCCACCCTGAGAATATTGAGAAAAATGCTGTTAGATTATAATAAAATGTGTTACTTGGAACAGAGGGCGCTTCATGTGAGTGTTTAATGTTGATCGCCATGTTTTGTTGGATCAGTTGGCTTCTAATTTTTTCATAATTGGATTGGTTTGTTATTAACTGGTAAAGAGATAGAGAGAAAGAGAGAGAAAAGAACATCCCAAATAGAGTAACTATGTTAAAGTCATTTAGTTTTTGATTTTGTTTTTTTTTTTTTTTTTATTTACGCATTTAGAGCATAACCAGTTTCAATATTATAAACATAAGGTATTCACATTAACCGCCGCTGTTCGACAACGGTACCTCCTTCTCAGCAATGTAAACAATTTAACAGAGTCCGCAATAATTGCCAGGATCGATAGGATTAGTCATCACTTTGGTTATAGTCCCTACCTAGACCACTTTGAGTCCTCAAAAATAACAATTAAAACTGTGGCAAAGTGTTACAAACATAATCGAAAACTCTCAGGCAAGTGAAGAAAAAAAAAAATAAAAACGATTTCCCGTCCTTCCATGCACCCGATCCTCGACTGTCGTATTTTCCATATTACGTATTCTGTTCCATTTCGATCACCAATCGGTAGTGTACCAATCGTAAGCTTCCCTAAACCAACAAAACAACTGACGAAACAGACAAAGATAAACAATACAACTAATCAGAGTATGGTTAGCCAATAGTGTTAGTATTGTTTTACTACTGAGGAAAAATAAGTAAAATGTAGCAAACAAACAGAATAGCAGCGTGAAAAAGACGTAGACAGAACTTTTTTTGAAACAACAAAACTGCCGTTAAAAATGTAATTTATGAGATTGCCAGAGTAATACTAACACATTTGTACAGAAAGAATGCAAACCGAGATAAAAAACATACACAAATAACCGTCAGTGCGGCTGGCGGAAGCCCCCAGAAATACGTTTTTTGTTGTTGCAAATTTTGAATTTTTGTTTTGTGTTGTTTCCCCAACCACGATTACTCAAGAAACAATCAATTGAAATGCCAAACTGAGCGGGGGGCTTCCGGTGTACCACGAAGTGACGAAATTGTAGGTGAAAACCGAAGGTCAGTAGATGTACTACACAGTAGCGAGAGTGCGCCCGTAGAAGCTAAACAAACTAATCAAACATAAATAGTAGCAACAAATCACACACACACACACGTAAAACAAAAACAAACTTAATCAGAGGAAACCTTGAAATCGATCAACGGCTATCGGGAAGAAAGGGTGTTTGAGGAATAATTATTTGTTATGCATCAGATTGTGAGAGACTGTGAGAGAAAAACTGAAGACAAATGAAGGGACAGCAGGGTGGAAAGAAGCGCAATTTACCTAAAGGTTTATATCTTTATATCGATTCATAACAGAGGGGATGGAGTGCGATTTGATTTGTATACTGTAAAAATATGGTATAAAAATTGATTTTAATATGTTTAGGGCTTTTCAATTTGATCGAAACTCTAAGGCTTTCTAGTAAAAAAATGCTGCAATCCTTCTGCAATGTTTTTTGATTACTTTTTCCTTCAACAAGATCATCGTATGCACTGAAAATTGCAACATGATTTTTTTTCCAAACACTTCATTTCGTGAAATTTGCCATCGGATATAAAAATACTGAAAACAGTGGCAGCAATGTTCTTTTTTTTGAATTAACTGTCAAAAGCGAATTCTAATTGCAATATTTACGAACGGGCCCGACGATTTATGCAGTTTCCGAATTTCTTACCTTTTACACAACCCCGTAACGACTTCCCTGCGGAAAGTGTAGTAACTTTCGCTGCACTTCACGGCCTTACTTTCGTTTATGCTACACTATAATGATAACTGTTAAACATTTATGTCGTTTTCGTTTTTGCGGTGTAGCTACCCCGCGGACTACACTTTGTCCTATCACTGTTTTTTTTTACATTTTCCGGACTATCCTGGACTACCCTTTTTCCGTCCCGGACAGTCCGTGCAAGAAACAGAGTGCAGTTTTGAAGACACCAACACATTCACACGTATGTGTCAAAATCAAAAAAAAATGTGTCAAAACCGGTTTGCTTTGATTATCATTCTTCGCGTGTCAATTCATCAGGTCATCAGGTTGAATTTTATTTATTTAATTTTGTTATTTTTTCATTTTTCAGTAAATCGGCAAATTTTTCGTAAGGTAGCACAAATGCGATAAAAGACAATGGCGATAATGACCAAAACAAAAGTGACAGTTACCTCTGGTATTACGCGCACCATTGCAACTGCTCGGAAAGTGTTTTTTTTTCAGCTGCAAAGCGGGACGGGATAGTCCTGCCGTAAAAACGAATTTGACATTAATAACATATACAAATTGCTCGCTATCTTATTTTTTCTATGCTTTGACACTGGTAAACACTGACAGATGAAGTTGCCTACTGAGATGTTTTTTTTTTTTTTGACTATAATTGCAGAAGGATTAGCATAATTTTAAATATTAGTTCGACGACATGACTAAATTTACTAGATTATTTTCTTAAACAAAATCCTCCTTTATCTAAAATTCACGCATCCTACATTATATACTGAATTAACGAGTATCGCTAAAAGCTTATTGTAAACTGTACGCATTATTGCTATGATTATATGAGTAAATATATGAGTACCCAGAATTCTAGCACCTCTTATAAAGCGTAGTAGCTGGAAAAACATCAGCTATGTAATGCATATAAATTATATACTTTACTAAAAGTCAACCATGCAAAAGTGACATATTTATCCCGCGAGGATGTCAAAAAGTTCGGCAACCGTTTTCAACCCAAAATCTCCTCATTTTCTAATTATTCATAGCATCTCCCTGAACAGTCAACAGACAATTTAACATCCCTTTCCTTGAGTTTTTGTACTCCAAAATATTCTTTTAGTCACTTAACCAAAAACAAAAAAAAAAAGAACAAAACTACCTTTGAAAATACAAAGCAAACAAAGCAAACAAAAAGATGTACACGAGCAAAGCAAACCTGACCGCATGTTGAACAAAACAGAAAAGAAGAATGTTCTAAAGAAAAACAAAAAAAACACAAACAAACAACCAAACAAAACAACTCAAGTAACAAAATGGAAAGTGAAGGAAGGTGGTGTATGTTTAGCAAACAGAAAATCAGAGCATCTAACCAGTGTTATGTGAGTTATTTGTATAGATTGAGAAAGCTAACTAACAAATACATAGAAAAGAAGAGAGAGAGAAAGAAAAAAAAAAACAAGTACACAGTTGAGGTAGAGTGTGGTTTAAATACCTTTAAGTAGAGCGGAGAAACGAGAGGTGAATATTTCATTTGATAAACCGCAAAGACGGTCAGAAATAAAGAGACAGTAGCAGTTGTGTACAAGTTGCGTGTTTAGATGGTAATAATAAACAAACAAAAACAGATCCTATAAATATTGAATACAACCTGATTGCGCTTTTTGGTTTTTAACTTGGCGCTAACCTCTATTGATAACGAAACATGAGAATAAGATCATTATTTGCTCAAACCGTTTGAATGGATGCACACATACACATACACCGACACACGTACATAGACACTCACCCTTAGAACCAGCCAATATCGTCCTAGAATATGAATTTTGTAACAATTATAACTAGCCGCTTGCATTTTTAGTTTTTGTTTTGCGCAATTTGACTGTAAGGAAAAATCATAGAAACTGCAAAATCCTCACATCCTGAATGAGCAACGTCGAGTAGAAACAGAATACCTTCCAACTGATTCCTATCTCTGATGAAACGAGAACTATTCTTCGATTTTAGGTGCCATTTTATACCGTGCATTTGAAGAACTGGTAGCGATCTTACAGTTTTGAGTTTTAATTAACGTATATATCTCTGCTCCGTTTGCCGTTTGCGACAATTTACACAGTCGTGTTTGCTTATGCCTATTAATTTTCGTTTTCGTGAGAGCCAATTTGCTAACTATATAACAATTACGCCGCAACTGAAAATTACTAACTTGTATATGAATGGTTTCTGCGTCAAATACAACACGAAACAGCAAACAAATAATCCAGTGTAGTAATTTTTACTCGACTAGAACTGAAACAACAAACATAGAATGTTACACAACTCAGTAAAACCGAGAGTAACGAGCGCCGATAAGTTGTATGATATGAATTATAATTTTCTACCTCATTTATTTAGTAACTTTTTTTATAAACAAAAAATAAATAAAAATAATTAAAAAACATGTAAAAGTTAGTAACAAACGAAGTAAGAAACTATTTTAAGTCTTAAATAAGAAGTAACATTTACTATTAAACCTTACCATTAAGGGCACTCGGACGCAGGAATGCAGGAAGTTTGTATAAACTGTCAGCGAACGTTTTATGTTCAGCGGACAGCCAAAGGTGGAATGCGATTTGTTTTAGTCAGACCCCTCTACACACCGTTTTTGTCGTGACCACTAATCGCCTCTCAAAAAGAAAAAAAAAGGAAAATTTCACATCACGCAGTTTAAAACAGTGAAATCCACCACAACGGAAAGGGCGTATATTTTTGGTAGCAAACTTTAAACCAAACAGACAAAGAGAAACATAACAGAAAGCTAAATGAAAAACAAATTCGGTGGCGTTGAGATAGAGAGAAGGAAGTATGAAAATGAAAAAAAAAACGGAAAACTAAAATTTGTGATCAATTGCTTGGCAGTTACTAAATTAACCGGCAATGAGGAGGCGGAAAAAATGATGAAATCGATGAATTTTAAAACTGTAATCATCTTAAGGATATATTGTTAGAATGTAAAAAAAAACAACAGCAACAACAACTATAACCTTCCAAGGTGGAATGTTTCAACGCAAAATTATATTTATCGGCTTATTGGTGAGAAAGAAGAAGAGGATAAAAAAAGCAGAAACTGTAACTTCTACTCGGAATCACATTTTTCGAACACTGCTTTTCTCTTTGTTATAGAATACTGGGTTTTTCAGTTGCATCTATATACATCATACATTAATAAATATATATATACACAACAAAAAACTATCAACTGAAAAGAAAATGAAAAGAACTGCAATGGAAAAGTCTGGCATTATTGGTTTAGGTGCGCGCTAGAAGCGAATTTGTAAGGGTCATACAACAGACATTGAAAATTAAACAAACACGATTAAGCTTCTCAAGCAAAGTGGATATTTTCGAACAAACTGAATAAACAAAAATCCATCAACACAGAGAGATGATTAAGACGATGGTATGAGTGGTAGCAGTAGCACTGCGCAGGAAGAGTTCTATTATCATTATTATAATTATTATTGCATAAATACTATCATTATATTACTTGATTAGTTGGTTATATTACGCGTATATTATTGATAAACAAGAACATGATGAAAAACAAGAAGAAGAATACAGTCAGAAGAAGAAGAAGAAGCAAAATAAGAATAAACAACAATTATCCAGCGGAGTTAGTTCCGTTATTCACACACAAACACACACGATTACACACGCTAATATTTGCGCGTCTCTAGTGGCGAGTCTGACGCCAAAGTGCAAGTGTCAAGAAGAAAATCTTAAGTTCAGAACAATAGATTTGGAAAACAAAACAATGAAAAAATGGTGAAACTGAACAGAAGAAAAAAAAATACAGTGATTGATTATTGTCTTTTGTAATAAAACACAAAAATGGGTTGTCGATATCCGGAACTTGGAAAGAAACGTCCTTCGGTGATGTTTTTGTGCAAGACTTACAAATGCGTCCATTTAGCTTTCCACGAGTGGTGATGGCGGACAGTGCACGCAGCCCTTTTTGACGTTTTCTGTAGGTCGGGTAATTTTCAATCGCCATAACGGAGTGAAAAACCGCCATTACCGGTCGTGGAAAGCCGAATTGTGCTGGGTTCTACAGCAGTGTAAATTTGGTTACGTATAATGTAGATGAACCACCGTTTGTCACTTGATATTTGGTAACGATTTTTTTGATCGCAGTAAGCGGATAGTAGTTTCGTGTTTGCAGTGAGGGAGTGTAAAAATGTTTACTTTTCAAGTAGTGATTCAAGTGCAATGCAGAGAAGTGAAATTTGATAGATTTAGGAAGTATCGAAAAAGTGTCGAGTGACAACGGGAGTTTCTAATCAAAATGTTCTCCACAATGCACAATGCTCAATGAGTCCGTTTTTATCCGCTAGTTAAAACTGTTCGCAAATTCTTCGAGTTTGGAAGACTTGATTCAATGAGGCTACCTCAATTGTTTTGATGAAGAATGAAAGGGCATTAAAATATGGCGACTACCGGTTTGTGAAAAACAGCCTAAAATAAACAAATACTATCCAATATGAGTATCTCTGGAACCAGAATGATGCAAGGAGCTAACAATTGACCTCAGGCACCATTTTGAATTGCTAAATGGCAACTTATAGGCAACAGTCGGAAATGACCGAATAATACTCAATATGGATATTTCCGTAAACGTGATGATGCATAGAAACCAAACATTGACCCTGAACACTATTTTGAATTTGAAGACGACCACTTTTAGTTTCTGGAAAACAACCAAAAATACCTCCCAATATGGGTATTTCCGCTGTCAGATTGATGCCTGAAAGTCTGCTGATAATGACAGAATACCACCCAATATGAATATATTCAGAATTGAGGCGATGTGCAGAAGCCAAAAGACGAGGATGTTGTCATTTCGATAAAACCAATCATTTCAAACGATTTGTTATTTGACTTTGATCATATCCTATGGCCGATTCGTCGTGCATTTGCAGACTTCAAACAAACCGCAAGGAATCAGTGAACTTGGAACGTTCAAATAGTACGACACCACATTTAAATTATGTTGAGGCCACATGTATCAATCAAAGCAGGTATAGTTTTAAATAGCCTTTGAATTTCTCTTCTTTCCATAACTTTTGAGCCACATATCAAATTGTTATGAAGTTTGTTGTTTGTAAGTTTGAGAGATGACTCGTTCGTATGACACTAGTTATGTTCAAATAAGTCATGTTATCTTCGAGATAATAGACTTTCGTTGTTTTTTTAACAATTTAATACATAACGGTTGCTTAAGTTCGATTATAATCAAATGAAATGGGAACGTGTAGGGCAGCCAAACTTTGAAACCACGTGTTCAATCATAATTCATCAGTTAACCCTTAACTAGCCCGCTCATCTGATAATAATAATCAAATCGGTTGTGTAGTTTCTGAGATAATGAAGTTTCGTGATTTTCACAAGTCGGCACACTACAAATGAAGTTACAGTTCGATTACAGTAAAATTCAATAGAGTCTTCTAAGGAAGCTAGACCATTCATTTGACACTAATTTTGTGGAAATCGGGTCAGCCATCTCTGAGAAAAGTGAGCGAGTCCAAGTAGTCTTCGGAATATGTTCCTTTGCATAGCTGGATTTCACATTATTAAACATAACAGGCAAAGTAATAGTCCGATTGCAAAACAAATCAATAGGGTCTTATGGGGCAATTAGACCTTCCATTTGAAACTGATTTTATGAAAATCGGTACAGCCATCTCTGAGAAACATGAGTGAGATTAAACAGTCTTCAGAACACGTTTCTTTTCATAACTTTTGAACCACAAGTTCAATCTTTATGAAATTCAAAACTTAAGGGTTTTCTAGGTAGCCCGTTCTTTTGAGACCAATTTTGTTCAAATCGGTTGTGTAGTTTCTGAGATATTGATATTTCATGATTTTCACATTTTTAAACATAACCTCTAAACTAAAAATCCGATTACAACGAAATTCAATAGGGTCTTATAAGGCAACAAGACCTTTCATTTGCAATTAATTTCATGAAAATCGGTCCAGCCATCTCTGAGAAATGTGAGTGAGAATAAAAATCTGCACATACACACACACACACACACACACACACACACACATACAGAAAATGCTCAGCTCGTCGAGCTGAGTCGAGTGATATATGCCATTCGGCCCTTTGGAGCACTTTTATACTTTCGGTTTTGCAAGTGATTGTTATACCTTTCTAGGAGAAAGGCAAAAATTAGTGGGTTTTTTATTATTATCGAGCAAACCGGGATAAACTATTTTAAACACGCTTCAGCACTCGCAACTTCGAGTAAATTTCATCCCAATCGAGATAGGCTCCAACGATGTGGCGGGTGTTGTCGTCTGTATCCGTGTACCCCGTTCGTCCGTGTACCATCCTTATGTTACTGAACGTTAGAATATCACCGGGTGCCGTTTTGAATTCTACCGCTTCCTGGTGAATAAGCTGGACGAATCGATACATCGCCCGATACCATGGTTCCACAGACGCCAGAGGAACGTTGAAGAAACTGTCCCTCTGTGGTACGCTGTGATTGATTCGTTCTAAACATCCGTCACGACCAATGCTAGAACATTTTCCGATTGAATTCAGCTAAACTATAATACCAACTCAAAAACCACTCACCAAATAACTGGTGCACGATAGATGCTGTGAAACTGTACGCCTTCATCCTCACCAACATCGGTCCAGTTAACGAGAGTTTCACTCAAGAGCTTGAATTCTTTCGGAAACTCCGTCCGAATTCGATCAGCCACATAGAAGGCGTCAGCAATCAGATTCTGTCCCCCAGTAGATTGTGATTGCACTAAACAATGCAACAAATTGCAGCCCGGTTTATAATCATAATAAGGTAAATCCGTGTGCATCTGCAACGGAGTTGATAGATAGGCTACATTACTAGTGCCTTCCTTAGCTTTGACAATGAATTCCTCACTACAAAGATAACGTACTTAAAAAAGTTTCATCGCTATTAGATTGGTTCAAAAAAAAAAAAAAAAAAAAACGCTTACCCGTAGTGAGTCTTCCGAATAAACCCAACTCTATTGGCCAACCGTCGGCACTCCGTCTCTGTAAGGGGAGCATTTTTAATCATCACCACACCGTACCGAATCAATGCTTCAATCCACCCTTGTAAGGCTTCATCCGAATTAATCACATCCCCAAACTCAAACTGCTTCAAAACTTCCCTGAAATCTCGTTTAGCCCACAATCTCGGTCGAGGTCTGTACCATTTGTTCAGATACTGCTGACTATTATCATCACTAAAATTCCTCTCCAGCAGCCACCCACTGACAAAGTCCGACCGATGTCCATCACTCCAAACCAGTTCTAGCCCAGTTCCGTCTGCCGTTACCGTGCAGGTGTCGAGCCGCACGCCGTCCACGTTGAATGTCTCCCAGTTTAAAATGCGACTGTAGGACTTCGGGTGGAAACAATCTGAACACTGACAATTGTCACGTAACCAAACTAGCGGGAACTCGTACCGCTGATCATCGGTGAGTTCAATCACCAGCTGGCGTCGTTGCTGGTGTCTATCTCCGGCATCGCTACATTGAAGCGAGGCAGACCTTATCAGTGGAGTTTCTACAAGTTGTGGCTGCTCTCTGACATTGACCGCTTTTCGCAAAACAGACTGGCAATGAATCGCGCGAAAGGATTTACTACAGGTGCTGCTCGCCTGATAAGCCGATCCACGCGTTTGCTTGATAAGAGATGCGCTCAATTGGTGCAGCAAATGCGGCCTGAAGCTGCTGCGGAGTGCCATCGTGGCGTTTGTTTACGGTTCAAAGTTCGACTTTAAATTGGACTTTGGTCAGAGCTGAGTCCACCAAATATGTGAGGCAAATGCTGTGTTTGTGAAATACCGGTTTGTTGGTCGGGATGCGTGGTAACCTACGGCACGACTGTCGTAAAACTGATGGTCGCAGTCAGTTTACTTTCGCTCTCAAGCAAAGTGTCGCGAGTTCTGCTGCTATCTCTCATTGCGAGCTCGTTTACATGTAGTCCTCTTATACTGTCGTTCTATTGATAGTTGTCCCATGTTTATAGGAAACTCCGTATAAACTGGAACAACTGTGTGTAAAACGACAGTATAGCGTCACGAGGTTGTAAAACTGGAATAGAAGTTGGATGTGAACTGTCTAGATAGTAGTGTAATGAGGAAGAGAGCTCAATCGAATTTTACGAATATTCGAGTTACTATTCTAAACTTTTCACCTTAGAAAATCATTCTTGTATTCTTTATAAAAGCAGATCGGATCAGTTCAATCCAATTGTAATAATTAAAATTATTGAACCATCAACCAAAGCAAGTTCACTTTGGACACCGTTTGTAACAATTGTACTTATGGAAAAGCCTTGAACTGTTGTTAGAAACCTCTGAATAAATCGAAACATTGCTCAAAGAACTATGCAGGCTAATTTCACATTACATAAATTTTAACAAAAAATAAACAATTGAAGAGAAAAGCAAAACATTTTCAGGAAAACTTTTTTTCAATCTCACTCATCTCTCTTTAAATCAGCTCCTTTTATAGCAGCAGATAGTTAAGTTAATAAGGTTTTGGTACACGCATCCATTTTTTCGTATTTTTTTGTGTTTACTGAGAAAGAATAACTGCTAATAGGGTAAATAGCTTCCTGTATCGCAATATGATTATTAAATAAATCAGCTGGAACATTTTCGTACTGAATTTTTAAATATGCGGTTACTTAGATTTTAAAATTCGTCTTGGCTTGGTCTGTCGTTCAAAGGTCTACCAGTACGCTTAGCGCGTTGATTTGGCGATCGCTTGATTTTACAGAATCCAAAATTCCTTAGGGTCAATACTCAAACGGGTGCTTCAATAAGTCTGATAGTTAAAAGCGAAACCCTGGTACTACATTCCGTATCCGCGCAAGACCTTCTGTTCATTATACATAGATTTCGAGGTCAACTGTTAGTATTCCATAATTACTCCTAAATCTCAAATTTGATAACACCTTTCTACAACTTGATGTGCAAGAGTGCAACTGGCATGTTCAGGATTTCTTTTCCTTGTGTAGGATATAATATTACATTTTTTTACGTTGAGATCAAGAAGACTTTTTTTTACACCAAATGTAGAAAATGTCAACCTCTTGTTGGAATTGTTGGATGTCTGATTTGTGTTTTATTTCCATGTACAGTTTCATGTCATCGGCATATATCAATACTTTGAGACGATTCAACACAAGGGTAACGTCATTAACAAATAAAATGAAGAGCAAAGGGCCTAAATGGGAGCCTTGTGGAACTCCAGATGTCACTTTTACTGGTACAGAAAGGTGTCCCTTAAACCTAACCGTTTGTGTCCTGTTCGTCAAATAAGATTCAATCCATTTAAGTAGGCCTGACTCAAATCCCAGTTTTTTTAATTTGAACATAAGCATGGAAATATCTACTCTGTCAAAAGCTTTACTAAAATCCGTGTATAGAGTTTCCACGAAGTTGCCTCTGTCCATAGACGCAAGAGAGAAATCAACAAATTCAAGTAAGTTGGTAGCCGTAGACCTCCCTTTGTAAAAACCATGTTGGTTACACGTTATGCGATTCTTTACCTGATTAAATATTTTTTGGTTTACGATAGCTTCAAAAAGTTTAGGAATACATGATATTATTGCAATGCCACGATAATTTTTGATGTCAGATCTCTTATCTGACTTGAAAATCGGTATAAGTAAGGATTTTTTCCAGACTGATGGAAACTGTCCGGACGTAAGGGATAAGTTGAAAAGCCAAAACAAGGGTTTTACGAAGGCAGGAGCAAGATTTTTCATGAGTGAGGGTGGAATTCCATCTGGACCTGGACCTTTTGAAGCGTCCAGTTCTTTTAGTGTTGCGAGGATTTCTTGAACAGTTATTTGCTTAATAGATACGTTATTTATTTGTTCATGCAAGTGCGAGAAATACTCGAAGTCCCTGACTTCGTCGCTATTTTTATAAACGGTTTGAAAAAAAACTCGCAAACTTGTTGCAGATTTGCTTTGAGTCAGTACTGGCAAAGTCTTCATATTGCATGCGAGATGGGAAGTTATTAGACTTCATTTTATCGTTTGCAAATTTAAAAAACTGTTTTGGGTCTGATTTAATGTTATTTTCCACCCTTGTGTTGTAGTTCTCATACGCAATAGATATTTTAGTATTCAGTTCATCACAAATGTTCAAATATTTGTCCAAATTTCTTTGGTCTTTAAGTTTTTTGTGAGTTTTATGAGCTTTTTGTTTCCTATTCTTTAAATTTTTGATTTCTCTGGTGAACCAAATGGGATCTTTTGAGCTAACCGTTTTTTTTTTTTTGATTTTGGTACAGTTGAGTCTAAAACACTATACAGTGATGATAAAAAATTATCAACCGCTTTGTTCATATCTATTTCATTTTTTAGAAGTGATTGCCAGTCGATGTCAGTTAATTTACGATTGATTAGTTCAAAGTTTGCTTTAGTGAAGTCATATTTATATTCAGGCTCATGATCAGAGGGTCGTGATCTTTCGGTATCAATCATTAGCGAGTACTCAATTGCAGTATGAAATTTTTCATTTTTCCATAGGGGATATTCTGCTTTGTCAACACTAAAATCTTCCGTGCAATTGGTGAATAAAAAGTCTAAAAAACAGTTTTGCTCATTCCGGATTGAGTTTACCTGATTTAATCCAAGTTGACTAAAACCGTCAAAAATAAATTGCAGAGTTTCGTTTTCTCCTACTACAGGAAGTAAAAGCGATTCATTATCATCGTTTACAATAAAATCAGCATCATTTTGATTGAAATCTCCATATATATGAATTTTTGAGTTAGTGTGGGACTCATCATTCACTAATTCTACCGTCCTTAAAAATTTTTCATATGATTGCTTTTTGGCAAAGTGGGGTGGAAAGTAAACAAATACGAAAATATGGATTTCACCCTTCAACAGAACTTTAACCCAGACATCTTCAAATTCGGCATGTTTCTGGGTTATGATTTGCTCAGAATCATGCTGAACCCCAACAGCTACAAGCACTCCTCCACCTGATTTCTTATCAGATAGTGATAAATCACGATCGCTCCTGAACACATTAAAGGAACTGTTGAAAACTTCACAATTACACACACAACATCTTGGCACTATTGGACAACAATTAGAGAATCGAAAGAAGCCCGGTTGCGGGCGGGCGACGACCCTGAGCCACAAGAAGCACCGAAGGATGCTGAAGAGGAAGACCGGAAAAGTGGCTACATTGCGGCAATCGCCTGGTCGGGAGGTCGGTGCAACCGGCCAAACAGTAAAAAAGTACCTGGCTAACATGGCCGTACATATCAGAAAGCGGCAATCCCATCCATTGGTTGCAGAGCTGCAGGCAATGACGCAGCAGCAGCGGCTGAATAAGATGGTCAATTCGATTTCCATGGTAACAACTGGCAGGGCATTTCGTATTTTACATCCCCCGCGAAGGAAGTGAGCTTCGAGGTGAAGTTCATTTCACACTTCTCCAAGAAGGTGCTGCTGTGACTGACAATCAGCGAGGAGGGGATGTTAAAGCCGCTCTGTTTTACTCCAGACTGGACGTGAACGGGAAAATTTATAGTACGAAATTCCTGCTGAAAGTTGCGTATCATAGGGGTGAAAACGCGGTATTCTGGCCGGATCTGGCTACTCGAAGCGATCCTTGGAAGAAATTGAGAGAACCTGTCCAACGTCCCCCAGCTGCGACCTATCGAGAATTTTATTAGAGATATACTGGAAATAGGAATAGTTTTTTCTGTGGTTGGCCAGTGAATGATTTATTCCAATTGATGAAAAATTATATCCTTACTTGTAAGCACGGTCATAAGTTTTATCAGCCATAGCAACTTCTGGTAACATTCAGATAATGAAACATATTCAGCTTCTGTTAAAGCAAGAGCTACATAGATTGCTTGCGAGCACATCATGATACAAATCCTCCTTCTAAACGAAAAACATATCCAGAACTTGATTTTCTATCTACTACATTTCCAGTCCAATCAGCCTCCGGTAGCGAAGGACTCGCTTGGCTTCTACTAAATCAGCACATGTTGGTTGACTAACACACGACTCAAAATTGATGCAGCAATAGAAATATCCGGTCTCGAATGGACGGCGATGTGAAGCTAACCGCCAACCAAACTTTGATACTCCACTCTCTGTATCTCTACTTTCTCTTTTTGCTTAAAATAGCCATTCATTGGTATACGGGATCGCTTTGCATGTTTTTTGAAAGACCAATTCTTTTTGCAGAAAAGACTGTACTCATTTGTTTTCAAAGCTGGTAAGTGCAGCTTTGTGTTTTCCACAGACATGGGCCGTATGGAGTTGTATAGACAACTTTTCTCCTCGTACCAAAAGACAAATTCTGCAAAGCAGAAACCAATGTCATCTGAAAGAGCTACATTTTCTAAGCAAAACGTGAGTTTCCAAATATTTCTTTCGCTGTCCTTTAATTTTTAAATCACGAATTAAAACTGCTTGAAATCTGCTCGAAATCGCTACAATGACAGTTCGCCCATGTACCAACTGTCATTGTAGCGATTTTGGAGCGATTTTCATTCTTCATTTAAAAATCGAAGGACAATGATATAAAGTTTTAAAAAATCACGTTTTGCCCAGAAAATTACAGTCATTTAGCTGATATGTAAAAATCCGAAATCCGTGAATAGCTAAACAACCCAATTACTTAAAAAATGTTCAAATCTACTAAATACCATCTAACTATTACGCGACAATTCTTCTATTTACTACGTTAAACGCGTTATTTAAATAATCCTGCATTCCCATTGATGAAATCCAGGATAAAATAGAATTATGTAAAAAAAAAATACTTAGCCTTATTTATAAACTATATTAGTGCCGTCTAGGATTCTATTACGAACATCAATTCGAAATTGTTCTTTTCCACAATCGTGTGACTTTCACTCACTCACTAAACTAACACGTTCAACGGTTCACTGGCTTATTGGCCCAACAATATTTCACACCTTGCACTAGTGGTATATATAGCTGAATAAATTTATGTGTATACTTTTGTTAATTAATCGGTTTGTGTTTCAGAATTTAAAATTTTTCTGTAAAAACGCGGACGCGAAAAAGAAAAAACGTTTACTCGCGTCGCACGCTTGCTTCGATTTCTACAATGAGCAAGAATTTATGAAAACGAATTTAAGGCGTGGCCGGCGCAGTGATTGATCATTGGAAGTGTATTGAGTCACCAAAACTTGTACAATGAGATTGATCGGTCATTCCCATCTTTAAACGGTGAGCAGGCAACCTGGAAGTGTCAAATTTAGCTCCGGCTCTCACAAGTTCCTATCTCACACCTCCACGAGCTGAAACATGGACACAACTGGTTAATATAGCCTGGGCAATGTTGTCATCCTACAAAAGCTAAGTGAACAGGTGCGATGCGACCATTGGCGCGTAAACCATCTTTGGGCTATAAAGGAAATGCTTCGCCAACTCGAGCGTCTGTTTACCAAGATGGTGCGGCTCAAACCAGCGTCTGATCTTTATGTTAGGAGCGGTTGATAAGCGTCCTGATGTCAGCGTAGGACTCTAAACAGAGCTGGTCCGGCGATTGTCCTCCAGCGAGACAGGAAGTTGCTCTGCATAAAAACACGCAGCTACGAAGCTGTAGCACTGCAGAGACTTTGCTGGACAGGACGGAAAGTAAAGAAAAGTGAGCATCGGGCGACCACCTTTTACCAGAGCTGTGGCACTATCAACGAGCTGGGAACCGGTTTTGTAGTACTGGGTAGGTTGAGTCAACGCGGTTAATGCTAGGATGTGAAAACTGAGGCCTTTTTCCAACTACAGCATCATCAACGTGCATTGCCCCCACGACGACGATAAGGCAGCGTTCAAGTGTATGACGCCTGCCCTAGAAGGGACGTGAAAATTATCACCGGCGACATGAAAGCTAAGATAGGACGAGAGGTTTGGCCGAAGAGCCGCCACGCTGTATCGAAGGACAACAGTCAACGGTGCGTAAACTTTGCAGCCGCACGTGGTATGGTAGCCCGAAGCACCTTCTTCCCCCGCAAAGATATCCACAAAGCCACCTGGAGTCCCAATCGACGGCAGATTCTTCTCAACGTCCGGACTACTATCTAGTTGCAGTATGCATGCGCTCGAAACTTTAGACGGTGCCTAGGAATGTGCGCAGCAGCTGGAAGCTATTAACGGAAGAGAAGCTGGGCGCAGGCTCTCTCGAAGATTGCTAGAGGAACATACGATCCATAAATTCTACGAGAAAATGAAAAGTTCGCGTAAAGGATACGTTTCACAAGCCGATATGTGCAGCAACCTGGGAGGAAATCTCCTGAGAAGCGAGGGTGAGGTGGAAACAGTACTATGACGAGTTAAGATTAACGGCGATGTTACAGCAGAGACCAGGGTTGAACTAGTCCTAAACACGTCGAAGACAAAATACATGAGAAGTAGAGGCTCGAGGGAAAACTCTGTTAGCCTCCCACCACGATTTCTAAAAGACAGTGAATTTGGGCTCACTGGTGACCGCCGACAACGACACTAGCAGAGAGATAAAAAGACGCATTATGGCTGGAAATTGCGCTTACTTTGGACTGCGAAAAACGCTTCGATCGAACAAAATTCGCCGCTAGACAAAGTTGACCATCTACAGAACACTCAACTATTGGACTGGTAGTCCTCTACGACCACGAAACATGGACCTTGCTCGTGAAGGACCACCGTTCTCTTGGGGTTTTCGAACAGAAGGTGCTGCGTACAGATGAGTGGAGTGCAGATGGAAGATGGGTCATGGGGACGACGAATGAACCACGAGTTGCATCAGTTGCTAAGAGAACCTACGGCCAAAATCGGTGTTTCACAAAACTTATTGTATTGTTTACAAAATTAATTCTGGTTTGAACAAAAAATTGAATAGAAAAATGAGTGAAACTGTGAATGTGTGAAATGTGAAATGAAACTCAGTGGAAAACAGTTTTGCTCATTCCGGATTGAGTTTACCTGATTTAATCCAAGTTGACTAAAACCGTCAAAAATAAATTGCAGAGTTTCGTTTTCTCCTACTACAGGAAGTAAAAGCGATTCATTATCATCGTTTACAATAAAATCAGCATCATTTTGATTGAAATCTCCATATATATGAATTTTTGAGTTAGTGTGGGACTCATCATTCACTAATTCTACCGTCCTTAAAAATTTTTCATATGATTGCTTTTTGGCAAAGTGGGGTGGAAAGTAAACAAATACGAAAATATGGATTTCACCCTTCAACAGAACTTTAACCCAGACATCTTCAAATTCGGCATGTTTCTGGGTTATGATTTGCTCAGAATCATGCTGAACCCCAACAGCTACAAGCACTCCTCCACCTGATTTCTTATCAGATAGTGATAAATCACGATCGCTCCTGAACACATTAAAGGAACTGTTGAAAACTTCACAATTACACACACAACATCTTGGCACTATTGGACAACAATTAGAGAATCGAAAGAAGCCCGGTTGCGGGCGGGCGACGACCCTGAGCCACAAGAAGCACCGAAGGATGCTGAAGAGGAAGACCGGAAAAGTGGCTACATTGCGGCAATCGCCTGGTCGGGAGGTCGGTGCAACCGGCCAAACAGTAAAAAAGTACCTGGCTAACATGGCCGTACATATCAGAAAGCGGCAATCCCATCCATTGGTTGCAGAGCTGCAGGCAATGACGCAGCAGCAGCGGCTGAATAAGATGGTCAATTCGATTTCCATGGTAACAACTGGCAGGGCATTTCGTATTTTACATCCCCCGCGAAGGAAGTGAGCTTCGAGGTGAAGTTCATTTCACACTTCTCCAAGAAGGTGCTGCTGTGACTGACAATCAGCGAGGAGGGGATGTTAAAGCCGCTCTGTTTTACTCCAGACTGGACGTGAACGGGAAAATTTATAGTACGAAATTCCTGCTGAAAGTTGCGTATCATAGGGGTGAAAACGCGGTATTCTGGCCGGATCTGGCTACTCGAAGCGATCCTTGGAAGAAATTGAGAGAACCTGTCCAACGTCCCCCAGCTGCGACCTATCGAGAATTTTATTAGAGATATACTGGAAATAGGAATAGTTTTTTCTGTGGTTGGCCAGTGAATGATTTATTCCAATTGATGAAAAATTATATCCTTACTTGTAAGCACGGTCATAAGTTTTATCAGCCATAGCAACTTCTGGTAACATTCAGATAATGAAACATATTCAGCTTCTGTTAAAGCAAGAGCTACATAGATTGCTTGCGAGCACATCATGATACAAATCCTCCTTCTAAACGAAAAACATATCCAGAACTTGATTTTCTATCTACTACATTTCCAGTCCAATCAGCCTCCGGTAGCGAAGGACTCGCTTGGCTTCTACTAAATCAGCACATGTTGGTTGACTAACACACGACTCAAAATTGATGCAGCAATAGAAATATCCGGTCTCGAATGGACGGCGATGTGAAGCTAACCGCCAACCAAACTTTGATACTCCACTCTCTGTATCTCTACTTTCTCTTTTTGCTTAAAATAGCCATTCATTGGTATACGGGATCGCTTTGCATGTTTTTTGAAAGACCAATTCTTTTTGCAGAAAAGACTGTACTCATTTGTTTTCAAAGCTGGTAAGTGCAGCTTTGTGTTTTCCACAGACATGGGCCGTATGGAGTTGTATAGACAACTTTTCTCCTCGTACCAAAAGACAAATTCTGCAAAGCAGAAACCAATGTCATCTGAAAGAGCTACATTTTCTAAGCAAAACGTGAGTTTCCAAATATTTCTTTCGCTGTCCTTTAATTTTTAAATCACGAATTAAAACTGCTTGAAATCTGCTCGAAATCGCTACAATGACAGTTCGCCCATGTACCAACTGTCATTGTAGCGATTTTGGAGCGATTTTCATTCTTCATTTAAAAATCGAAGGACAATGATATAAAGTTTTAAAAAATCACGTTTTGCCCAGAAAATTACAGTCATTTAGCTGATATGTAAAAATCCGAAATCCGTGAATAGCTAAACAACCCAATTACTTAAAAAATGTTCAAATCTACTAAATACCATCTAACTATTACGCGACAATTCTTCTATTTACTACGTTAAACGCGTTATTTAAATAATCCTGCATTCCCATTGATGAAATCCAGGATAAAATAGAATTATGTAAAAAAAAAATACTTAGCCTTATTTATAAACTATATTAGTGCCGTCTAGGATTCTATTACGAACATCAATTCGAAATTGTTCTTTTCCACAATCGTGTGACTTTCACTCACTCACTAAACTAACACGTTCAACGGTTCACTGGCTTATTGGCCCAACAATATTTCACACCTTGCACTAGTGGTATATATAGCTGAATAAATTTATGTGTATACTTTTGTTAATTAATCGGTTTGTGTTTCAGAATTTAAAATTTTTCTGTAAAAACGCGGACGCGAAAAAGAAAAAACGTTTACTCGCGTCGCACGCTTGCTTCGATTTCTACAATGAGCAAGAATTTATGAAAACGAATTTAAGGCGTGGCCGGCGCAGTGATTGATCATTGGAAGTGTATTGAGTCACCAAAACTTGTACAATGAGATTGATCGGTCATTCCCATCTTTAAACGGTGAGCAGGCAACCTGGAAGTGTCAAATTTAGCTCCGGCTCTCACAAGTTCCTATCTCACACCTCCACGAGCTGAAACATGGACACAACTGGTTAATATAGCCTGGGCAATGTTGTCATCCTACAAAAGCTAAGTGAACAGGTGCGATGCGACCATTGGCGCGTAAACCATCTTTGGGCTATAAAGGAAATGCTTCGCCAACTCGAGCGTCTGTTTACCAAGATGGTGCGGCTCAAACCAGCGTCTGATCTTTATGTTAGGAGCGGTTGATAAGCGTCCTGATGTCAGCGTAGGACTCTAAACAGAGCTGGTCCGGCGATTGTCCTCCAGCGAGACAGGAAGTTGCTCTGCATAAAAACACGCAGCTACGAAGCTGTAGCACTGCAGAGACTTTGCTGGACAGGACGGAAAGTAAAGAAAAGTGAGCATCGGGCGACCACCTTTTACCAGAGCTGTGGCACTATCAACGAGCTGGGAACCGGTTTTGTAGTACTGGGTAGGTTGCGTCAACGCGGTTAATGCTAGGATGTGAAAACTGAGGCCTTTTTCCAACTACAGCATCATCAACGTGCATTGCCCCCACGACGACGATAAGGCAGCGTTCAAGTGTATGACGCCTGCCCTAGAAGGGACGTGAAAATTATCACCGGCGACATGAAAGCTAAGATAGGACGAGAGGTTTGGCCGAAGAGCCGCCACGCTGTATCGAAGGACAACAGTCAACGGTGCGTAAACTTTGCAGCCGCACGTGGTATGGTAGCCCGAAGCACCTTCTTCCCCCGCAAAGATATCCACAAAGCCACCTGGAGTCCCAATCGACGGCAGATTCTTCTCAACGTCCGGACTACTATCTAGTTGCAGTATGCATGCGCTCGAAACTTTAGACGGTGCCTAGGAATGTGCGCAGCAGCTGGAAGCTATTAACGGAAGAGAAGCTGGGCGCAGGCTCTCTCGAAGATTGCTAGAGGAACATACGATCCATAAATTCTACGAGAAAATGAAAAGTTCGCGTAAAGGATACGTTTCACAAGCCGATATGTGCAGCAACCTGGGAGGAAATCTCCTGAGAAGCGAGGGTGAGGTGGAAACAGTACTATGACGAGTTAAGATTAACGGCGATGTTACAGCAGAGACCAGGGTTGAACTAGTCCTAAACACGTCGAAGACAAAATACATGAGAAGTAGAGGCTCGAGGGAAAACTCTGTTAGCCTCCCACCACGATTTCTAAAAGACAGTGAATTTGGGCTCACTGGTGACCGCCGACAACGACACTAGCAGAGAGATAAAAAGACGCATTATGGCTGGAAATTGCGCTTACTTTGGACTGCGAAAAACGCTTCGATCGAACAAAATTCGCCGCTAGACAAAGTTGACCATCTACAGAACACTCAACTATTGGACTGGTAGTCCTCTACGACCACGAAACATGGACCTTGCTCGTGAAGGACCACCGTTCTCTTGGGGTTTTCGAACAGAAGGTGCTGCGTACAGATGAGTGGAGTGCAGATGGAAGATGGGTCATGGGGACGACGAATGAACCACGAGTTGCATCAGTTGCTAAGAGAACCTACGGCCAAAATCGGTGTTTCACAAAACTTATTGTATTGTTTACAAAATTAATTCTGGTTTGAACAAAAAATTGAATAGAAAAATGAGTGAAACTGTGAATGTGTGAAATGTGAAATGAAACTCAGTGGAATTAAAATAATGGCCGTATTTATGTAATTTGATTTATTACACCAATTATCATATTCTCAAATGCAATCATCAAGTTTAGTGAAGCAGGCAATGTATGTAGTTTTTCGAGAATGCGAAAATGAACGGGAATAAAAGGTGTGACTTTTAGGCTTAGAAAATTTTTTCCCTCGTCCAGACGGGACTCGAACCCGCAATCTCCGTTGTCTCCGGCAAGGTGTTTTGGCCAATTAAACTACTGGGAAATGTATAACTCATTCTAAGCCAAAGTCGAATCACCCTCTACTATTGTGTTCCCGTATCCCAGCTAGTGATGGGAAACTTATCGATACTTATCGATAATATCGATAAACGCCGTTCATCGATATTATCGTTAATTTTTTGACGTTAACGATAATTATCGACATTATAAGGGTGAGCACAAGTCAGTGCGGCTGGTTACTGGAGGAGACCCAAAAGAAGAAGACCCAAAAGAAGGAGACCTCTCCTACCCTACCCCAGGAGTTGCTTTTGCCGCCAGGTATTTGTTGGGTGCTGCTATTTGACAAGATTTAGCATTGTTGCGGGTGGAGTAAAGGTTCGTCCCGGGTGTCACTGAGTTTCTGAGAAAAAATGGTAACTAAAAAGGTATTTATAGTTTTTAGTTTCCTAAGAACAGATGAATTAGACAACTTAGTACTAGAGAACTTTAAGAAAATATCCAAACTTTTTGCACCATCTCATAAAAAACAATGATACGAAATTGTAATAAAATGCATTTTCTATGGCTTGCCACCTCTTATAATATAATGGACATGCATAGCGGCAGTCTATTGGTAATTCTCTGGTAGTTGTTTAGTTTAACTTGTAACTGTTTAAGTTTAAAGTATCTGTTACCCAACAAACAATTTTTAGTTCCACTAAAAACCAAATCAACGAAATTGTTGCGCCAAAAAAGTATCCTGATTTATACAGGGGGTAGACAAAATAATTGAGATAAATAAAATTCTCTCGAATTTTAAATGGCCAGAACTTTACGAAAAATGGATCAATTTTGATAACCGGTTTCATTTCACTGGAAAACAGTTTTATATTAGTATTACTTGGGAACTTGGTGTGACCAACCTAAACCGAAAATGTTTCGGACTCAAGAGTGTGTGTCAAGGTGTACATTTTTGCAACGCATAGAACGTTTTAGGCAACTAAATTGTCTATCTAAAATACTTCATTTGAGAAAACCTGAGATCACCGATCTTTTCTAAAATCATTTTTTGTTTTTAAAATCATATTTTTTTCAGAGTAGGAGCTTTAACTCATTTTTTATATTTTTGAAGGAAAGTTCAGATAATTTTTACTAAGATATATTGTTTCATAAGAAAAAAGTTCAAATACAATTAGGTTTTCTTACGCGGGGGATACATGCCTCGTGAAAAAACCATGTTAATTCAGAAATTCGCTTGAAAACCCGCTTTAATTCAAAAATTCGCGTAAAAAACCACGTTAATTTGAAAATCTGCATAAATAACCTTTTAGAGAAAATCCTCGTGAAAATAAGCTGACCTTCGTAAATGTTAATCCAGATAAATTTTCAAACGCAAGTTTGCAAAGTTGCTTGGTTTAATAAGACCTACACACCCACAATGTTCGATTGAATTCTGCTAGAGTGCTGCAAGCTCAAATAAAATTAGTACCCAACAGGGAAAAAACCGCAAAAATCAACACCCATACTTAATAAATTCATACCTCGATGATTCCTTGGCGAATTTTCGATCTTTGGCTACAAATGAACCCGAAATAAATTCTGATCTATTGACAACATATAAACTTAAGTGAAACAGAATGTCAGAAAAAGTTCTACGCGTTGCAAAAATGTACACTTTGGCACACACTCCGGAAATCCGAAACATTTCCAGTGACCCTTGGTCACGTCCAGTTCTCAAGTAATACTAGGAAACTATGACAGTTTTCCAGTAAAATGAAACCTGTTTTGTCAGAATTGGTTCATTTTTCGTGAAGTTTTGGCCATTTAAAAATTGACAGAATTTTGCCTGCTTCAATTATTTCCCTTATTATACAACCTTCAAAATGAACTTCGGCTTGAAACTACTCCGTAGAAAGGGTATGCCGGTTCTGGCATCTACAACATCTTGATACTATTGGCCAACGATCAGAGCATCGAAAGAAAGCCCGGTTCCGGACGGCAAACGACCCTGAGCGAAGCTTCAAAGGATGCTGAAGAAGAAGACCGAGAGGAAAAGTCGCTGCGTGCACTTGGCCGAGAGGTTGGTGCATGCTCTAAAACAGTGTGGAGAACATGGACATACATACAGGAAGCGGCAGTCCCGTCCACTGGTCTCGGAGCTGCAGGCAATGACGCAACAACAGCGGTTGAATAAGATGGTCAACTCAATTTTCCCGGTGAATCGCGACGCGGCAGTGGTATTGGACGACTAGACCTATCTCACCATGGATGGCAACGACTAGCAGGGCTCTTCGTATTTTACCTCCCCCACGAAGGAAGTGAGCACCGAGGTAAAGTTTATTTCACAGACCAAGTTCCCCAAGAAGGTGCGGTTGTGGCTGACAATCAGCGAGAAAGGGATGTCAAAGTTGCTCTTCTTTCGCTTCGGGCTGGCCGTGAACGGGGAAATTCATAGTACGAAGTGCCTGACAGAAGTTGCGTCGTTCATCAAGAAATACCATAAGCGCGAAGACACGGTGTTCTGGCCAGATTTGACGTCGGCCAACTACTCGAAGCGATCGTTGGAGGAGATGGCGCGGCTGAATATCGATGTGGTACCGAAGCCGGCGAATCCGCCCAATGTCCCCCATCTCCCTTGTAGGAGCCTATGACCACTGCTACCATTAGCTAGATATATTGTCCCCCATCTGCTTCCCATCGAGAATTTCTGGACAAACTTGAAGCGCAAGATCTATTCCAACAATTTTGTCGCGAAAACGGAGGAGGAATTAATAAAAAAAAAAAACGAAGAAAGAGCTTAAAAACACGGCTACACGCATGTTTTCGTCCGACATGGCGAATGTTCCGGTTAACTGCCGGAAGGCTGCACGCAAGGACGTAATATTTTTTTGTGAGGAAGCTAACATGATAACCTTCCACGGGAAAAGTATCCAACTCAATTATCTGTCTTAGTTTTTTTTTTCATCACCATCTGAAAAAAAAAATTTTACCGCAAACGTTAGCTGTCAAATTATCGATACTTATCGATAATATCGATAAAAGCCCCGGAATTATCGATTGTTATCGATGTCGGTTTTGGGCGATATTTCCCATCACTAATCCCAGCACGCCACGATGAACTGCACACACTGCCCTATAATTCTATTCCCGTTCATTTTCGCATTCTCGAAAAACTACATACATTGCCCGCTTTACGAAACCTAAAATGTAAGTCATATGACAAAAATGAAATTAGTTCGTAAAGATCATCAAATCATGCAATCGATGAATCGAAAATCAACATAACGATTAATCGATCTAAACTCAAACCATCCATTCCCCCCTTATCAACATTTCTCACATAAATCTCAGCTAATCCACGCCGAAAGCAAAAACCAAACTCACACCTCCACTGGCGGCACACGCAAGGCGGCCTCGCGTGTAAACACGGTAGAGGGTTTTCGACTATACCGCGGCTCGGATGATGGCGTGATGTTCTTTTCTTAGCCAGCGACAATAACACGAAGGCGCGTTTTTCGAATTGATTGGTTGATGAAAACCGGCCACAAGATGGTCCGATCGGCTCACATGGTATGACGAGCGTTTGTTGATAGTAGAAATGGGGCAGAAGAAGAAATTGTCTTCAGACCAGCGGACGAAATTTTACCGTCAGTACCAGTCAAACTGTAATCCAATCAACACGTGTATCCTTTGGTGCGTTAGAACCGTGATGTCTTCTCAACTGCTTAGATCTTTGATTCTGTGGCGGTGTGGCGCCTCAGGGAAAATATTAGATAGAATATTGATGCCGGTTTTCAATAAGAAGTTGAGCGCACGAATTGCCCGTTACCACACGCAATCGGATCTGCGAAAAGCAGCTAGCGCTAGTGCAACAAAGTTAGCGGAACCTAGGCGAGCTGCGGGTGCTATGGTGCAGGCTTATCAGCCCTCCCGCAATGACCAGACAGAGCATAATCTGATAGTGGAATTCGGCGACGACCAACGGCTGGAATTTCCGCTGGTTTGGTTGCGTGATAATTGTCAGTGTACGAAGTGTTTTCATCCCAAATCCAACAGTCGTATTATCGACTGGGAATTGTTTGACGTGGAAGCGACTCAGTTTCCGCAGAGTACCACATTATCAGAGGATGGCACTAAATTGGCTATTACTTGGAATGATGGCCACCGGTCTGAGTTTACTAGTGAATGGTTGATGGAAAGGAATTTCACTGAAGAAAATTGTCAACAGTATTCGGAGGATTGGTACCGGCCGAGACCACGGTTGTGGAGTAAGCAGCAGTTTGAGCAGGTTTTAAACCATTTTCAGTATGAGGATGTGATTAATTGCAACGCGACGTTACTCGAGTGGGTTGAAGCTTTGATTCACCACGGGGTGGTGATGATCCACGATGCACCACTGGCGGAGATGGAATGTCGCCGGTTGGCTGAACGGGTTGGATTTATTAGAAAAACGCATTATGGGTGAGTTAAAAAATCTCATTTATCCGTGTGATTTAATAGTAATAATTTTGATATAATATTATCAATAGTGAAGAGTACATGATAAAAGCCAAGGAAGGCACTAGCAATGTCGCTTACCTGTCGGCTCCACTGCAGATGCACACGGATCTACCTTACTATGACTATCTGCCGGGGTGCAATCTGCTACACTGTCTCGTCCAGTCGGAATCTCAAGGGGGGCGCAATCTGCTGTGTGATGCTTTTTATGTTGCGGAACGAATGCGCCAAGAGTTCCCGGTGGAATTTAAAGCCCTGAGCGAAACTCTCGTCAATTGGAGCGATCTAGGTGAGGATGAAGGTTGGCAGTTTCACAGCATCTATCGGGCGCCGGTGATATGGTGGGCATTTGGTTGGTCAATTTTTCAAAGCTATTCTTAACTTAAAGTCCATTTTTAGTATCGGCCGCGATGGGAACGTGGAACGAATCAATCACAGCATCCCGCAAAGAGATAGTTTCTTCAATGTTCCGTTGTCAAACGTAGAGGGCTGGTACCGTGCGTTAACGCAATTTGTTCGACTCATCCATCGGGAGGCGGTCCGATTCAAAACTGCTCCGGGAGACATACTTGCTTTCAGTAACGTTCGGATGTTACACGGTCGATCCGGTTATACGGATACGGTGGCCAATACCCGGCATGTTGTCGGTGCCTTTCTCGACTGGGACGAAATCTATTCCCGTTGGAGAGTCCTGAAGGGTATGGTTCCGAAAAATGGGTTGTGATTTTAAACGACGGAAGGGGCGACGATTGTCCTGTTTTCTTTTAACTTTCAAGCAAATATATTTTTATTATTTCTTGACACAGCGAAGACTGTTAAGTATCAAGTGAAGGGAAACACTTGTTTTGACACAATTCAATTGAGAAACTACGTTTAGTTAATTTGCACACATATAAAAGACAGGTTCGGACAGAGTGTCGGTTTATACTTTGATAATAGACTCTACGCTCTAGGAGAATACACATAAAAAGTCGTAAATAATATAGTTTATCTTGTAAGTAACATCACATTAAATTTTTTAAATTTTTTCCACGATTTTCCTACAGCTTAACTACTAGATCTAGATATGTACTTGCTTACTGACGATTCGCATTATGATGATCTAACTAGATAGCTAATAAGGAAAGTGTACACAAATAAACAGTAGAATAATGTTTCAACTATTACTTAGAAACTCATTGCGACGCTGTGTTCACTTTTCTGAATCAACTAAAATCGAAACGCGAATAAGAGTGAACAGTGCTAATGTGTGTGTTTCGCTTAGCACCAGGATCGAAACACAGTCTTAAAAAAAATACTCATTTATTGCTGCTGGATTAATAACTTGATCGACAACATATTATCTAGGATGTGGAAATAGTCTAACAGCAGTGAACTGTTCTTCTCAACCGCAGTGTGAAAGTTTATCCACATCAGAGCAGTTCACATTTGAACCAAACTTCGCTCATTTGGTTAAAGTGACGAACGACGTTCAGTACTACTAAATAAGGCACGGCACACATCGAAGAACAAAAAAACGACGGAGGGTGTAGATTAGTAGAGCCATCCACCGAGATAGGAGAAAAAAATACCGAGGAGAGAAATAAAAACGCGGGTGCAAACAAACGGGAGAAAAAAGGGAAAACGAAACGCGAAACAGAGTGCACTTAAAAACTCTTTGAATTTCAACATCATACATTGAAATGCAAGAACTTTTTGCCTTATCAAACAGCTAAAAAATTCAGCGGCAGGGTTACTATTCACTTAACAGCTATCGAATTCAAATGCCGTTTCAAGGTGGCAGCGTTCGCCGCCTGACGACGCATCCAAGTCGCGTCCAGTTAAATTTTTGTTTTGTTATTTTCTTTTTGGCCTAAATGGTGAGTGTTTCTTTGATTGTCTGTTTTTTTTCGTAGTTTGATTGCCGAATAAATTTTCGCACAAGGCTTACTAGCTAGTATCTACAGAATGTACATCATTTGAGAGTCTAACACGGTAAAGGCGAGCTCTCCTGGGTTATCGCTTTACATCCAGAAGTATTTTACTTTTAGTTCCTACTCAACAGCCGATCGAATAATATTTTACCTCTTCTCGCAGTGAAGGTTCGAAGAGTTAACCATTTTAGATGCTAATACTAGTTTGCTTACATAGAATAAAGACATAAAACACGTAAATCTGTAGGCACCACTAGTGGGAGGATTATGTACAGAAATAGGCAGCAGAAGATGCGGCTCACTTGGTCCGTCAGCATTCGCTCTGTACCAGAGTATCCTTGAGGGCGGCCAACTGCTCCTCACCAAGCTTTATTTTGTCCGCTATCTCCCGGGAATCTACGATCAGTTTCGCTTTCATGTTGATGAAATAATCGTAGTCCGCATACTCCTCGATGGTGAGGGTTTTCTCCAGTATTTTGGAGATGATTGCACCACGCCGATCGATGTCGTCTTTTAGCTGCTTGGCTTCGTCCAACTGCTCCAGCAGCCGATCCCGTTTGGCTTCGAGGATCTTCTACGAGAAGGAAAAAAGGGTGATTATTTTGATTCTGAATTGGTTAAAGGAAGTTCGAACCGACCTTGTCGGGATGAGAATCGTCTATGTTGTGCAGGGCGTTATCCGTTCGGGCCAACCGGCCGGACAGCGAGAGCAGCAGCATCGTGATGTAGCCGACATCGTCGACGTAGGAACGGAACTTGGACGCATCGGTCGGTCGAACCTTCTGGGCCACCTTGAGGGCGACGTCGTTGCCGAGCATATCGTTGGCGTTGCTTTCCTCCGCAATGCTCGTTTGTTCGTTCGACAGGACTAGTAACTTTTTGCCGAGCCGCTGAACCAGTTCCTCCTGTGGGCGATATGGAATTTAAAATGCAATTAATAATTTAGAATTCAAAATTTTATACGTCTTACGGCAACATATACAGGGGTCCATCTTCAATACAGGGATCCAATTTCGAAAACCGAAAACATCTAAAGCGTCACGAAAATTGTCCAAATTCAAACGTTTTAAACTCAGTCAGTTTCCAATCGATTTCTGTCATTTTTGCAGCAATCGATTGGAAAATCATTTAAACACCCGTCCAAATGCAGAAAATTGTAATCTGATTGTTCGAACTATTGTACTATTGAAAATTGTTGAACATTGTCGAAACGCAAATGTCGACTTTTGATTGGTCGCTTGCTGCCTTTCCCCAAAAAGGATGACAGAATGGAGTACCTAGTTAGCCGAGAATGCACTCTTTGAGCTGTATAAGAGACTGTTCCTTCGGCAGAGCTGCATGCCACCACGGGTCGACGTGTGGCGATCGTCGAGGGCGCACAATACAGGTGTGACCACTGACAGTACCGAACAGTCCCGGACCAGCAGCGGGAGGTCGCCTAGGGGTGGTGAGCGTCGGACCAGGGACAGTCGACTCCTCGCAAAAGCCACAATCACCCGGACGCACCTCTGACGGAGCGAATAGAGCCGCTCCCAACACCCAAAAGCACTTACCCGCCCATCGGGACTGATGCCAGTAAGGTCCCGATTATGGCAACTGGCAGCGTAGTGAGCTGGATTTCGGAATGGTACCGCATCCTCGGGCTGGCACCTGCATCGAGCTCCCTTAGTAAAGTCGTGTGACAACGGCTTGAAATGGCGAGGTGGTACCCGGTGCAGGGGTCTCCGTCCCATAAAACCTGGCAGGCCTTCCAGTACGTTCCGAGTCTATTGCCTGGTGGGAATCAGGCAGGAGTAGGATCAGATGGTTGTTCCTGACTTGCGCCGGTCGGTGGAGTCATAGTTGCCCATAAGGCGCTATGACTGCTTACCCTAGCCATGACCTCACTGCTTCGGCATAGACCACCATGGGACCACATAGGCGACTACTCCACCATGGACAAGGATAGCGGCTGGAAGGGGGACCCATTTAACATCAAGATGAACACATTCAAAACGAAAGAGACGAGTGCGGAGGGATTACAAAATCCCTTCGCAAGTGGTGGCATCCAGCGGTCTCCACAGAAGAAGGCGGAGACGGATGCGGCGAAGTCTGGAGGTGGAAAAACGGCGAATCCGTCGGTGTCCACACCAGACATCTCGGTAGACGGTCCCTTGCTAGTCAAGGCCGTCGAAAGGTGTATGGACACGCGGCCAAGAGTGGCGGCGCTGTCTGAACAACTCGATGCCATAATCGAGTTCTTGGCGAACAGGCGAAACATCGCTGGCGACCTGAAGCAGAGCCTCCTCCTGCTTCGGAGCACCATTGATGAAGCCAGAAAGGAGCACGAAGAACTCGTAGCTCGGGTGAAGGCGGCCGAGAAAGCGGCCAGGAACGGGAGGGCGATTGCATCTAAAGAGGTGCAGACAGACGCCTCCTCGTTCGCGTCGGTCTGCTCCACGGGGCAGGTCGCTAAGCGAACGAGGCAGTCCCCGGGGGAAACGGCCCCCGGGAACACCAAGAAACGATTGGTCGTGCTACTCCCACGGGAACACACGCCAACCGGTTCAGGGTCCACCGCGGAAAAGGCACAGGTGGAGGCTACGGGCAACCCTTGGACTACCGTAGAGGGTAGGAAGCGTCGGGAAGGTGCGACACGACATGATGGCGGAGCGGCCAGAGGACCAAAAAAGGTCAAAAAGGCGCGGAGTAGGGGTGATGCCCTCATACTTAAGACGGATGGGTCGAAGTACTCAGAAGTCTTGAAGAAGATGAGGGGGGAAACCCAGCTCAAGGATCTGGGGGCGGATGTGCGGAGTATCCGCCGATCTCGCACTGGCGAGATGATACTTGAGCTCCGGAAGGACGCCAAGAACAAGGGGGCTACCTACAAAACGGTAGCTGAAAAGGTCCTAGGGAAGGAGGTGCAAGTGCGGGCACTCACCTCAGAAGTGCTCTCCAGCTTAAAAACCTGGACGAAATCACTGAGGGGTGCGACATTGCACAAGCCCTAAAAGCGAAGTGCGGGGTGGAGGTGGCTAAGGAGTCAATCCGCCTCCGCAAAGGTCCGGCGGGGACCCAGATAGCTACCTTCCACCTACCGTCGGCGGACGCTAACCTGGCCCTGCAAGAGGGCAAGTTGAAGGTCGGCTGGTCTGTATGTCCTCTGGGCATACTACAGCAACCAGACATTTGCTTCCGGTGCTTTGAGGGCGGACATAAGTCCTGGACCTGCAAGGGGCCCGATAGGAGCCAGCTGTGCAGGCAATGTGAAGGTGCAGGCCATAAAGCAAAGGACTGTGGGGAGTCTCCCAAGTGCATGGTATGTTCCGGGAAACGGGACGCCAAACAGGCCCCAGGTGCCCAGCCTATAAGCCGGCTGCGACACCACGGGCGTAAGGGTGACGCAACTGAACCTGAACCATTGCTTCGCGGCTCAGCAGCTGCTACACCAAGCAGCCACTGAGTCGTTGTCGGACATCGCCGTCATATCGGATCCCTACCGCATCCCTCCCGGAAACGGTAACTGGGTTGCGGATAAGTCCAGATTGGCGGCCATATGTACGACGAGCAAGTTCCCGGTTCAGGAGGTTGTCTCAACCTCAGAAGAAGGGTACGTAGTTGCTAAGGTGAACGGAGTGTTCTACTGCAGTTGCTATGCTCCGCCACGTTGGTCTACCGAAAGGTTCACCCAGATGGTCGACCTCCTATCCATGGAGCTAACGGGCCTAACGCCGTTGGTGGTGGCGGGCGACTTCAACGCTTGGGCTGTTGAGTGGGGAAGTCGCTTCACGAACCAGAGGGGCCAGATCCTGTTGGGGGCTTTTGCAAAGCTCAACCTAGATCTGGCCAACGTTGGGAACAAAAGTACATTTAGCAGAAATGGTGCGGAGTCGATCATCGACGTGACGTTCTCCAGCCCAGGACTGATCAAGAACTGGAGGGTAGACGATGGCTACACTAATAGCGACCACCAGGCGGTCTGTTTTAGTGTAGACAACAACGAGAGGCGGCAAGCGACGGGTAGAGCCAACACTTCGACCGTTCGCGGGTGGAAGACATCGCACTTTGATGCCGAGGTATTCGAAGAGGCAATGAGAAGGGAGCGCGAGGGGGGCAGTTGGCTCCGCCCGACTGCTGACCAACTAGTTGCTATGCTATCGCGGGCGTGCGACGCCACCATGCCTAGGACTCGCCAACCTAGGAATGGAAAGCCACCGGTTTACTGGTGGACGGACGCGATAGCCGACCTTCGCAGTGCGTGCCTCCGTGCAAGACGGAGGATGCAGCGTGCACGAAACGAAGAAGAGAGGACAGAGCGCCGCGCAGCATTCAGTTCGGCAAGATCGATGCTAAAGAGTGCGATAAAGGCCAGCAAGAGGGCCTGCTTCGATAGGCTATGTGCGAGTGCCAATACAAATTCGTGGGGTGACGCCTACAGGATCGTAATGGCCAAGACTAAAGGCGCGCTGGCGCCTGCAGAGCGATCACCAGCGATGCTGGAGCGTATCATCGAAGGACTCTTTCCACGCCACGAGCCAAGTCCTTGGCCTCCGGCGGTCGAGTCTCACGTCCGACGTTCCAGTATCTCAGACATAGACCAGAGATGGTCGGCCAACCTGCCGAGCATCCAATCCGTGAGCGACGACAGCCGTGTCGAGGCAGGGGAGGAGGCAAGGGTTACGAATGAGGAACTCATCGTGATCGCCAACTCCCTAAAGGTGAGCAAGGCACCGGGACCGGATGGTATCCCTAACCTGGCGATCAGGCTGGCGATAAAAACGGCCCCCAGGCTGTTCAGGGCAGTCATGCAGAGGTGCGTGGATGACTGTCTCTTTTTGGACAGGTGGAAGCGGCAGAGACTGGTCTTATTGCCGAAGGCTGGGAAACCGCCAGGGGACCCATCGGCATATAGGCCTATCTGCCTGCTGGACACCGCGGGCAAGGTGCTTGAGAGGATCATCCTCAACAGACTGGTGAGGTACACGGAGGGTGTACACGGTCTGGCAAGTAACCAGTTCGGCTTCCGGAAGGGCAGGTCCACGCTGGACGCAATCTCTTCCGTCATCAAGACGGCGGAGGTAGCAATCCAGCGCAAGAGAAGGGGAATACGCTACTGCGCAATCGTCACGCTCGACGTGAAGAATGCGTTCAATAGTGCCAGTTGGGACTCCATAGCGCTCGCGCTCAGGAGCATCCATGTACCGGTGTCGCTGTACAAGATTCTGGAAAATTATTTCCAGAATCGAATACTTGTTTACGACACGGAGGAGGGTCAGAAGTGCGTCCCAATTACCGCAGGAGTTCCGCAAGGTTCGATCCTGGGCCCGGTGTTGTGGAATGTCGTGTATGACGGAGTGTTGAAACTCAAGTTCCCTGTAGGGGTTGTGATCGTCGGCTTTGCAGACGACATAACGCTGGAGGTTTACGGCGAATCTATCGAGGAGGTCGAGTTGACGGCCGCGCACTGTATACGCAAGGTCGAGGACTGGATGCGCTCCAGGAAACTGGAGCTCGCGCATCATAAGACGGAGGTCACGGTTGTGAACAACCGTAAATCGGAGCAACAGGCGGTGGTCAGAGTCGGAGACTGCACCATCACCTCGAAGCGATCCCTGAAGCTCTTGGGGGTTATGGTGGACGACAAGCTCACGTTCGGGAGTCACGTCGACTATGCCTGTAAGAGGGCTTCATCGGCTATTGCAGCACTATCTCGTATGATGTCCAATAGCTCAGCGGTTTATGGCAGCAAGCGAAGACTTCTTGCCAGCGTGGTTTCGTCCATACTTAGGTATGGTGGGCCAGTGTGGTCCAGAGCGCTAGGTACTAACAGTTACCGTGGTAAACTGGAAAGTACCTACAGGCTCATGTGCCTGAGAGTTGCGAGTGCGTATCGTACGGTGTCATACGATGCAATCTGTGTCTTGTCCGGCATGATGCCTATCAGCATCGCCATCAAGGAGGACAGAGAGTGTTTCGACCAACGTGACACAAGGGGCATACGAGGTACCAGAAGGTCATTCTCGATGCTCCGCTGGCAGCGGGAATGGTCCAACTCCACAAAGGGCAGATGGACGCACCGACTCATACCGGAGATATCCAGCTGGGTCGGGAGACGACATGGTGAAGTGAACTTCCACCTGACACAAATCCTGTCAGGCCATGGTTGTTTCAGGCAATATCTGCACAGGTTCGGACACGCGGTGTCCCCCATGTGTCCCGAGTGCGTGGAGGAGGAGGAGACTGCTGGGCATGTCTTCTTCGTATGCCCCCGTTTCGTAAGAGCGAGGAGCAACATGATGGCTGTAAGCGGGCCTGGCACTACTCCGGACAATCTAGTCCGGAGGATGTGCGACGACCCGGACATCTGGAACGCGGTCTGTGCGGCCGCCTCTCGGGTTGTTCTGGAGCTGCAACGTGTGTGGTGGGTCAACCACCAACACGCCAGTGGTAGCTAATTACCAGTCTCCAGGTAGTTAGCTAGGAGGTTATAAGAGTAAAGAGGGTGCATCACGCACAAAAGCCACTCCCCGACGTAATACTTAACCGTCGTTCCGGGAAGACCAGGGCTGGAGACTGGAGGGGTTTTAGTGGGCCGGGACAGGGATCAGTAGGTGCCTGGGCGAGTGTAACTACCCCAGCATCTCTCCCCTAGTCTCATCCCCACACCCTGAGTTCTCTTCTCAGGTGTCTGTTTGCAGATTTCCCCGCCACCTTAAAAAAAAAAAGAGACTGTTCCTCCTCAATCAAATCAGTTTACTAGCAGCAGGCAGCAGCAGCGAACATCAACACCGATAGCAGTAGGCGAAGGCAGCGTGGATCAGTAGCGGGCAACAGCGGCGGTGGTAGTGGTTAGCTGCAGTTCCTACCTCTTCCTGTTCGGCTTCCCTTCGATCTGATTTGGACCCCACCAGCAGTAATCCAGTTCAGATATCGTTGGGTGAATACAACCCGAAACTGAAAGAGACTCGCACCACCCGCCAGGTGGTTTCAGAAGCCACCATCATCCAGCGTATGTATATATAAGGTGTGTGCATATAACGTGAGTGAATATCTCACGTAACAGGTGCTCGGAAATTTTAGCGTGTGTCGCTAGCTATATAAGATGTGTGGCTAGCGTGCGTGGTTTGTTATATAGCGTGCGTGGTTTGGTATATAGCGTGCGTGGCTTGTTATATAGCGTGTGGCTAGCGTGCGTGGTTTGTTATATAGCGTGTGCAAATTTATAATTGCAAATAAATCACCTCATGTTGAATTTATTGCACAGTGCAACCAAAATTGACTTTTTTTTCTGCCTTGGCGTTATATATAATATTTTTGTGTATTTTTATGCAAAACAAAATTTCCCCGAGTTTGAACATATTTCAACTTAAGGGGCAACAATGGCGCCATTTTGAATTTTTGAGACACCGGATATTTTTGATGTTTTTTCGACGCCATTTTGTTTTAAGACCAAATATCAAAATTCTAAGATTTTGTCCACATATTAGCGTCTTTCACCATCTTTTGAAAAAAAAAAACAGCTATTAAATCGGACAAAAACTGAGCTCAAAACGGTGATTCTACGAAACAGGGTTTTGGCATAGATTTAGTGTATTTCACAAAGCAAAATAGTATCGATTATTTCTGAACATTAATGGTAATTCGGTAATATCCTAAGTGGTAGTCAAATAATATCTTATCTTGAGTAAAAAAGTCTCAGAAATCGAATGGTAGGTGTCTGATCTACGTAAAATGTCAGCAAAATGTCGATTTTGCCCCAATTACCCCACAATACAAAAATAGGTTTATCTGCTAGTCTGGTCTTAAAACAAAATGGCGTCGAAAAAACATCAAAAATTTCCAGTTTCTCAAAAATTCAAAATGGCGCCATTGTTGCCCCTTAAGTTGAAATATGTTCAAACTCCGGGAAATTTATTTTCGCATCAAACTTTATCAAAAAATCATACATAGAAGCCAAGGCAAAAAAATGGTTGCACTGTGTTATCATAAAATATTCAGAACTAAATAAAAAATTTGCCATCTTGAAAAAAAAAAAATCAGTTGTCAATAAATGGAATTGACAAACTCAATTAACCCTTTTGACTTTAGCTAAGCCTCAAAGTTTGTCTGAAGAAATTTTGAGCTAGCGAGTCTGAATCTCATAATTTTTCGTATTTGTAGCAATCAGTTGTAAAAATATTTACGTTATCGTAAAATGCAGAAAATTGTTATTTGAACTGTTATACTATAGATAAGGAATGTACTATTTTCCCTCGTCTCTTAGCCTCTTCGTAGCCACTGCCTAAATTAAGATATCTCATTGCAACTTGATACAAAAGACAGCCTCAAAACAATTCAATTTCATTCTTGTTTTGGATACGGCAGCAAGTGACACCACATAGCTTCTGCTGTTGTTCATAGTATTTACCGGTGCCGGCTATAGAGGTAAACGTCATCTGGAGCAGAGAGACCAATTAATTTATTAACCCCAATTGAGTGTATTCCCAAACCTATTCCAAGAAATACATTGACATGAGATAGGCAGTCGTATTCTACGTTAACTCTGCGGTCGTGTCTTATAAACAACCTCCTCAACTTTTTTTTATTTCGCACTAGCAAAAGAAACAAATTTTGAGGGAAATCGAAGATCTGTTAATGTTCTATCGAATTTCAAATCAATTAAGCAACCCTCATTTTAATCGATTACAATTATTTTTTTGTTCATCCTACCAAGCAAAGACGCTCAAAGTGAACATTTTTGCCGTTTCAAATTCAAAAATAAACGACAAGATCTTCCTCGATTGCCACATTCCATTTCTGGTTCGCTTATTTTGTACAAAACGCTTTAGAAAGGCTTCTGATACGGTCAATGATTGCAAGATTATCAGTTTTTTTCTATGCGCTCCTATTCACAGTTCTCACTTCCGTCAGCCACCAAAAAGTCAACTTTTATCATGAACGAATTTCTTCCTGCAACCGATTTGCATAACGCCATGCACAATTATCCAACAATTATGTACGTCCATTATTGGTCACACTTGGAGCAGCATAATGAACATACACACACTAAAAAGCCATTTATTGGCCGACCATGCGAAAATCACACATCAATCAACAGCACACAGAACAACAACAAAACATTTTCGCTCCACTTTTTACCAGCTGATTTCTTGCGCAAAATTCCTTCTTTTGTCTGGCAAAGCGGCGCTGGGACTGCGGTGGCTGTTGCTGTTGCTGCTGCTGGCCTGCTGTCGGCAGATCGCGACTGATCTTTGCCATTGCTAATGGGTTTGCAGATTCCGGGTTCGGGCGGGGTGCGATACGAGGTGGGCTAAGAAAAGTAAACCTTACTTCCTTAACAACGCGACCACGACGGTGTGATCGTATGGCCTCACGTGTCGACGGTCGATAAAAAACTGCCACCAAACGTCGGTCGTGAGATCCGCCAATGTGAGCGGATCAGCCGCTAGAAGCGAGAAACAATTGGGGTGGGGAGAAGAAGGTGTCTTGTCTGTGGTTTTCCCACCGCCACTTTTCGCAGGGCGGAATTGGACATCCATATATGATGTGATTTGAGTGTGGTTGCTTGAGATAATTTTGTTTTTTTATGTGTCATTGGTAGCTATTTTTGGTGATCTTTTCAAAAATGTTGACGGACTCTGAGGTCCATTTTAAAGTCTTTAGGTAGGTAGTATTGTAAACATAACGCTGAAATGTTCGAAGTTCATGAACAACGCGTTAAGTTCTTCTGTAAATATTACTTTGTACACCTACTTGAGAACACGCTCAGTGTAAGTTCGATTAAACAGTCGCTTTTAAGGTATGGTGAATCCAAAATGATGTGGTTGTGTGTTGGTAAAGAGTGACTTCTTTCTATTCTGAATCTTATTACAAAACTATTAAAAATAGTTCAAAGTGGAATAAATTCACCTATGTTGCCATTGCACACTAGGCCAAACAATCATTCTCTCTGGTAATTTTCCCCTGTTATTCATTTCTATGCTTAGCAGTTATTAAGATAAGGATTATGATATTAATATGATGATAATTGATTTATGATTGCCCAGTTAAAATATAAAAAGTGACGAAAATCAACACTTTCGATTTTCATGCTATGACAATCATGCGATCGTCAAACCGTCATATGCTCGCTACTATCAGCAGATGATTGGGCACGTAAAATGATCAGTAAATTTGCCCGGAAGAAATCTTCCCTGAGGTATGTGATACGCTTGTTTGTGACGACGTACTTGAAGTCGCGTGGTATGGTGACTGAACATGATTATCACCACTCTTTCGACTTTGCTTTTCACCCGGACAATTTGAAATATGTGGTTGTTCTGTACCTGCTCATAGTATCCGCTTGATTACTCCTCACTGCGTGAGCGTTTGATCTTGCGGCGAACATCTTTCCACATGCTTCTGCTAATAGAGCCAACAAGGTTGTATTGGCTATTGCTGCTCTTTGTGATTTGATGACGAATTGAGGGCTTTGAACTTGGGCAATTTTTTATGTATCAACGATGTGCACCGGGGAATTAGTTTTATCTCCCATTTCTTTCCCCTTTTTCCAGACTATTTGAATTCGAAGTTAGATGAGGCATTTTCTCGCTTAGCACTAATAAATGACTAAAAAATTAATTTCTGATTGATCTTTGTTCAAATTAACATTAGATTTTTTAAGACATTGAGAAAAAGTAAACCTTAACATTTCTTATATTGCAATTCTACATTTAAGGCGCTTAGTATAAAATTCTGAAGATTTTCTGTTATTGACAAAATGTCTCAGACACAGACACAGCTTCAGTAGGAAAATATTAACATTGCTCAAGAAGACATACAGCAACTGTTTGCCATAGCTTATCCCTCACAAATTTGAAGTAACTCTGATTCACAAACAGTTTTTCCTAACGCTAAAAACATTGAAAATAGGGTTTATTGCCTAAAATACCAGAAAAGTAGAAAAAAATATCAATAAAAAACCGAAGCTCCTAATTTACGATTATAGTATCGTAGCAGGAGAAATCATGGAAGAAGCGGAAAAAAACTTCGTGTACTGTTTTTTTTTCACATTTAATACTTAAGAATTACACTGGTCGACAAAAGCGAAACAAATGCTGCCCTGAAGCTCAAAACAGCTGCCTTAGAAAGGTTATAGCTTTTCAACCATTCCTGTGAATTTTGGTGCCCCTAGCCAGTACCAAAACGCGTCAACTTGCGTAAGAGTGTCGCATAGTAATTGCTCGTCAGGTTCGCCGCTTCAACGTTAGGTTTACGGAAAAACTTATTGAAATCTCTGAAAAAAAATTTGGTGGCTGTGGGCACCAAAACACACAGGAATGGCTAAAATTTCATTCTTCCATTCTTTCATTCTTTTCTAGTTTCAGATTTAGGGCCACACCAGTGCTATTTAACTAAGGTTTTTTCGAAATCATTTTCATTGATTTCATAGCTAGGAATCGAGCGGGGGCCTAGTGTGGTTGGTAACGTCTCCGCCAACCACGCTCGACGCCTGGGTTCGAATCCCACCGCCGACATAGGTGTCGATGGTTGTGAGGTGGCGTGATCCACTCACAACTAACTTAACTGGTCTAGATTCAATCCTAGCCGACACCGGGAGATTTTCTGAGGCGAAAAATCTCTGGGATCACGCCTTCCATCGCATGAGGAGGTAAAGCCGTTGGTGCCGGTCCGTTAATAAACGGGTCGTGAGTTAGGGTCCTGGGTGTGGAGTCGCCTCCCTGGGCGTCGGTGATTGGCCACAACAGTGGCGGAACTAGACCGACGGAAAATAAGCGAGAATAAAAAAAAAAAAAAAATAGCTAGGAATTATAATTTGTTGCTGTTTGTCTCTTTATCAACGCTGTGTTCGTTGGTTTTCTATTATATACAAGCCTAGGGAGAAAGATACTACAATTGTATCCGGAATCTTGTATGCAAGCCGGTCAGATCAACTTGCTTTTGCAAGTTTATTATCGCTTATAGCGCGGTATGCAGTTGAAAAGAAATTTCTTTTCCTATCTCAATCCCATGCAAAATTCAGGCACTGAATCAGGCAAAGAAATTTCTTCTTATGAACTTATGAAAAAAAAAATAGGAACCGCATTGTTTATTGACACAGGAAGGCTTTTCAGCCGTAAACTGTCATCACTAGTGAACAATTCTTGAAAAAATGTACCGAACATTGATTTTTGGACTTCGACGTCATCAATGTTGACAAAAATGGACCCTTACAACTATTTGCCTTGCCTGTTTACAGTCCATTGCATCCGATCGTCTCTCAGTCACAAAATTGCAAGACTTGCAAGAAAAAGAAAGAGCAACCAAGTGCATCCGGGGTCACTGACAACAGATAACCTTACTGTGAAGCATTCTCAGCTGTCAAAATTTCGTTTGGTAAAAAGGGCGAAATTTCTTGATCTTCTTTCCTTTTCAGCTGCATACCAAGTTTATGCAATGCAAGCAATTCAGGATAAAGAAATTTGATGGCGATGAGACGATTTTTTATCGTTAGGCATTGTTCACAAATTACGTAACGCATGAAGGGGGGGAGGGAGGTTGAGTCTGCGTTACGTATTGTTACATATAGGGAAGGGGCGGGGAGTTTAGACAGTTACGTAACTTTTGTGTTTGCTCAACATTGAAAAAATAGAGGGAGTTCAGGTTGTTAACCGTTACCTATTTTTAAGGGGGGAGGAGTCATATCGAATGTGATATAGGGGGGAGACAGTCTGAAATCTATATTTTTAGCGTTACTGTGCCGCTTTGCAAATACAATGACCACTTAATGATAGAGTGATCAGGTATCTGCTTCAACACGTCAGGTGGAATATTGTTCATGAGTCAATCACCTTTCCTGGATTCTAATACCAAATCTCTGTAAGCAACCGCTGTCAAGAAACCTTGAGCTGCGTTTAAATGATGCATCTCAACTGCACAGCAAATGCTTTGTTTTCCATATTGCAAAGGCGAACTCTACCAATATTCTTTCAATGATATCTGCTCGTACAGTGCCCCGTTACTAGGCCTACTTAGGCACAAAGAGCTTTTATATTGGGCACACTTTTCGACATGTAACCAAATAGTCGTCTTTTCTTGTAGTTTTCCTTTTTACCGCAAAGTTTGATATACCGCAGAACAGTTCGGGGCCAATAAACTGTGAGTTAGATCATTGTGGAAACTCCTCTGCTTTTTCGATGTCCTAGACCCCAGCAAAAATTTACTGTATTCGTTTGACACAGCTGTCGCAATGTGAGAATACATTCCCAAACATTCTTGGTTATTCATTTTCAGTCACCAAGTCCGTTCAACGCTGTCTGACTGTCGGAGAAAATACAAGTATTCGCATGTCTGTATTTTCTAGTCAGACAAATGAACAAACATTGAAAGATCACAATAATCTCTGCTTGAACTACTGTTGGTGTGGCCTTAAAGTTGAAACTGGAAAAAAGGTAAAATAGAGCCTTTTGACCATTCCTGCGAATTTTGGTGCCCCTAGCCACCAACATTTTTTTTTTCAGAGAAACAAATGAGTTTTCACGTAAACAAGCAAAAATTACCGAGACATAACTAAATTTTAAGTGTGTACCTCTGTCACAGAGAAATCTTGCAGAAATACCAACAGTAGCGTAGCCAAAGATTCGAGGGGGGTTGGGGTTCAAGCCCCCTTCCAGAGCCTTCGATCTTCAACTTTTTATGATATAAGAATTTTGCATTACTATTTACAAGAGAGCTAATGAACTAAATTTGGAATATTTTTCCTTTAAACTTCGGTTAACAGTTTGCGGACTCCGGGCTGTGGAGCCTTAAGGTGGTCAAATTTCACTTTTTGGAAATTGTCGAAGTCAAAATTTGTTTTTGAAACCAAGTGTCTTAAAATGCATAATACTTCGAGATTTGGTCAACAGTAGATCGAAAAAATAACCTTGAAAAAAAAATCCCAAGAAATACAGCTTTCTCGAAAACGTTCTGACTCCTAAAAAGTCGATTCTTTAAAGAATTTTTTTTTTTTCAGAGACAGCACCAGATCTCGCCAATTCATGCTTTTCTAAAACATTTGACTTAAGAAAATCGATATCGGAATTTCATAGTTTATTTCATTGGTAAAAAAAAGTGAAACTTTGATGGCTTGAGGCACAACTTCCGTCCAATGTCCAATTACAAAGCCTATGTTATTCTTCCAGACCTTTGCCAAAGTCCCCGTACGTGCGGAGGAAATATTGACCGCTAGGAACCAAGTTGCTAGATTGATTTCATGACATAAATTCAACCTGAACCTCCGCAAGAACGAATAAATTTTGTCCGATTTTTTTCCTTGTCCTTCTCTAGCTTCTTTTTTACTTTGAAGATAACAAAAACAGAGTAGCAATAAAGTTTTCTTTTTTTCGGTTACTATAGCTGACAGAAACAAAGCCAAGAATTAGAAGGTACTACCATGCGATTGTCGTAGCTTATCGCTGGGGAAACAAGGTGTTTAGTATCAGCAGTTTATTCCGGAGAAAGAATAGCGAGAAAATATACTATTTCAGACTACGTAACATAAGGCTGCTGTAAATGTCTATTTGTTTGTGGGAATGGAATTTTGTGACTATACATGGACTTCCAGCTGGTCTTGAGGTACGATGCTGGCCTAACAAGCCAATCGTCGTAGGTTCGAGTCCCGGCCCGGAAGAGACTGTTAGTGTCAGTAGGATCGTAGCGCTAGCCTCGAAATTATCCTGTCCACCAAAACAGTTGTCTGCGAAGTCTGTGTATAATAAAACAGAAGGTCGAGTTCCGCATCGGAATGTAGTACCAAGGCTTTGCTTTGCTTTTTACGTGGTTCTGAGAAGGAATCTAATGCACAATGTAACTAGAATCTTCATGGGAACTTTTTTGAGAAGGCAAAACTCTTGATACCTACCGACCGCTAAACGAAATTCGAAAAGTCGCCTTCCATTGGCACCCTACTATTTATGCCATGCGATGTACAACAATTCGAATGTTGTTTCATCGACTGAAATACGCACCGGTTTATTTAAACGGCACGTGCGTTGCACGGTAAGCGGTATCGCTAGAGATAGCAAAAAACTACTTCTTCTTCATTAAGATTACTCTCTCTTCAATATTCTCAAAGTTCACATTTTTTATCAAGTGCCATTTTGATGGATAGATATAAAAAAAATCTGGATCCAATGGAGAAGTAAATTTCGAAAAGCCTGAAGCTCCGATACAAAATAATAATTGATAATTAATATTCTTTTATGATTTACTTTGATGCTGCTTACTTGCTGTTTACAATTGGTTTTGCTTTCTCCAGAAGTTCCGGAAAAATTTTACAACAAATTTTCAACATTTCTAAACAACATCACGTACTTTTTTTTAACAATCCAGTTACAAAGTGATTTGATTCATTTGAATAAGTATTCAAATTGCAAGCCTTACGAGTTTCTCGCTATTCTCATAGATATCAACGTCAACAACACATCTAGGTATTTATAATTCAAGTTGATTTGTGATGTTCAAGAAATGATGCACGTCTCGTGTCGGTTTTCAGATTCTAGCAAGCACTATTCTGCTGCTCTCGAGATAACTATCAACACCGAGGGCATTGCTAACAGAGGAAGGTTTCATTTCATGATTCACATTCGTTCTCTTTTTTCGTTGTTTTTCACAATACCGTTATTTGTTATTTTGTAATTTCACAACTCTCACGCCATTTTGCAAAATTTTGAATCGCACGCAAAAATGTTTAGCAAAATATTTCTAGAATCAGATAAATCAAATTTTTTCGAAACTCTTTTGATAAATTGGTAAATAGTGTATAACTGCCTTTAATGGACAACTTAGTAGCGTAGCTGCAATTTAATTATTTATAAACATGAAGTAACATGTTTATCATCTTTTCTGCATGAAAAACAACTCAATAATACCTCTATTTTCTCATAATAAAAGAAATAAATCATCGCTTCAGTTTCCTTTAATGGGCCACCGTTTCCTTATTTGAACCACAACAATTTCCTAATTTGGGCCAGGTTTAAATAATACATCTCTTCTGCCGTAGCTGCCGCTGATGAAACTAACTCTGGCTTACGCACTGAGAGTTCTGGATCTGGTCAACTGTAGACTGCACCCGTTCTTTCGTGATAGGGAATCCGTTACGTGCCATCCGAGTTATCCAGCGAACAAATGAGTCCTCTTCCGCGGCAGTCAATGCAGTTTGAATACCTTCTCGTGGTTTTCCTGACCACTTGCTGCTTGCACGGAACATTACGGTTGATCGTGGAACATTGGAGCGCCTGCGAGCTTCTCTAGTCGAAACACCACTTTTTATTACTTGAAGACACTCAGTAACAGCTGCTTCGGTATATTTTTTACCAATTTCCGGCGTTTTCCCATTTTAGCAGCAATTTTCTACAATAACTCAATCATAACAAATTTATGGTAACCCACCGATGATAGCTTTTGTTCGAAATGAAGCATGCCGGAATAAGGAAAACAGTATTATTTCCACCCTTAATTGGGCTACTATTTTTTTCAATATTTCAAGTGTTTTTTGAGTAAAATTTATTGCCTATCTTTTAAAGACACTCTTATCCTACCCGTTCATCGAAAATCTGATTATTTTCGCTCGGAAAGTGTGATGTCAGTACAGTTTTTGGTAAAGCCATTTCCTATGAAAACGTTAACAAACCATGGCAAACCAGGTAGCTGTTTTTAAATGACATTTTTTGCAGCTTTAATGAAGAATATTATAGTAAACGTCTGTTGCAACATTTCTAATGAAGAACATTATTAAAGCTGTTAAAGCTTAAATCAATATAAATATATTTATAATGTGTAATTTGGTGTAAGAAGTTCAGGTGGTCCACTAAAGGGAGTGGTCTATATTAAGCAGATCTACCCTAGAATCTATTAAATAAAAAGAAGTTGGTGTCTGTATAACGGCGTTTCACTCGAAGTAGAATCAACGGATTTGAATGATTCTTTTTGTGTTTGTTTTGTCTTCATTTTCGACGAGTTAATAGGCCATAAAAATAACAATAATCAACTGATAAAGTTAGAAAAAAATTGAAATATATTTTCGGTTTTTCCCGCCTTTTACTCCAAGAACAACGTCATTAGATTACTATGATTGTAGGCTATGACCGGTAGACAAGTTGTTGTAGCGTCGTTATTGAGGCGTCGTAGTTGAGTAAACAAGCACCTGTTATTGATTCACATATAAAGTGATATTCGTTTTCGCTGCCTACTACACCTTTTCTATGCAAAAGCGCTATAGCGTGGTAGCAGCAAACTCAACATGCATGTGAATACTCTCAACGTGGCTTTGATTTTATTCAAGGGCATATTCTTGATAATGTAAATTAAATTTCTGGCTTATTTGAGCAAAGTTGCATATAATCGTTTTATTTATCTGATAAATGAAAAGAAAGAACAAGAATAACACTACATGTGCGATGATTTAATTTGCCATTGCTCGGATCTAATCAATCTGTTCAATTTTCTCTAAAATGCACACTGACTGTCAATGATCCAAATGATTCTGTTAGCTGGTAAAAGAAACGTGTAGTTTTGGCTTCTCAAAAAAACATTGATTTCTGTTCATGTTTCGTTAAATAGGCACTATTGCATTCCTACAAACCTCTGGATTTACAATTAATTGTTGAACTGAAAACTATAAGGTTGCGAAGTGTCAATTGCACTGTGCTTAGGCAGCAGATTTGCCTCAAAAAGCAGATGAAATATTAATGTCATTGTAGCGAAAATTTCGAAGCTCCGTGTATCTACCAATTTACCATTTAATTTCAGACGTCTGTATGTACCTTCGCGCTCCGCAGTTGGGTGATATTCGATAATGCCCAAAGCCCTGATAACTGGTGGCATTAAACCTAAAACATGCATATTCTCGCATAAACAGCTTTATGTCACATGGTCACGTGAAAAACAATTGGTATCATGTATGTTTGAAAAAAAAAAGATACCCGAAAAATGGTTGGTCATTAGGTTTTGCGAGAATTTTTGTTTAGGACAAAACCATATTGTCACTATGCCATGGCAATAACGAAAATCAACTGGAAAAGTTATAAAACGTTAAAAACCAACCCTTGATATTTCCCGCCCTTCTGAGATTCTGAGAGGTTTTCTGTGAGTTTTAGTGAGTAACGATTTTTTGTTGCCTTTAATCGGAAATACTACAAGGTATACAGCCCTAGGGTTGTATGAAATGGTGACGTGGTACTAAACACTGTAATTAGGGGATTTTTTGTTACAAAATATACAGAGTCCGCAGACAGAATCAATATGTTTGCTCGGTGACTTACGTACTTTTATTTTAAGCCTCAAAAATATATTCAACAACATTCAAAAAACTATCGTTTATATTTGACGATATTATGCCTGGAGAATTTTTTGTGCATTTGACAAAGCACAAGCTTATCGTGCTTGTTGAAAAAGCATCAAGAATTTCTCGTAATGCGTCAAAGTCAGAACCAACTCTATATCCTCAAAAACCAAATCCAATAATACTTACGTTATCATAATGAATGGTTTTGTCTTATTTAACTTCGATTAAATCAAATTTATAATATGGTTCTTACTTTCAACATAATATGAGAGCCCTTACGAAAGTTCATTATTTGGCAAACACAAGAAGATATGTTGAACAAAATTATCAACAAGTTTCAGCAAAAAATCGTAGCAATCAACAATTCCATTTTTGTTTTTTACTTGACAATTTTTTTCATTTGCCTACAATTACCTTCGCTGTATTACGAAGACAGCTAATAAACGTTTATTATGGAATAGTTTGAAATAATAAAATATCATCTAACAATTTTGAAATGTAAAAAAAAAAAATTCGGAATGAATCTTAGTAAATGGACCAAAAATTCACAAGCATTCACCGGCTCTTGCTCTTCTATAAATTTGTATATTTGGGAATTCAATTTTGCGATACTATTCGGTCACGATTATTTAGTGAATATCGAATATAAAATATAATAAATATATCTTATAACCGTTGCAAATCTGTACAATTCTTGTTTAGTAATTTATGGCAATCATATTTATGAGATAAACTGTCAATCATCATCAGCAGCAGCATTACAGTTTTTCCTCGATTGCACACGAATAGAAATGTACGAACAGAAGTGTACCACTGCAATACGAATAGTACCGCACGCTGCAGTACGAATGGAAGTGTACCGCTGAAATGTACGAATAGAAGAGTACCGCTGCAATCATAGACAACGAGAGACCTGCTGCTTTGTGCTCCAATGGTACTGTTGCTTATACCAGCATGTTTTCTTTCAAGACATCAGTTTTTATTACGTTTTGACAGCAGGTTTAGGTATTGTTCAAGTATGGGGATTGTTTCAAACTTTTCGGAAAACTTTTACCTTCGAGACACCACATTAGTCTAAGCTCATGGAAGCAAAAATAAATTGACCTATTGGGACGGGGAGACTCTGTCAATTTTTTTTCGAAATTGATACAGGGAATATCACAGGGAACGGATGGTGTCCATTCACGTCGTCTGTGCTAGGAATGCTTGCATGTAATTGGTTTATTGTTCGCGTAAATTTGTCATTGAAACTTTTTATCAATTTTACCGCTTAGCAATGAAATTAGAGTGATAACTATCATATTACAAAATTGTTATACTTTTTATCTATCCAGCAACATATTGGTTATTGTTGTCCATCATGTGGTTATACTGTTATTAACGTTTGAAAACTGACGCAACATTTGCCAGTTTCATTTCCAGTTTTACAGAATGCATCTCAGTATAGTAAACAAAGACGTAGTCCCACGTCAAAATTCGAAACAAGTTTTCATCACCGGGGCGTACTTAAACGATAGCCTTCATTTTTTAAAATATTTTATGGAATAGTTCTATGCGATTTTCGTATTAGTTTCTGTTGATGCCACTTAAATTCAACGTCGGTTTCTGTTAATTTGTGCTATGACTGTTTGTCAAGAAAGAAGAAAACACTGTCGGTACGTAATAAACATAAGATTAAAAATAATAATGTGTTTTTGCAAGAATTCTGAGGAGTATTCATACTGATTTCAGTTGGTTTCGATTGATTTTCTTCCACATGTAGTTGGAATGCTTTCTAACGAAGATGCCGCTAAGGGTATTTTATAAAAGGAATGTTTCCTAATCTACATGATTAAACTGATTCTTGCGTATCTTCCAGTTGACTTTGACAAACCCCGAAGGGAAGTTGATCGGTTAAGAGCAAGACGAGCTCGAAATGCGCCGACGTTCGACATCCCATATATCTCAGAATCGTCAGTTACACACTTAGTTTCCATAGTCTTAAAACGAGTCTCGAACAAAAGAAAAATGAAGTATAGTAACTTAAACACTCAATTGAGAGAAAAATGCCAAGTGCGTCTTGAACTGTCCTACAGATCAGACGTTTTTTCGGTTGCTTGTGGACTGGTCTTTGACTGCCTATAGCTTCAAAGTTTGTGTTTTGTCAGTGTGTCTTTTAAAGATTACCTGAAAGTTATTTCCCATCAGTCTTTCTCAAGACTACCTACTTTTGAATTTAACATTTATTTTAACTTTTTTCGTATCACCTGAAATGGCTGGACGAAAAAAGAAACCTCGCATCGCTGCGGGGAGGAAAAGAGAGGCATCTCTTTCTGACACATCGAGTGTCTGTAGTGACAATCCTTTTGATATTTTGCCTGAGCAAGAAGCTGGTGAAATGGAAGTTATTAATAACGAAACTATACAAAATATAAAATCTTTAAAAAAGGAGAAAGTTCCACCTATTGTGGTAACTATTTCTTCTGAATTTAATATATTCAAAAAGGAACTTTCAACGTTTGTTTCTGACGTTAAAGTTACCTATCAAATTGGCCGTAGAGGTGAATGCCGCTTATTAGCCGACTCAGTAAAGGGTCGTGATCGTCTTGTTCAGTATTTAACTGACAAGATGTACAAAATTTTTACATATGACACCAAGAACGCCAAGCCGTTCAAGGTTGTCTTGAAAGGTCTCACCAACGATCAAACCGTTGATGAGATCAAACTTACTTTAACAGATTTACTTGGCATAGCCCCTACCCAAGTAATTCTAATGAAACAAAAATCACGAGGCGAAAACAGTCAGAGAACTGGAATTTCCCTTGTTAATTATTTAATTCATTTTAACCGCAATGAGGTTAACAACTTAAAATTTTTTGAAAAAGCACATGCTTTGTATAATGTGCGTGTAAAGTGGGAAATTTATAGGAAGTATGGCGGAGGTGAAAAGCATATCACCCAATGCCGTACTTGCCAACGTTATGGCCATGGTTCCAAATTCTGTAACATGGACCAAAAATGTCTTAATTGTGGAGACTCTTCTCACAAAAAGGACACATGTCCTGTGAAAGAGAGTAAAAATTTTCGCTGTGCGAATTGTAACGGCAACCATATGTCAAATTTTTATCAATGCCCAGTCCGTTTAGCAATTGTTAAGGCAAGGCAAGGTAAACAAAATTCAATTTCTCAATTAAAACCAACTTCAAAACAAAATTCTCCAAGCGTACCAGTGACGCATAGTTTACCTACTCCTTTGCATACCCGTTTAACTTATGCACAGGTTACAGGTAGTTCGAACATTATACCGCCTAGTGTTGGTAGTTCGAAAATGACCGTTAATATGGGTAAGCAAAACAGGCTAGAAAATAATTGTACACCTATCACTCCAGCTAATATTGCTGCCGAAAATATTTTTTCTAATGTCAACTGCCTGGGGCCTATTACGGCAGGTAAACTTTCTTTTTTGCAACAGGCAATGTTCGATCTTATGAACGCCATGTTGCAGGCAAAATCAATGTTTGAAGCCATTCAAATAGGCACAAATTTTACTATTAAAATTGTTTCTAATTTAAAATTTAGCAATGATTTTAAATAAAACAATTAAAATATTAAATTGGAATGCTCGCTCATTGAAGGCCAATGAGAATGAGCTTTTTAATTTTTTAACAGTAAATAATGTGCATATTGCATTTATTACTGAAACATTTTTGAAACCTAACATAAAATTAAAATATGATCCCAATTACGTGGTTCATAGATATGATAGGATTCAAGGTTTCGGCGGTGGAGTTGCAATTGTTATTCATCGCCGAATCAAACATCGTGCTCTTCCCCATCTTGAGACGAAAGTTATTGAAACTTTGGGAATTGAAGTTCAAACTGAACTTGGGATTTTATTTATTGCCGCAGCATATTTACCATTTCAATGCACACGCGAGCACAAAAATTATTTTAAAGGTGATTTACAAAAACTCACCAGAAATCGTTCGAAATTTTTTATATTCGGCGATTTTAACGCTAAACATCGTTCATGGAATAATTCTCAAAGTAATTCCAATGGCAAAATTTTATTCGATGATTGTTCTTCAGGATACTATTCTATTTTGTCTCCGAATAGTCCTACATGCTTTTCTTCTGTAAGAAACCCTTCAACAATTGATTTGGTGCTTACAGATCAAAGTCATGTATGTAGTGATTTGATCACACATGCTGACTTTGATTCTGATCATCTTCCAATAACTTTTTCTTTATCACATGAATCAGTTTTAAACCCTATGAGCTCTGTTTTTAATTATAACAAGGCTAATTGGGAAAGATACAAAACTCATATTGAGAGAAATTTCAATAATGAGCCCTATTTGCAAAACGAAGTGAATATTGATTCCGCTTTGGAAGCATTAAAATGTGCAATTGTTGATGCCAGGAATTATTCTGTTCCAAAGGCTCAAGTGAAATTTGATTCATCAATAATTGACGAAAATCTTCAACTTCTAATTCGTTTGAAAAATGTCCGCAGACGTCAATATCAACGTTCTCGTGACCCTGTTTTTAAAACTATTTATAAAGATTTACAGAAAGAGATTAAACATAGATTTACTCTTCTGAGAAATCAAAATTTTGAGACTAAAGTTGAAAAATTGAAACCATATTCAAAACCATTTTGGAAGCTGTCGAAGATTCTTAAGAAACCTTCAAAGCCTATTCCAGTTTTAAAAGATGGTGAACGTTTTCTTGTATCCAATGAACAAAAGGCTCAAAGACTTGCTCAGCAGTTTGAGAGTGTTCATAACTCAAATTCGAATTTTGTGAGTCCAATTGAAAATGAAGTCACACGTCAATTTGATTTAATTTCTTCCCAGAATTTTTTACCTGCAGAAATAATTGAAACTAACTTGAATGAGATTAAATCAATTATTAAAAATTTCAAAAATATGAAAGCACCTGGTGACGATGGAATCTTTAATATACTAATCAAACATCTCCCTGAGAGCACAATGGAATTTTTAGTAAAAATTTTCAATTGCTGCTTCAAAATTGCATATTTTCCCAAATTATGGAAAAATGCAAAAATTACTCCCATTTTAAAACCGGATAAGAACCCAGCTGAAGTTTCAAGTTATCGACCAATCAGTTTGCTTTCTTCAATAAGTAAACTGTTTGAGAGAATTATTCTTAACAGAATGATGTCACACATCAACGAAAATTCAATTTTTGCAAATGAACAGTTTGGATTTCGCCATGGGCATTCCACAACTCATCAATTGCTCAGAGTTACTAATATGATACGAGCTAACAAATCTGAAGGTTATTCCACTGGAGCTGCTCTTTTAGACATAGAAAAAGCATTCGACAGTGTTTGGCATAAAGGTTTGATTGCGAAATTGCAAACTTTTAATTTTCCAATTTTCCTAATCAAAATTTTAAAAAATTATCTTACTGATCGAACTCTGCAGGTTGTCTATCAGAATTCAAAATCTGATAGATTTCCTGTCAGAGCAGGTGTACCTCAAGGTTCAGTCTTGGGTCCAGTCCTGTACAACATATTCACTTCAGATCTTCCTGATTTGCCTCCAGGATGCACAAAGTCATTGTTCTGCGATGACACAAGCATTTCCGTAAAAGGAAAAAGTCTTCGTGTCATATGCAGTCGATTGCAGAAAAGTTTAGATATTTTTTCTTCCTACTTGCAAAAGTGGAAAATCTCTCCCAATGCTTCTAAAACTCAAATGATAATTTTTCCGCATAAGCCTAGGGCTTCTTTCCTCAAGCCAAACAATAATCACGTTGTCAAGATGAATGGGGTTATTTTAAGTTGGTCCGACAAGGTTAAGTACTTGGGACTAATTTATGATAAAAAACTTATTTTCAAAGAGCACATTGAGAGTATACAAGCCAAGTGCATCAAATATACGAGATGTTTATATCCTCTTATTAACAGGAATTCTAAACTTTGTTTAAAGAACAAACTTTTGATTTACAAACAAATTTTTAGACCAGCAATGCTTTATGCTGTACCGATCTGGTCAAGTTGCTGTTCAACAAGGAAGAAAACGCTTCAAAGGATTCAGAATAAAATTCTGAAAATGATTTTGAAGCGTCCTCCTTGGTTTGGTACACTCGAATTACATAGACTTACTGGTGTTGAACCATTAGAAGCTATGTCAAATAAAATTATTAACAATTTTCGACAAAAATCGTTGCAATCCTCAATTGCTACGATAAGCTCTCTTTATAGCCAATAAGTTAGCAATTAAGTTAGTTGTAAGTTTACTTCCCCTTTTCTGACAAGTAGGTTTAAATCCCTACGAATGATAAGTCCTTATTGCGAAAGCAAACAAATCCTAACAATTAAAATTACAAATTTCTAACAGTGTTGAGAAGTCACCATTTGTGATTGGACACACATACTCATTATTTACTAATATTTATCATAAATACTAAAGCTACTAACAAATCCCTCCTTAAAAAAAAAAAAAAAAAGAGAGAAAAATGCTAATCAAATATTTTCAAATACAAATACTTTATAGATTCAAGGTCAAATTTACCACCGAACAGATGCATTGCTGCCACTACCCGATGGCAAATGTCCTTGAAGCGACAATTCTGACAGGAAACTACAAAGGAGAAGTCGTAATAATCCTTCTACCGATTTGCCATTAAATTTTAAACGTCTGCAATTTCCTGTGCGTCACGCATTCGCGATGACTATTGATAAAACCCAAGGACAGTCACTGAAAATTTGTGGCATAAACTCCGAGTATTCATGCTTCTCACATGGACAGCTCTATGTCGCATATTCACGTGACCCTGACCCCGACATTATGTAATATATAGAATTTAGTGGCTAGGACCGCCTTGACCACTTTCACATGTTTCGTATATTCCGAATTTTTAGCTTGAATTATTTTGAATTCTGAAGTTTTTTATAAAATCTGTTCCAGTGAGATTGGCCAGGCAGAAGAGTATTACTATATTTGCATTAGGCCAAGCTTTTGAAAAATTGAAAAAAAAATGTAATGATTTCCTTCAGAATATTTAAAAGAATGACTGTTTATTTTCATAAATGTATTGAAATGATTTGATTATGGTTGAAAGGTGCTTCATAATGTTCAATGAAATAAAAACGTAGAATTTAACGAGCGCAGGATTGAAAAAAAACTAAAAACAAATCAGAGCCGAAACATATCGTAGGTATGTTTTTAGCAGCAGTTAGATATTTAAGTTTTTGCAATACAACAGTCAATAAAACTCAAGGCGGCGGTACGAAGTTTGCCGGGTCAGCTAGTAGTAAATAAATTGTTTTGCTGTTTCATCACCTAATGAACACTCTGACTATTTCTCTAGATCCATGGAGTCGAAAACTGTCAAAATTACTCCCACTTTAAAGACAGATATGAATTTAGCTGAAACATTAAGTTATCGAGAGAATTATTCTTACAAGGATGATGTCAACAAAAAATTCAATGTTTGCAGATGAACAACTTGTATTTCGCCAAGGATGTTCTATTATTTATCAATAGCTCAGAGTTACTAATATTGTGATTTCCGTGGCTATGTGGTTAACTATCTCGATCGGCTAGCTCTCCCACACGGTTGTGATATCAGGTTCGATTCCCGATCCGGTCGAGGATCTTTTCGAGCTGAAATTTTTCTTGACTCAACACTGGGGCATGGTGTATCGTTTTACTCATCCTACACATGCAAAATGTGACAAAAACAATATTTATAACGAATTCTCTCAACTTATTGATCGAGACCGCCATTAGCCCCACAGGCTAGCGAGCGATATTGTTTTGTGAGTTACGAATATAACATAAGCTAACAAATATGGAAGTTATTCAGTCATTGTTTGGTGATGACACAAGCATTTCCGTAAAACGAAAAAGACTTAGTGGCATATGCAGTCGAATGCAGAAAAGCTTAAAAAAAATCTCTAACTACTTGCGATGTATTTTTTTCCCGAATGCTTCTAAAATTCAATTGATCTTCATAAGCCTAGAGCTTCTTTATTCAATAAGAATATTGAGAATAGGTTATGTGTCTACTACAAGTATAAGAATTAAATGGAAACATAACCTTTTCTCAATATTAAATTTTATTCTACACTAAGACGCTTAACAAGAAATTTATTCTTCATTCAACTCAAACAATAATCACGTTATCAAATTATTTTCGAGGAAAATCTGCCATATCTCTGCCGGATATGGGTTAAATATATGAGTTGTTCATATCCAGCAATATTGTGAGTATGTTTTGCATTGATCGGGTCGAGCTGTTTTTTAACAAAGAAGAAAATATTTCTAAATCTTCAAAAAAAAAAGTCTGACAATGATTTTGAAGTACTTTCTTGGTTTGGTACACTCGAATTGCACCGACCTATATAATTTCACACAATCAAACTTTCCACTTACCTTTTTCTTGGTAAGATCACAGCAGTCGCCATTAATCAGCGTCATCTCGCGGCTGTAGCGCGTCATCAGCTTCGCCTTAGGTTCCGATACTTGAAAGTAGGTGGAATTGGTGGTGAGAATGTCCAGCGGGCTAAAACCGTTTAAAAACAAAAAACAAAATGATTTTCCAGTTTTTCTTCGCGTCCAATGCTAAAGTTTTACCTTTTCTGCGGGCTCGCTTCCGGTGTCGTCGTTGAGACATCCTTCTTCATCGGGCGGGGCGCTATTTGGATGTTGTACAGATCAGAAACATAGTCGGAGGATGATTTGAACGTCTTGGGAGCTGCGGTGGGAAGCAGTTGCAAGCGTACGGGGGTTGGTTGACGGGTGGGTGTGTGGGTGATGAAATCCGTGAAAAGAGTTTAATGTTAGCAAGCTTACTACACGACTGTGTTCTACCGTTTGGAGCACGAGGGCACGGAGGGGTGCTGCGCATATAGGTACGGACTTAAGAGTACTACATACGGTAAGATGATGTGTGCAAAAGTGTTCACAATTCTTGTGCGATTCCAATATCAAGTGTACAACACTCGCTGTGGGATGCTGGTAATTATCGTTTTTTTGCTTCTGATGATGGAAAATGAAGGTTTTTTTTTCGGTGCTAGTCAGGTATAAATACAACACAGCACGGACATCGGAAACTTTCACGCTGTACTGCGTCGAAAGAGATTATTTGGAACTGATGATCTTTTACTTGGTTAGTTTCTTTTTTTTTTTTTTGTTAAATTGAGGTTCGTAGCGGATAATAAGAATCGCGTGTTAATTGATTCGTTGTATCAAAAGTGGAGCAAAATTAACAGCACTGATTGATGGTTTGTTTACAGCTGGAAATTTAGCTTGACCTACAATACTAGGATACAAAAATGGTAGAATGTTTTATTAGCGAAACATTCAAGATCTTGTAACTTTGCCACGAAAACGAAACGCCAGAACGTGCTTCGTGCGATGAACATTTCCCAGAAAATAGCAGCTAGTAGCACTACAGAACGGTACCCGATTTCACTAGAATTTTTAGCCGTCTCAAACTTACCCAGTATGGTGTGTAGCTTGTCCGAGGGCGACAGTTGACTAATTAGATCGTGCGACAGCTTATCACAGTCGATTTCCTCCGGGTGCACCTTGCGGGGGGCAGCCTTGGCGAAAAAGCTCCCGGAGGCTTTCCCGTTAGTTGGAGTGGTGGGTGGTGACGATGAGGTCGAGGTGGACACCGAATGTTTGCTGACACCTCCGAGGGGGTTCGGTTGATGATCGATTACCAGTGCGGCAACACCGACCGAAAGCAGATTTCCGGAGATGGGTGACCGTGGACTACCGTGGTGTTGCTGCTGCGGCTGTGGCTGCTGCTGGTGGTGGTCACCGATCAGCACCAAATCGTCATCCGTTTGCGAGGATGCCTCCGTTGTGGGTGCCGCTACTCGAAGTACGATTTCTGTGCGTTGAACTATTTTCGCGGGTGTGCACGGATCGCTCGTGTGCACCGGTTCCAGGTTGATCTCTTTGGTGACACGTTCCAGCGCGATCGGTGCAGTAGAAGGTTGCGATTCTTCGCACGTGCTTGGTACGTCCGATGGGTTTGCTTCCGCACAGGTTGAGTTGTTGCTACTACTGATCGTGGCTTCTTCCTCTTTGGCCGAAAAACCATCGTGTGTCGAAGAAGACTGAATGGCGCTGGTCTTGGTGTTAGTGTTGTTATTGTTGTGGTTTGCTTCCACCACTGGCGGCGGCTCAACGGTGCATGTGCTGGTGCTAATGTTCGACTCGAAGCTATCGGATTTTTCTGAAATTTCATTATAATTATTTACAGTTTGTTGGCTGCAGCTATTGTTGGTGCTGTGCTGGTGATTGAGATAATTGGTATTATTGATCTGCTCATTCGCATTCGGCTGCTGCTGCTGATTTGGTATTGGTGGCAGTCCGATCTGGGCCGGGCTTTGAGTCAGATATTTCGTGTCGAGAATTTGCGTCTTTTTTAGATCGAACGTAGACTGGGACGTGTATTTGGGGCTGATTGCCTGATTAGTGGGGCTTCCGGGCTGCAGGGGAGACTGTTGCTTGGTGGCGGCGCTGTACGGAGGAGGAGGCGTTACCGGCGAGGAAGCGCTGGGAGGCGTGACCTGATTTTGCTGTGGCTGCTGTGGCGTGAAATTAAACATCGATTTCAGACTGTTGGTGGAAATTATTGGCGCACTGTGCGAAATTGTCTTCGGCGGCTTGCCGATCATTTTTCCATTAGTGGCACTGCTGCTGATGTTGTTGTTGGTGGTGTTGTTATTGTTGTTGGAATATAGTGAATACTTGACCCCAGGCGGTAAGACATCCGGCAGGTTACACTTGGAAGAGGTGATAATTTCCTCCGAGAAGACGTCGTTGTGGTTGATGCTGTCCTCGTTGGAGGTCAACGTGAGTTTGTAGCTGCCATGATCGGGATCCGAGTGGAGTTTGTCCCGGGGTTGGCGAGGCAGATACGAAGCCTTGGAGTTGCTCCTAAAAAAACAACAAGAAAACAGAAATGTTAATCGAAAATTCGTAACATTTATCACAGTAAAACGAAGAAACACAAAAAACCAGTACAAAGTAAAATCGCAAAAGATCGGAAGCAAACGCAGCCAAGTGTGTCCGGTACGAAGTCTGACCCGAGTCCGGTAGCGATTAATAATGTAGCAAATGTAGAAGCCCTGCTGGATCGACGACGAATCACCATCAGGTTTTGTGGTTACTCACACATTCGCGTGCGGTCTTCCAGTGCGAAAGGAAGAAAGCGTTTTGGAAGCGTTTTCTGTACTCTGCGTACCAACACCGTATGTTGTTACCTTGGGTACGGCTCCATCTGTTGCTGCTCTATTTTCGGAACGTTTGCAGTTTTCTGCGTGTTGTTGCTGTTGGTAATTAAGCTGTTAGGTACGAATGTAATGTACTTAGGGAAGCCGTTTCGGAAAAATAAAAACATTGCTCGCATGCTCCGAACCGATGTTCGTGAAACATAATGAACAATTAGTTTGCGGCGTGATTTAGGAACAGTTGTTTGGGTTCCAATGTTGTAAATAGAGTAAGCTTGGATTGTACAGGGAACGATAGATGAAAAACAGAAAAAAATAATTCCAAGGCTGAAACGGTAGATGGTACGAGAGCAAATTTAGAGTAGAAAAGTTTAAAGTCAATTTTTTGGTTTCCACTAGAACAGCGAAAGATATTAACTAACGGAAGCGAACGGTTTTAATATTAACCCATAACGAATTCAGAATAGAACTTTCGTTCTGCTAAAGGGTTAGACTAAACAACGGGCGAGACCTGCTCGAAACGTACACAAACCAGGTTGGGGCGAAGACAAACAAACCCGAAGAATGTTGAGTAAACGTTTCCGAACTTGACCGTGGGGCCGGTGCATAATTAATGGGCTACCCTAGAGCGTCTGTAATAAATTAACTTGGTTTTCCGAAAAGCACTGCGCATCTTTACTGCTAATCTGGAGCAAAACTATAATATACAGTGGATTCATTAGCCCACATGGCAACACGAAACATTAGTTGATTGTGCGACACGGCGGGATATTATTTTATTATATTTTTATTCCCAGTAATAGGTCCTCAAGAGTCCTCAAGATTCTTTATTGTGAAGTTTTTTCCTATATAAATCACAGGTTAGTTGGCAATAAAATTATGCTTCGTATAGAACTGGTCTGTTTGAGTTTGCTACTAATAATATTAAATGCTTTGAAATGACAGCCTTATGTAAATTAAACCCAACTGATTTGCAGTAGATAATTTAAACGATAAATCATGCTGGAGGTAAAAATAACTCGCAACATTCTGTGTTTCACGTAAAAAGGTAATATACAATGTTTTCAGCTGCGATGAAGACTTTTTCATATTATGGCAATGTTGCGATATTTTATCTTCCCATAATATTTCTTCTATATTATTAGAAAGTAAACTATTAAACAGTATTCAATATAACCAATTTGTTGTCATACAAGAGAATTCATTAAAAACATGATAAAAACGTTCCATGATTTTTACTACACATCGGTGTGATGTTAAAGTGCATGAAAATTCTTAAACTTAAGAACTAATAATCTAGGTTGGACATTGTTTTATAATATACATCAAAACAGATAAGGAAAGTGAAATCTATGTTTGTTGTTATTTTAAATTTCTTTTTTTCGATCAATCTTAAATAATGTTCTATTTCAATCCCAAATATTGATTTTTAATTTAAGTTCGAATTAACCTGAAGTTACACAAAACTTTAGGATAAAATATTTCAGAGCAATAATATACTTTCTGGTACATAGTATTTAGATATTTGATTTTCTGTTTGCTTTTAAAAGCATTTTTTTAATATTCTGTTTGACGTAGAGCTACGTTTTTCTTAAGCTTGCTATATAGGGCTGAAAAATGGAAATCTATTAACGGATAGGGGACGAAATTTGTCCTTTTTTAAATGCCTTCAAATCGGTTCGTTTTCAACCGGTTTTTATGTTGCTTGCATTAATCGTTTGGAAATTTAAACATACATTCGCCCAAACGCAGAAAAATGGGGTTAGATTATGCGAATTCATGTATTATAAGCCGTGTAGAAACGAAAATAACGTCCTCTGATTGGTCGCTTGCTGGCTTTCCCTACAAAGATCGACAGAATAGTATACCTAGTGCCGGGAATGCACTCTTTGGGCTATAAAAGAGCCTGCTTATAGTCAAACTAATCACAACTTTTTGGTAGATGGTGGGAGATGGTGAGATGGTAGCGGGTTGCACCAGTATCAGCTGGCTTTCCGAATTTTCTTTCGGCTTAAACAAATTACTTTCCGGTTGGCACATATCTCAGCAGCAGTGTGGTAGTAGAAAACGATTGAGGTCTTCGGCCTTCTACCCCGCGATGAATCTTTGCCTTATTTTGACAACAACACAAGCAAGCTGGATCTTGGCAATTAGAATCTACCGCGGCCGTCTAATTTTCTAAACAGGGAAAACAACTTTTACAGTGTGTGTCAGAGTGCCTTTCTCCCCATTATCAGGGCAGCATAAGGATTGCGATCAGCATATCCTAAACAAGTAATTTAAGAATAACAATTTTTTTCGAAAAGTCTCAAGCGCTAGACTTCGAAAGTAAATGCTTTCTTATTCTGTGATTATATCGTATTTTCATGCGCGATTTAAAAGCCGGTAACAAACACTTCAACAACTCATTTGCATTTAAAGTTCAAGTTGCAATATATAATGTTTTTTTTTTTTTTTTTTTTTTTTTTTGAATGTTCAATCGTTGTTATTTTCATTCAACACTGAGCACAGCAATAAAAAACATTTTCTATCTTCATGGATGTAGCTCACATGATGAAGTGCTTGGTTAGCATATGAGAAGTACGGGGACTGATGCAATCGTGATGATTTCGGATATTGCTTAGTTGAAATAGGTGGATGGTTATGAGATTTTTTACAACCACGTGAAAGTTCCCGATCACAGATCTTTTGTACTCCAGCACGATCTTTTGTACTCCAGCACGACATAATAAGTGCAAATTGTCTCTTACTTCAAGTAGTGCAGTATTACTTTATAGTGCTGTATTATTCTCATACAATAGACTCCCAGCGTTCATGAAATGAAGAATTGCTTGATTTGAGCAAGCAATAGCAGACTTTATGACTTATTAATAAAACACTCTCAACAATGCATTTGTGAACAGTGTGCGTAATTCTACGTTAGTTATACGGTCGTGTCTTGGATACAACCTCCTGCTTTTTTGTTCTCTCTAAAACTGTTTTCCTATTATTCTGTTTATTTTTGTTTCTTTTTTGTCTGTAATGTGTTAGTTTTTTTGGGATTTATTTTTTTTTACATTTCCTATTCTGGTTTTTTTGCTTTTTCAATATTTTGATTGATTTTTTTCTGCTTTCGTTACATTTACATTTCTAATGTTTTTGTTCCCTTTAATATTTTTGCTTCTTGATTCTCAGTTGTTTTATGTTTATGATTATGTATTTTACGTTCATTGTGTTTCAGATATTTTCATTTTATGTTTTATTATTTCTAAGTTTCCCATGTTTATAATTACTAATCAGTATTTTTATCTATTATTTTCTTTTTTTCTTATGCTTTCGTTCATAAATTACTGTCAATGGGTACTCATTGAAGATTGTTTATTGTGTCTTCGATACTTTAGTTTATGTTTCTCAGTTTTCCATGTTTATGCTTTCGTATATTTTTCCCATTTAATTCTTACCTTCTACTTTTATTGTGTATCTGATAGTTTTGTTTCATATTTCCTCGTTTCTCAGTTTTCCATATTTATTTTTCCATGGTTTTATTTATAGGTTACTATAGGTAATTTTTCTACTATCTAATTCATTCTACCGTTTTTTTACGTCTCTGGTATTCTTTGTTCTTGTTTTTATATTTTTTCACTTTTTAATTTTTGTATATTTTCAGTATTTGCTATTTCTCTCCTAGTATGCTTGTGTCACCAATATTTTTTCCATATTTCCTTTAATATTTTATTGTGGTCTGGATTTTTTATAAAACTCTCTTGTTCCTGCTTTTGTTTGAAATGATTAACTTATAACCGTGGATTCCTGTTAGTAGTGGATCTAAGTTAGTATATTTGTTTTTATTTAATTTCTGCTTTGAATTTTTTGTGTATAATTTTTTGATATGTTCTGCTTGTTTAATATTAAATTTCATTGCAGTGCATATTATATTCTCGCTTTTTTGTTACGTTGATTTTGTTCCATACTTTCCACTCCATTTGTTGTATTATACCTATTATTATAACTTTTATTTGTCAGTTTATTTCCATTTTTTGTTATTTTGGATAACTTCTGTTTCATCAATATTTTGCTGTGTGTTGGGCTTTCGGATTTTCAATCATCGGTATTTTGAAGTTTCTGATTTTCAGGTGCGTTAGATTTGATTCTTCGATTACAAATTTTATATCTTTCTTATTTTACTTTTCTTTCATATTTTTTGTTTTATCCCGTTTACCTGTTTCTGATATTTTTTGACCATTTTCGAGTGATTAGTTGTTGTTTTAATTTTACAGTACTTTTCCTTTTTCCAGTGTTTTTTATTACCTTAAAAGTGTATTCTTTACTTCCCTTTCTGCACATTTCAATTCATAAAAAATGAAGCTTTTTTTATTGAATTGTGAATGCTTGATTGATTATTACGAATTCTTCTATTTGATTGTTTATTTTTTATTTGGTTTTCCCTATTTTTCCTAGCACAGATTTCAAATGTTCTGTGCACATTTTAGTTTTATGCTTTTTATTTTCGCTGTATTTCGATTATTATGTTTTTCGATCGTTTTTGTTGTTTTATTATTTTGAGACTTGTTATAATTGTTTGATTTATTTAATTTTCATGCTCATTATAAAACTATTGTAGTTTTCAGTATCTTCTAAATCTATTAATTCTAAAATTCCACATTATTCAATCAAATTTAACCAAAATATGATTTGTTTCCTGTAATTTTCTATTCTGTTTGTCTTTTTTTTTTTTCTAAACTAGGATTCGTGATTTTGACTAGATATTTTTTGGTTATTTTGTCCAAGTTCTTCAAATTTTCGTTTTTTTGCTTTATCTGTGTTTGTAATGGGTATTTTGAATATTCTGATTTACATCTTAGTGGTCAATTTAGTAACGATTTACTTTTCAGATTCTGCGATTGCTAATTTTGTGTTTCTCTGCTAGTTATTTCTTCTGTTTTGTCTTTGTTATTTTGTTTCATGTTTCCTTGTTTTTAGTTTTACTTCCTTTGATTTTTGATAATTTGTTTGTTACTTGCGTTTCTATTATTTGTTTTATTTTTTGTTTACCTATGTGCAGCATTTACTTCTGTGTTTGCTTATTATTCTCTTTTAATTTTAATATAGGCTTTTTCATTTTGTACAGTTATTGCTTAATTTATTACCACGAATTCTTCTGTCTGATGTTTGTTCCTATTAGATTTTTATTTTATTTTTGATCTGAATTACAGATTTTCAATTTTTTTAGTCATAATTTTTCTCAGAATTTGTCCCGATTTATATTGTTTATTCATTCTCATTGCAGATTTATTATGTTGGCTTTTTTTGCTATGCGAGTTTCGTTTTATAATTTTCAGTTACGCAATAACTTGGTTAAAATGTAACATGCTCTTCTGTCGTATTAGTTGTTGTGTTATTTTGGTACATTTCGTTTTTGTTGGTTTTTATTCTTTATCCTTATTATTATTCTTTTTTCAGCTTTTAAATCATTTTTTTACAACTCTCTTGAATAAATCTTCTGTATACGTTTCTTCCCGCATTTGAAACCTAATCTTGCAATTAGTTTTCCGGATTGACAGTAATTTCATTACATTCAATAAGAATCGTTAGAATTCCTCGCAATTCTTGCAATAAAAATTGGAATATTTTTCTATCTTTCTAAAACATGGAAATGATAAATTGCAGCGTGAAATGTCAGCAGCTACAGTTTAAATGATTGTGAATGAACACAATTGTAATGGTTTTTGATAAGAAATAACTAATCAAAGGAAAAGGCGGTAAACGTCTTATTGTAAGCAAATTTGAAAGTAAGGCAAATCTGAACGCATAACCCATGATTTGCCAACTTCACGGCGAAATACTTGGAAAGCATACTTACAGGGGTTAAAACGTTTCTTGTTGCTCACTACTGCTCATCTGATTCACCCATGATTTAGAAGAAAAAAAAAATGAGGGCATGGAGAATTAAATCAATGTGTAAATTGGTGTAAAGTATTTGGGAAAAACGCACAACAAAAAAAAATCAACTTCACCCAGTCGAGAGTATTTTCGTTTCATATTCGGCAGCTCGCAATCAAAACATCAGCTTAGCAAGCAAGCAAGCAGCCGGCGGCGACGGGCCAAACCCGGGCCCGGGATTTGTTTATTTACACAGTAAGAAAACTTTATGTCGAATCGCATGTAAAGAATTGCCTCCATCACTTATGATAGAAACTTCCATAACATTCCACGTAAATTTTGAATAATATTGCGTGTAATTTCCAAACAAAACCATTATTTACGTCAGAAGCAACTGAAATTCAAATAATATTGCATATAATTTTCATTTAGAATCGTGGTTTTCGTCAGAAGCAACAGAAATTCAAATGAGAAAATATTTCACGTGACGTGTAATATTCAGAATTTTTTTACTGTGTAGGCGTCCGTCGATTGGCGTGTTTATCATTCAATTTCCAAATCGCTCGATTATTCGATCGTTCAATCAATAAACGAGGCTACCGATTGAATGTGTATTGATTTTTTCTGCACATACATAACGCAAAAAAAACTGGGTGGCCAAGCGAGGAAGAGGTGTGAAAATCAATCGATTGGACAACATAACCAATCATTGATGTGGGAACCAAATTTATTTGGGGAAGAGTGGAACAACAAAATTTATCTTTTAATTAAACAATGAATGACTCTAATTAAAGAAAAAACCACACGGTGTAATAAACCATTAGACGAATGCAAATTGTAACGCCGATAATGTCTAAAGTGGCAAACGGCACATATTCCCCAAGCAAACTGTATCAAAACCAACGAGACAACTTCTGGCAGCTCCATTAGCACCCACCGAGTTTTAAATTAACTGTCATATGATTGAAAGGCATTCGTAATCGATTCGGTTCCGCACGATATTCTAATAAACGTCAGTTTTATTGTGCACCCATGGAAGCTCCGGCCGGCAACATTCGGAGTCTGTCTGTCCTACATGTCTCACGCGAAATGGACTGTGTTTTGGTACGACTTCAGTGGACCGCGCAAAAAGCCGAGCCCAGTTTGAGCCCACGCGTGAGCGGTGGGAAGCCTTCGAGCGTTTTGACTGTAGCGAAAGGGCAGAAATTTATGGTGCGCAAGTCTAAGCGTGTTTATCGAAAATCTTACACTGACTGCAAGCTGGCCGGAGTTTTACCGTTCACGGAGAAATCAGATCGATCTACTCCAGACGGCAGGTGAAAACATTATAGATCGCGCATTACCGGCTAACGATCACAGTTTTCTTTCCGTTTTGGTTTTGTCGTTTGTTGGGGCTCACGGGTGATTGACTAGATGAAAATGACCTTGACAACTGTGCGACAAAGATTTATTTCCCTTCGTTGAATTGGAACAGATCCGCATTAGCCTAATGAGACGGTTTATTTCAATAATTAGAGGAAGTCGAATGTTTGTAACGTTGTTTCGAATTAGGTCATGTGTTTCACTTTACCACAACATAGATTTCTTCACTCTTTAATTCAAACCTGGTTGTAGTAGGAATGATTTAGAAGGGCGATTTTTTACACCTCCAGAATCGAAAACGTCTACGGCGCAATCTATCCCTTCTGCAAGGGGGCAATTTTTCACGTCGTGAGTCCCCATTAACCCATTTCCAGGAAACGAACGAAATCGATTACTTCGCCCAAATGAATCAATTTATCATTTTTGTGGTCCTATATCCAGCGCCATTGCAGCGAGGCCAGAACTGGGTCAGCGCTGATTCGGTTCGGCCCCCACCAGGCACATTAGGTAGTGGGCAGACGAACAGACAGCCCACAGCTAATCATCTTCGAATTAGAATCCCCCTTCGGGCAAGCGAGTTGACTAGCTAATAATATCGTTCCATTTTTCACCTATGAACTAACGGGTCGTAAATTTCGCGCTTCAGCCCTTCGGCTGGCTGCTCCTCCTGTTAACGACTCACGCAGCCTTATTCTACCTTGTTGTTTTTCTTCACGCTTCCTAACTGCCATACAAGCGGAGCTGGAAAAAGCAATAAATAATTCAATTAGCCTCGCCTGTAAAACGGAGAACTAGTTAGCGGTTTTCTCTACACCACGCAGGCACAAGAACAAGGGTCTCATCTTCAGATGAGCTGGTTCGATCCACCGACGATGACGATGGCGAAAAGCGCCGCCAGATTTATGGCTGCACGATTTCCGAAGCGATATTTTAATTCAGAACAACCTGTGCGACCTGATTGTGTAAGGGCAGAGTCGCTCGGTCGATCGCTTGGGGGTGAATCAGCATCACCCACCTGCCAATCAAAACTCAGTTACTAAGTTTACCTCTCTACGAGCATGTGGGCAGTTAGCGAAACATATGCTCTCCGGCAAACATCATTGCAACATAAATTGGTGGGATTAACTAAAAAGTGCAACCGCTGTTTGTGAAAAAAATAATTATATATGTGCTCGAGCGGCTCTTTTTTGCTGGTGGGAGAATACTTGTATAACATGATGACCGACCGTATATGTTTCGGGAGCCCATCTTCGGGTGGGCTTTGAACTTTAGGTCCCCTCTGTACTCTAAGGCAATCGTGGTGCAGTGAACGTTCCCAGTTCGAGGCAGGAGGCAGATCTATTTGAAAGTATAATTGAATGATTACAGTGCGCAGTTAACGCCCAGATCGTTTAGTCGCGATTGGAAACAGTAGCAGGCAGAAGGCTAAATGTCAGCCGTCTGTTGGTGGTGAATGAAGAAAAAAAAAATGAAACTATTGGCAATCCATGTTTGATCTGGTAAGGAACAGCTTTTTTGGTGAGAGGCTGTTGGATCATGGGAAATAATGTGCTAAGTTTAAATTCTTTACTATATTTACCATTAATTCAATTGGCTAGGATTTGATGTTCCTATTGAATTAATTTAAGTGTTTACATAAAAAAATCGCAATCCTTGTTCTATTTTCTAGTCAGAAAATCAAGCTTGGAATATTTATTTGCATACATATTTTGCAACATTGTTAACGTGAAAATAATAAATAGCTGTGTTTCCTGTGAGCTGTAAAAACTGGCTGACTCTCATGAATAGATCAGTATTATAAATATATACCGTAAAACGAGGTATCATTGATCAGCGGGGTAACATTGATCAGTTTTACCCTTCTCATGAATAGTTGAAATAAAACTGCTCCGTGATTACTTTTGCTGGATTTACACTGAAAATATATTTTAGTTCGTTCCAAGAAAACGGGTGTATTATATACAAAACCTTTTGTTGTTTTCTGCAATGAAACCAATGCGTAATAAATATGAAGGTATTTTCGTCAGAACTGTCATGGTACGTATTCGTATACGTAACGAAAAGTTTTAAAAATAATCGCAATCATTCGTACAAACAAACGCTGCATAATGTAAATAGTACGAAAAATTAGTAAGCCTACGCAATAACATATACATTATACGAAATCAAAAATAACAGAACACAAAAATTTCGTTCAAGTAAATACTCGTGAGCAAAATCATTTCAAATCGCCTGGAAATACGCGAAAATTTAATCGTCCATTTTTGATTTGAATGAAACTTTGCACACGTATTTGGCTTAGCAAACTGAGCATTTTTCACAGGTGGAGAGATTTTTTACACCCATGAGTTACATTCTAAAAGGGCGTATGCATAGGTTTTATACGAGGCATTGTAGCCCAGTAACCGTTGGTTGTATAGAAAAACTGTCTGAGAATGAGTTGTAGGGAATTAAAAATGCACCATATCAAAAATATACACTGTACAAAAAAAATTTTTTGTGACCAAAAAAAATTAAAAATAAACATTAAATTTCAATTTAAAAAAGAGGAGTTGATTTTTTTTTTATTTTTTTTTTAAAGAAACTTGACGTTAATACACAACTTTTTAAAAAAAGTCCAGGATGGAGAAATGAAAAATAATTTTTTTATGGTATGTAAATTTTTTTATGAAAATTCTAATTTAAACATTTTTCAAAATATTTGTATTCTGATGATTTTAAAAGATGCAGAGAGTCATTTTGAATCAAAAAGCTCTTGGTTATAAACACTTGCATTTCCTGCCATTCGTTTCAATATGCCACCAATTGCATCGCATGGGCCTTTACCATGAGAAGTCGCAAAAAATGCCACTCTGCATCGACGTTATATTTTGTTTTGAACTTGCAAAGATTTTTGCCTTTCTCCTAGAAAGGTATAGCAATCACTTGCAAAACTGAAAGTATAAAAGTGCTCCAAAGGGCCGAATAGCATATATCACTCGACTCAGCTCGACGAGCTGAGCATTTTCTGTATGTGTGTGTGTGTATGTGTGTGTGTGTGTGTATGTGCAGATTTTTATTCTCACTCTTTCCATGAAATTAATTGCAAATGAAAGGTCTTGTTGTCCCATAAGATCCTATTGAATTTCATTGTAATCGGATTTTTAGTTTAGAGGTTATGTTTAAAAATGTGAAAATCATGAAACATCAATATCTCAGAAACTACACAACCGATTTGAACAAAATTGGTCTCAAAAGAACGGGCTACCTAGAAAACCCTTAAGTTTTGAGTTCATAAAGATTGAACTTGTGGTTCAAAAGTTATGAAAAGAAACGTGTTCTGAAGACTGTTTAATCTCACTCATGTTTCTCAGAGATGGCTGGACCGATTTTCATAAAATCAGTGTCAAATGGAAGGTCTAGTTGCCCCATAAGACCCTATTGATTTGTTTTGTAATCGGACTATTACTTTGCCTGTTATGTTTAAAAATGTGAAATTAGGCTATGAAAAGGAACATATTCCGAAGACTACTTGGACTCACTCACTTTTCTCAAAGATGGCTGACCCGATTTCCACAAAATTAGTGTCAAATGAAATGTAAAGCTGCCTCATAACACCCTATTGAATTTTACTGTAAGCGGACTGTAACTTCGTCTGTAATGTCTCGAAATGTGAAAATCACGAAACTTCATTATCTCAGAAACTGCACAACCGATTTGAACAATATCGATATGAAATGAACGAGCTAGCTAAGGGGTAACTGATGAATTATGATTGATCACGTGGTTTAAAAGTTTGGCTGGCCTATACGTTCCCATTTCATTTAATTATAATCGAACTTAAGCAACCGTTATGTAATAAATTGTTAATAAAACAACGAAAGTCTATTATCTCAAAGATTACATGACTTATTTGAACATAACTAGTGTCATACGAACGAGTCATCTCTCAAACTTACAAATAACAAACTTCATAACAATTTGATATGTGGCTCAAAAGTTACGGAAAGAAGAGAAATTCAAAGACTATTTAAAACTAGACCTGCTTTGATCGGTATATGTGGCCTCAACATAATTTAAATGTGGTGTCGTACTATTTGAACGTTCCAAGTTCATCGATTCCTTGCGGTTTGTTTGAAGTCTGCAAATGCACGACGAATCGGCCATAGGATATGATCAAAGTCAAATAACGAATCGTTTGAATTGATTGGTTTTATCGAAATGACAAAATCCTCATCTTTTGGCTTCTGTACATCGCCTTAATTCTGAATATATTCATATTGGGTGGTATTCTGTCATTATCAGTAGATTTTCTGGCATCAATCTGACACCGGAAATACCCATATTCGGAGGTATTTTTGGTTGTTTTCAAGAAACTAAAAGTGGTCGTCTTCAAATTTAAAATAGTGTCCAGGGTCAATGTTTGGTTTCTATGCATCATCACGTTTACGGAGATATCCATATTGAGTATTATTCGGTCATTTCCGACTGTTGCCTATAAGTTGCCATTTAGTACTTCAAAATGGTGCCTGAGGTCAATTCTTAGCTCCTTGCATCATTCTGGTTCCAGAGATACTCATATTGGATAGTATTCGTTTATTTTAGGCTGTTTTTCACAAACCGGTAGTCGCCATCTTGGATTTCAAAATGGTATTTAGGATACTGGTTAAAGAAAAACTCATATTGGGTGATATTTGGTCACTTTGGACTGTTTTTCAGAAGCCGAAAGTCGTCATTTTGGACTTTAAAATTGCCTGTGAAATCAATTTCATCTGGGCGTAATTCTGATTCCGAAAACATACATATTGAATGGTATTTGGTCATTTCCGGCTGTTTGCCAGACACCATCTTAAAATTCAAGATTGTGTCTGTGATCAATTTTTAGCTTCTGTGCATCTTTCTGGTTCCAGAAATACTCATATTTAATGGGAATCGTCCATTTCAGGCTGTTTTCCAGAAACCGGAAGTTGCCATCTTACAATTCAAAGTGTTGTCTGAAGTCGATTTGTGGCTCCAGTGCATCATTACGGTTCCGGAAATACCCATATTGGGTGGTATTTGGTCATTTTCCGCTGTTTTTCCGACACCGGAAGTCGCCATTTTGGATTTCATAATGGCATTTGGAGACAATTTCTGGATTTTGAACGGCATACTGGTTAAAGAAAAACTCATATTGGGTGGTATTTGGTCAATTTCTGCTGTTTTCCGAAACCGGAAATCGCCATCTTAGAATTTAAAATGCTATCTGTGGTCGATTTTAGCTCCTGTGTATTATTCTAGATCCGGATATTATTATATTGGGTGGAAATCGGCCATTTTCGGCTGTTTTCCAGAAACCGGAAGTTGCCATCTTACATTCCAAAATGTTGTCTGAGGTCGATTATGGAACATATTTGTTACCACTAAAAACATTCACCTGCCAATATGGTTCCATTTAGTTGATTAGTTCACGAGAAGTTTAAAAATTTGTGAAGAAACATGTACTTCCAGAAGAGGGAGGGGCGTCAAACCATTATGGACATATTTGTTACTTCTAAAAACATTCACATACCAAATTTGGTTCTTGAGCTGTGATAAATTTGTGTTTCATTTTCATGGGATCCCTCCCTTATAGAATGAAGAGTTGGGTTCCAAACCATTATGTACATATTTGTTACCACTAAAAACATTTACCTGCCAAATTTTGTTCCATTTGGTTGATTAGTTCTCGAGATGTGCACAAATTTGTGTTTCATCCAACTATTATGGACATATTAGTTACCCCTTAAAACATCCACATGCCGTATTCGGTTCCATTTGCTTGGTTTGTTCTTGAGTTGTGCAGAAATTTATGTTTCATTTGTATGGGACCCCTCCCTTCCAGAAGAGGGAGGGGTCTCAAACTATCATAGGAACCTTTATCGGCACCAAAAACCCCTACATACAAATTTTCACGTCGATCGGTTCGGTAGTTTTCGGGCCTATATGGATCAGACAGACAGACAGACTTGACTGCATTTTTATATGTATAGATTACAACATCAATATTTTAGAACCTAAAGAGTGAATTTACATTTATTGGATTGAAGCGTTCATGTAAATCTATTTTTACAAATAAAAAATTGAATGAGAAAGGCTGGGTCTGACCGCTAGGTGGATTAATTTAGGTTTTTTATAAAACATTCGGCAAGGGGGATAGGCTAAGGTTTAGCGCTTGAGTTTTTTATCCAATCGTTTTGTTGTCAAAAAATAAATTGTATATTTTTGATCAAGCATTCCAATGAACGTATGGTTTTTGCTGGAGAACTATGGACAAATAAAAAAAAACGTGCATTTTCCGAAATATTAATAATTTATTGAGCTTAAATTAGAAATAACTCGAAAACCAATGCCTATAGAATGTTTACTACCAAAAGCTTTTTGATTCAAAATGACTCTCTGCATCTTTTAACATCATCAGAATACAAATATTTTAAAAAATGTTTAAATTAGAATTTTCATAAAAAAATTAATTTACCTTAAAAAAATTATTTTTCATTTCTCCATCCTGGACTTTTTTCAAAAAGTTGCGTATTAACGTCAAGTTTCTTTAAAAAAAATAAAAAAAAATTCAACTCTTTTTTTTTAAATGGAAATTTAATGTTTATTTTTAATTTTTTTTGGTCAAAAAAATTTTTTTTTGTACAGTGTATATTTTTTTATGGTGCATTTTTAATTCCCTACAACTCATTCTCAGACAGTTTTTCTAAACGACCAACGGTTTCTGGGCTACAATGCTTCGAATAAAACCTATGCCAAAAGGCATACGCCCTTTTAGAATGTAACTCATGGGTGTAAAAATCTCTCCATCTGTGGAAAATGCTCAGTTTGCTGAGCCAAATACGTATGCAAAGTTTCATTCAAATAAAAAATGGTCGATATTCGACCATAGGTCATTTGGCGCGATCTTGCTCCATAACCGTTTTAGAAGGATTTACATTTAAACCCCTTTCCTCTACACCACCCTTAATCAATCTGATATTCAGCTGCGCACCTCCAAGATCAGCAGAGATTTCTCTATTTTTTAGCATCGCCATTTTTTTTTCAATAATAGAGCTATCCACGCCCCTGCTTACATTGCGAACTTATTGGGCTATAGGATGATTTATCGGATGCTCCTTCAAAATCAAAAAAATCTACCAAAGCTTTTTCTTTGGCTTGAAGTGATAGCTCGAGTTTACTAACTAGCGATTATGGCGTCGTTATTATCGATTCACCTGATTGGTGACCAAATTGGTTTTTACTCAAAGAAAACTTCGCCAAGCTTGTTGACATAATGAAGTCGTCTAAAATTTTTTCCATAGTCTTTAAAAACATTAGAGAAATGGACACGTACTTTCTCGCATAAAAATATAGCGTGTGATGCCTCTATCATCAGGATTTTTCATCAGAAATCTTTTAAAAGACATATTATCGAATACAGACTGCATTGGCCACTACCGAAATAACTCAGATGCCCCGAGCATTTGATCAACATTTTACCAATCCTACTTATTTTGACAATTCCCTGTGCATTTCCATTTTTTTTAATTATTTTAATTACATTAATATTATGAGCTTTTTGCATCCAATATTAGAAATACACAACTATTTTTTTGGCGAGTTAGCACAACATTTTATTGGAATGAATCCCCAATTTACTCTTTTTAGTTAATGCTTAGCTTAGCTAGATTTGTTCCTCCTGCTCTCATCGTAGGACACATAAATTTTAATTGTGATGTGAAACTCTTCATTTTTTTTAATCCATCCTTCAACATGAATCCCACAATCTCATCTATGTTTACTCTCATACGACAGATACGACATTCGAAATTTTATTTGTCCTCTTCGATCGTCGCAGTGGTAGTGGCAAACAGAAGTGGAATGTCTAAAGATTGTGCAACGCCGATCAAAAGGTCCTATAGCAATCGATCAGCAGCTGTTGATAAAATGTGAGTTGAAACTGATTACATTGCATAAAGTGCCGATGTTGTGTTTCGAGTGAGAAGGATTTAAAAGGAGAATGGAGCTCATTTTCACAACTGATAAAATTTCATAAAAATTTATTCCAGCAGACAGTTTGTCAGGTTTATGGTGGATATGTCCGAAATATTGATTGAGAAAACTAAAATGTACATATTGAGCTTTTCCATATTTCTGCGCAAAACAACATCGGAAAAAGGCTAGAAAGGAAACATGATCAAGTTGATCTCTTCATCGAATATTTGAAATCAGAAGCATGATACATATTTTAAATCGAGATATCAAGAAAAATCATCGGTAAAAAAGTGCAAAATTATACGGAGCAATGTTTTCCTATTAAATTACAACCATTAAATCAATTATCCCGCCCTGCCTTCGAACGACAAATGTTACGCGTTGCCCAACGTAACAACTCATTCGCCTGTCGGTTGATTCCTCCCGGGGAAACGTGCGGCTCAGGTGACAACTCAATATAACCTGGGCTGGGGCGGTTTGCAAATAAATCTGTCAATTTCGCTAATTAAGCGAAATAAAACAACAATTCTACGACCCGTACCCGGATTCACCACCACCTCGACAGCGAGACTCGGGAGGGCGTGCAAAATATGCACTCGGTTGCAATTCCCCCGGCCAGGGGGGAAACCTGCGGTTCATAAATCGGCCACGAGCCAAACATTCAATACGAATCGTGCCATTCGTGTTAGAAACGCAATTTCAAGTTGCTCCGCCGCTTATCAAACACGCAGCCGCCGCAGCTTGAACTCGGACCCGGACCAGATATGGCCTAAGCTCAGTCAGTTGTGCGGATAAGCAGGCTAATTTGAATTTTTATTTATGGAAACTTTGGGGCAGTTGCTGCCACACGCGTATGTTCGACCGCTCTGACAGTACACGTACACTTTGAGCTGTCAGAAATTCTATATAAGCGATTTTCGCCTGCACGACTGAAGCCGGGAAAGGCAGTTTTCCGATAAATTGATACATTCAAATGCCCTGGGTTGGGTCCGTGCCTGTTTGAATTTGCGGTGCCAATTTGGCGCTGTCAGGTGAATAGAATTGTGCCTGCCTTTTTAACCCGATATCGCGCCACAATGCTAATTGACGACGAATGGAGGGTAATTACGGTTCGACATGACATGCTTTCTTGCTTTTGGTCGTAAATTGTTTGTCGCTAGTGAATCATTGAGAAGACATTTTGTTTTATTCCCAAATTGATTCCAGTATTCTGATTCGTTTAATCACTCATTAAAAACCTCTCTCGGAATGTCGTCTCCTCACTGATGACGAATGATCACCAATCAATTAACACAAAAGCGCCGTACAATTAGTTGAATAATAGCACCGGTCAGGACAGGACCCGCGCACTTACGTAAGCCAAATATATGCATCGTGTGGGAGCACCAGTTTACAGTTCTTATCGGTCGAGTGTCATCATGAATTTCCATCCCATCGGTTCGCCTGTGTGAGGTTATTTAACATTGGCATCGAGTTGAAGACCGAAGCTGCTGAGGTTCGAAATTGTAATTTTCACCTTTTGCAAATGAAAGTGAATTTATGCAAGATGACATTTTGCGGTAGATTGCTGGCTACTGATATCTTGTGGAATTGTTTCGAATAAATGACAGGATTTGTAAACACTAGGTGGTAATAAATATATGTGGCTGGCACAAACAATACCTTAAGCGAACACACAAAACACACTCTTAAAGTAGCGAATAAAATAAAGGCAACAAGCATCTAACCAATGTTCCAACGCTAAAACAGGCACAAAACAAATTCGACGTAGCCGAATAGGGACACTGGAAAAAAAAAACAAACATCCAAGCGATCTAAGATGGAGCAGCAAGCGGCAGACGGGAGAAAAACATCGACTTACATCCGAAAAAGCGATTTCTTCATCGTCGGGAAATTCATCTTGGAGCCGACATATACTAACCAGCCGCGGTTGTACCGAGAGTCGCCGGAATGAGCCGCCGAGTGTCCCCGGCAGTCGAGGAACCTTGCCAAACCGTCTCCGTCTTCGTCATCGCTGCTGCCGTTGTCGTTGTAGCCGAGAACGTTTCCATAGCGATGCCGTTGAGGTGACGCCGAACGAGACGATTTTGGTGGTGGATCGGGAAGACTGTTGTTGTTGTAATCACTGTTGACCTGATAGTCGCGGCCAGTGCTACGTGACGGTTGATTTGGTTTGGAGTGTAAGGATAAAAGGTAGGAGGAATTTTGATCAGTAATTTCGTAAATAGCTTTTTCGCTGTGAAAAGTAAATGAATAATTGAACCAAAAATAACACTAACTTATATTCTTTCTGCAATTTGTGTCAAAATAGCTTGAGTCATGCAATCTTAAGAGGTGTTTAAACTTTTAAACAACCACAGTTAACAAGATATGTTGAAAAAAAAAAAAAAACACAATACACGAGTTGCGAAATGCGAAGTGGTGATATCTGTTCTGTGATAATATTTTAGATGGAAAATTTTAAGCTTTCTAAAAGTTGAATCAGATAGAGCTTAGGGTAAATTATGTCGGTTGTGATTATCAGAAACACAGATTTTTAGTTTCTGGAATTTCATTTTTAGATTCTTTCTGGTACGGCATTCACTCACGATATTAGGTTCCAATCAGTTTTTATACTCTCCTAATTGCCCAATTAATTGTGGAACTTCAACTCTAATTTTACGAAGAACGGTTTGTTAGCGAATAAAAATGCACGTAATAATTTTAATCGTTTCCCGTGTTTTATTGTTCATTCGTAAAATATCGTCAGGGTCTTGTACTTTTAACCGAACGACAAACGGACTGACTGCACCATTCGACATCAGAAAAGGTAGGAACGAATGGTGGATATCATGTGGCATCTCTTCAAATTTCACATACATCGTTCAAGCGCACACGCAAGCGATACAAATGGCCATTATTTATCATCAAGTGGGATGGTCCGAAAGTAAACCATTATTGGCTGCCACTGGCCAGTATTGGAGCCAGCCTTTTGGCGCCCTCGATTCGAGCGAGAGCCTCTCGAGCGCAAACGCTACAAACGACGAGATTGGGTCATGAAGATGTTACGACCACTTCACGACCGCCTAATGGCCCCTTCACGAGGTGATAAATAGCCGAAATGGGATACGGAATTGGGAGATGGCTAAAGATATGTCAATATTGGCACTTGGCCTCACGCTGCGATGCGATACGGTTGGCTAAGAACGCGTTGATGATCCATGGTTTCAGTTTCCTGTTGTCGTTCTATGTTCACCGAAGTGCGAGGTGATTTATTATTACCTGTTATGGTATACCAGGAAAAGTTTTGAGTCAACCAAAGTGGAATATCCAAAATCAGGCTGGAGTGAAAATTAGATACCTTAGAGAAAACAATCAGTAAATCATGGAACACATTTTCGATGTGTATATGTTCTCATTGTTTTAACAGCCTAGCCAAAACTCGTGTGAAGGTAATGAATGCGCGCGCATCTAATCATTTATCTAATCATCTAATCATTTAAACATCACTGACCCGGTTTACGGAATCGTAAATGAATCCGCCACCGTTTGGTAAACCGCCGTGTTTAGATTTGTTTCAAAGCGAAAAGACATGTTTACATACCCATTCGTTTCACACTTTCAACTCTAACCCCCACCCCCTTTTCATGCGAGAGCATGTTTTCTCAGTTGAAATTGGACCTGAATCATTTATCTTTTAGTTGCTTCAATGTATCGCGGCGAAGGTGTTCGTTTGCTGTTACTGTCCTGTTTCCCACAACGAACCGGAAGATGAATATTAGTCAGTAAGTCAGAGTCAGTCTGTCAGCCCAGCTGCCGCCAGCTCTGCTAATCAGCGATAGTCTATCATCGAAAATGGTACAATTTCTCCGCTCGTGTTTACAACACGATGCCCTTCAGCGGAGGAAGTCGACGATAACAGATCACCAGCGAGTGCCCTGGAGGTGAAAGAAATTACAACTACGACCGAGAGATTACAAGAGCGATGGCGGTATAATGGATGGTAGCAGCCACTCGGAGCGGCTACCGGACGAAAGGGTCCACTGGAAGGTCGATCCGATCGGTCTGGTCTGGTCAGATGGTCGACGGAAAATATATATCATTCAATTAAATCAATGCACAGCACACCAAGTGTGCCAAGAGACGTACACAACCTTGAACAAAAAGCTTCTGTTTGAGATTGTTCGAGAAAACAGTTTCCACAATCGTTGTTGAGACGAAAATGAAGTGCTGAAAGTGTACAGGGTTTGCATGCATATAATTTCTCTCCAGTATCTGCCTCCAAGCGCCCTGAGAGATCGATTCTGCGGATGTGGGTCAATTTGGGAGATTAATCATAATTGTGTGTCTGAGTGTGTTGGAGAGTTTTTCCCTTTCAATGCGATAATATGTATTTATCTGCTAACGAAGCGAAAAGCGAAAACAGTCGTTCAGTCCCGTATTGGGTTGATCGTTTCCGATATGCTATGTTTCCGGTAATTTTAATTATGTTTTATGTTTCCGTTAAAAGATGTTCAATTAATTTTCTGATAAGTTAAAATAAGTATTGGGAACATATCAAAACCTAAGATTGCATGAAAATCACCTGATAAAAAACATACTAATGCCGATCTGATTATCGTAACCTTAAAATCAACATACTGTGCCGTGTCAAACAAATGTAATGTGGAAGAAAATTTTTTTATCTTGAAATTAAACGAAATACCGAATTCGAGAAAATGAGAATTAAGGTTTTTTCTATTCAATTCTTTTATTATCAAATATTCACAATTATGGTTGTACTTGTTTAATCTTTTCATGTTAAATGTTGTAGAATTGAAAGTTTTTCAATACATAAATTTCAAATATTGTGAATGTTTGAAATCATTAAATTTTCAAGCTTCTGGAGTGTTCCAACAAAATTTATTTCTTCGAAAATTTAAAAATAATAAGTTCAGTTATCCGTAGTGCAGCGTTTCTGATGCATTCTACACATTGTTTAACAAATCTATCAGGACTGATCATGTCTGATTTTTTAAAACTAATATTCTCTGCGATTGTTGCATATTTTCATTTTTATCTAACTTTATCTCGGAAAGTAAATGTTACCAGTTGGAAACCCCGAATTGTATTGTGCAGTTTTGGTAACGCTTTTGGTATGTGTAAATTCCTTGAATGATTCAATCCTTGTTTTTTCATAGCATGCTGTTCATTCTCCGACTACATTCTTTGATGCTTGAATGTTATGGATTCATACACAGATTTTGTTCCTCGGAGCTTTTATGCAGTGTCTATGTCCTGTTATTTAGCAATAGGTTTCGATGAATTTTGGGTTTTGAAACCTTAAATTCATTAAATGTTTCATATTCAGGCAATGTAACTCCGCTTTTTAATTTCCTCAAGTCTCTATGAGTGTTGTTTTTTTTTGTATTTTTTCGGGTTTTGGAATTTTCAAACTGTTAGAAGTTCCGAATCACATGAGTTCTGCTTACTAAAAATGTTGAGAGTACTAGTTCCTGCGATTCTATTGCGTGACTATGTTTATAGAACTAACACTCGCAATTTTCTAATTTAATAAACCACAACCATTGAATAGTGCAAAATTTGATTCAGGAATTAAAGAATATAAAAATAAGATTTTTTTGTACTTTGCAATTCCCGAATATTCTGATAACTACAAAAGTTTTTCTTGCTTCTAGAATTGCTGTATACGTGGTTAAACAACTCGTACATTACTTGTAGGGTAAATCGATGGTTATCTAAGTATGGTATCGATTTTTCTTCTTTCAGAAATTATATAACTTGAATAAGGAAAGAATTTATATATAATTTTTCCAAACCAAAAAGCACCTCGGGGCTTCTGTTCTGGCCAACTTGTAATTCCTCCGTTCAGTTGAATTATTTGTTAATTATCCGGAATTAAGTCAAATTAATAGGCTTGCCTTTCCCTTAGCTTAGCTTAGCTTGATTGATTGAACTTATCAATCTGATCCGAATCAGTAAAATTGCACAGTAAATCAACTGAATGGGGCTGGGAGTGACCGGCTATTCTCGCTGTACAAGTTTGAGTTTCAATGATCAATAACGGCTTTGCTGTTGAAAACCGTGTAAACCTCTACATCTCCACAAAGATCACAGAAAGGATTTTTTTGTTAGTAGGAAAGGGTAACGTTGGATCGGAATACACATTAATAGGCGATGCAATTATACGAGCGATGAGTATGTATCGCAATTCTATCGATGCGAGAGTAACACATTCTAGAAGTATACACATGTTCTTTCTTGAAATGTTCCTGAGGAAACAAACTGATTCGAACCAAGTGGCCTCCTTTGATAACCAAAAATGGCCTGCTTCTATTGTAACGAAGATTCGAACTCACGACCATCTGCTAATCAAAGCGGACCCTGGAACCTTCCGGTTACCAGCTTCCCTCTAAGGCTTTAGACTTTTCCCACATAGAAACTAGTTTGAACTATTTTCCAACCTCGACCTGAGTACTTGTGGGTTGGTTCAGTGTTAATGCGACAGCTTTGGTAAATAGAAGCACTAGTTTGGCCGAAACTGCTGTTTCTGGCCTATTTAAGTTAAATATTGTTAGGGTGGAGAGAATCCGTAGGTCCATATCTCAGACTAATTGATGGCTAGAAATGTTTTTAGTGCCAGAACGGTTTGTTTGATTGTTTTGATGTCTTCGGTAAAGTTATAGATAGTAATTTTGTCTATCCTAGAAAATATACACTGTTCAAAAGATTTTTTGTTCGAGGTTGCAAAGTTCAAAAAACTAATTTTTTAAATCATGATTTTTTATCAGTTTATTTTTAGAGTTACAATTTTTAATGAAAACTACGAAATGTTAGCTAGACAGCAATTTTGTCACAGAAGGATTTTGCGCCAACTCGACTGAGGAGGGGCTGACAACCCCTTCTCAAAATTCAATGAAACTTTGTGGATGTGTAGGCCTCACCCTAAGCAGCTTAGCATATTTTTTGTTGAAAAACCTTTTTTTCTTGAAAGTGTCCACTTTGATTAGTTCAGAAGAGTTTATGCAACTAATTGTCAAACTAAAACACTTATTTGAAAAAAATATCTGAGATAACTGATTTTTTTAAAAACTGCTTTCTATTTATAATTTCTTTCTTCTTATTTTTTCTCTATTCTCTCAGAGTTTTTTTTTTCAATATTTTTACATGAAACCGCCAACTTTTGCTATCTTTTGTTATTATTTAGATATTTCGATTTATTTAAAAAAAAAATTCAGCCCTTCTCAAATGTCAGTACAGATAAATTTTCAAAAAAAAAATGCATAGTTGCTTAGGGTAACAGACTCACAAAATTTCATTGAATTCTGAGAGAGTGCCACCTGGCCATCTGGTCGAGTCGCAATCTTTCCTTTTCAAAAAAAAAAAAAAAAATATACACCCCACGAAAAAAATTAGATAACATGAAAATATTATTATAAATTAAATATCTCAGAATTCGCTTTTCTGCTTTCGTTGCGATAAGAAGCAAACGAGAATCGCTCCACTATATACTCGTTCGAATAAAAAAAGCATACTTGCATTATGTGTAGAAGGTACAGATTGAGGAATAATTATCTGTGTTTTTTGTTCCAGTGTATAACTAAGATTTGACAGATGTTGAAATGAGCTTACCTATGCAATTTTTAACCTTGGCTATGTGTAAACAAAACCACGAAAACTCCTTTGAAACAGTGTGAATTAAGTGTCATAATGAAGTCAAGTCCGTTAGGGGCCATCCACATACCACGTGGACAGCTTTGGGGGGGGGGGGGGGGGTTGACTAATGTCCACGGTCCATACAATTTTTCTAGAATTTTTATGGGCAGTTGTCCACGGAGGGGAAGGGGGGGGGGTCAAAATCGTTAAAAAGCTGTCCACGTGGTATGTGGATGGACCCTTACGCAGTGCGGTGATCGAGTTGTATAAACAAGAAAAGAGCCCAGTAAGTATCGCTAGTATGTTAAAAATGGCTATACAAACCATTAGAGACGCTATAAAACGATCTAATGAGCTGGGAAATTTAGAGGACCGTTTAGGAAGAGGCAGAAAACCGCTAGGACCGCATAATTTTTCGTCACCGGATTATCCGTGATTCTAGAAGGTTAATTCGAAAAATGGCAAAATCGTTAAAAAATTACCCGAAATCTGCACGAACTATTCTTTACAAGGATTTGGGATTACGTTGTTACAATTTATTTTAAATTCATTACCTAAATGACAGTATGAAAGGAAATTGGTACCGAAAATCGAAGATTCTGTTGAAAGAATTTATCGATGGACGCCATCGCACAATTTTATTCCCCGATGAGAAAACTTTCACTGTGGAGCAATTTCATAACCACCAAAATGACCGTCAGCTTTCGCCTAAAGGCTCTTCTACAACAAGATCGCATGGAGCGAAAAAAACAATGGAACTCTGTGGCAGACTTTTTCCGGGATATTGAGCTAAAGATCTCCTGATTTAAATCCAATGGACTATTCCGTTTGGTCTATTCTTAAATCCAGAGCCTGTACTAAACCACACAAATCATTGGATCATTTGAAAGCTAGTTTAACGAAAGCCTGGGATCCCTGTGGAAGAACTATCGTCCATCGTCGATAATTTTCCTAAACGATTAAGGCAACGATAATTTTCCTAAACGATTAAACAAATGGGGAAGAGATTGAAATCTTCCCCATCCTCTACCTTCCCTTGTACCATTTCCTTCATATAGCCCTGTACTAAGAGTACCGGAAGTACCGGTAAAAACTTACCCAGATGCCTTGAAAGGTCCCTGCGTAGTTTTCAAATTCAAATTGGCAAAGACCTGGCAAAACAGTTTTCGGCCGTAATCGAGATTACGAAGGTGAGGCCGAACAAACTGCGAGTTGTCGTGAGTAACTTGAAGCAAGCAAACGTAATTGCTAGCTACGAGCTCTTCACGAGAGAGTATCGCGTGTACAGCCCTGCCAAGAATATAGAACTCAACGGTGTGGTTACCAAAAGAAATCTCACTGTCGATGACACTTTGCGTTATGAGGCGGGCTGTTTCAAGAACCCCATGCTGTAAAAAATAAAGATACTGGACTGCAAGCAATTGGATTCAGTATCCATCGAAGAATGGAAGAAGAAATTCCTTCCTTCGGATTCCTTCCGGGTAACATTCACGGGATCCGCACTGCCGAGTTACGTCCTTGTGGACAGGGTTCGTCTGTCTGTTCGTCTGTTTGAACCACGGGTCATGCATTGCCAAAACTGCAAACGGTTAGGTCACACAGCCACCTACTGCTGCAATAAGGCATTCTGTAGCGAGTGCTGAAGTCGCTTGCAGTTGGGAAACTGGAAAGTGTCTTTATTGCGAGGGAGCTCGACATAACCTTTCGGCAAAAATTAAGCGTTCCGCAGAAATGTTTAAGAGGACTGAGCCACCCTCGAGCCTCGACAGGAAACTATCCTTTTTTCCACCCGATGAGGGTATATCTGACGATCCCGTCGTTGTTCTCATGTCTTGCCAGAAGGATCTAGGAAGAAGAGAATAATAAAAGGCCATAAAATAACCCCTGGCGATCTATTGTCACATTTGGCAAACACATATAATTGTGATGCATGTGGCCCCCGTGGCTATGTGGTTAGCGATGTCGGTCGGCTAGCTCTCCCACACGGTTGTGATATCGGGTTCGATTCCCGATCGAGTCAAGGAACTTTCCGAGCTGAAAATTTTCTTGATTTTGCACTGGGGCACGGTGTATCGTTGTACTTATCCTACACATGCAAAATGTGCCAAAAACAATATCGATAACGAATTCTCTCAACTATAATCTAGTTGATCGAGACCGCTATTAGCCCCAAGGCTAAGCGTGCGATATTGTTATATAATTGTGATGCATTCGCGATCTGTGTGACTTTTTTTTATTCAAATGACCAATTATATTTCCACGATTTCAACATAATTCGTTGAGATCGTGAATCATACGACAAAGAGGTACTTTTAGGGGTCACAAATTGCTATTCCTTCTTCAGAATCGACTTCTCCTCGATCTCGAATATTGAAGTCGTTTCCATTCAATCGAATATGAATGGAAAAGACCTTTGCCTTGCTTCGTTATATACATACTCCCCTATCCGTACGGATTGAAAAGAGGCAACTTACTGATATAGCAGAGTTGCTTCCCGCGCCTTTTTTGATAATGGGAGATTGTAACTCACAATGCTTGCAGTGGGGGTCGCTTTACGACGACAACCGATCTTACTTAATCTTTAACTTGATCGACTACTTCAATATGACATTTTTGACTACTGGGGAAGCGACACGCCTACCAAATGCTCCAGCACGTGAAAGCGTGCACGATCTATCCCTTTGCTAGACGTCATCAGCGTTAGATTGCCGTTGGAAAGTAATTAACGATCCCCATGGTAGTGATCACCTACCAAACGTTATCTCATCAATTGCTAAAGGTTCAACTCCAATGGATCCAATCAATATTGCGTATGTCCACACACGTAATATTGATTGGAAGTCACCATAATATCGCAAAGAATCGAATCCAGGGAAATAAAAGTTATTTTCTAGTAAACTAGCATGTTTTAATTTCATACAGCCAATATTATTGGTTGTTAGATATAATGTCACTCAATTCAGAGTATACTAATGTATCAATATTTATCTCCATGCGTGATTTTACAACCATTTGATTATTTTAAAGGTTCGCATAACCGTACCAATTTTATGATTTAGGTACTGTTGTAACAGATAGAACAAAGCAAAACCCTCCATCCTTATAGTATACTTATGGAATTAAGATCAAAGGTTACAATCATCTACCTAACGGACAGTTTTACTGTCTCGCTGATTGCCAGTGGCAATTCCCTGTAGCTAATGCTCGTAACAAGACGATTAGTGTATCTCTCACATATGGCAGCCAGATTAGTCGGTAGTCGATCGATAAAAACAGTAATGTTTCTAGTGTCCTCTACTCTGCTGGAGGCAGCTGGCCGTGTCTGCTGTCTACTTTGTAGTCGCCACTGAAATGAATTCCCACTCAAGGTAAAATCGGTGATTTCCCCCCGTCTGAGCCGTGCAGCTGAAACCACAGCATGGAAGTGTATCCCACATGTGTCATTGATTGCTTTTTGGGAACAGTTTACTAGCAAGTTCATAGGTCTAAATTATCAGTTACAATGCCCTGAAGGTTGATAGCTGCGCAACCGATAAATACTGTGTGTTCCAATTATGCAGGACCCCAGCTAAAGGTGCATAGCTGCATGTAGGGTTCAGCAAATTTTGCAAAACCGCGAACCCGTGACTGAGGTGCCTTTATATTTAGACACAAGGTTAATAATAATTGCGATGGGGTTGGTAGTACGATTGGATGTGGAATGCAGTGTTGTGATCAAACCACAACTACTTAGCACAAGGTCAAGTCAATTGTGTATTTTTATGATGATTTTATGTTTCCCAGAACTAATCAACGAATTGATACGAATTATGTTTATGATATAAATTGGATTGAAAATCCGTGTACGATGTGCTAATAGGGACTTCTTTGGCTCTTGAATTCGAATGGATAAAATAGACATCAACAAAACTAAATTGAATTGAAATTATTACCTTCAATCATGCTATGTTTATATGCAATTAGTATAAGCAGCCATTACCTGGAAAGAAAAAGGGGTAAAAAAGAATTGGTTTACTTATTTTTCGATTTTTCATCGCTGAAGGGCAATAGCGGAAAATTACACTAATTCATCGTGTTCATATTAAACATCGTTAGTAATTTAAGGAGAAGTGAACGACACACAATCAAAAGTTGGCGGATATTTTTCACCAATGGGCGCGTCAATCGGTTCCGTCCAGATACACGAACAAGCTGGACGGTTTGTTGCATGAACTTTAGGAACAAACTTCTGTTTCTCCAAAAGGTATGACTCTCGATGAAGCAATTGGAGCGCAAACTGTGCGCACATTTTCCTTGGCACGAGCGGCCAGGCCACGCCGCCATCGTCATCAACATCATCGACGGCTGCTGACAACGCGGCTGCCACAGCAGCTTCAGAACCTTCCACGTTTTAGGACTGCTAAAAGGTCTTTTAGCAAGTTTAAATGTCACACGAAAGCAATAATTCGTCGTCTCTCGTTTGTGCTGATGCTGAGGGGCTGAGTTAAGAATGGTGCGCGGTCGAAGCGTGATGGAGAGGTCGAATTACATAAAATAAATGCGCGCGCTTTTCCGACCGCAACCCAACCGATTCATAACCACGGGCGGATAGTGGAAAACCCCCGCCGTCGAATGGGGTCGCCCCCAGGCTGGCAATCGTGTCGTTGTTGTTACCAGCCGACGATGGAACTGTGAAGATACCGAACTGACTCCAGGTGGGTTTAATGTTTATTTTATCGCAATTCTAAGCTAGGGTTCGGGTTCGGGTTAGAAAGTGAGAATGCAGGGAGGAACTTGGCATAATTTTGTCCCGTCGCTATATAGCAGCAAGCTCTTGGATGGGTGGTTAGTGATAAGGGTTTATGCAGGTTATTTGAATAATGGACGCGAAAGATAGAAGAGAAAGGTTGAATGCAAATGTTTATGCATCGTGTGAGGTGGGAGTTGGCCTAGAAATGACAATTGTTCATGTCTTTTATTTCAGCGCTTTCCGGAAATCGAACAGTATGAGGCAGTAGATTAATTAAGCAACCCATCCGAAATTCTGTTTACCCTCCGCGGGTTAGAAATACGAACTTTAACTAAAACAGAGCAACCCAAGATGACGAATGACCCAATTGGCTGTTTCTAGGAGTCAGAGCTGCTCACATCACGTGGGAAATCTCAGCTACAATCGCCCTTAAGCGGCAGCAGTAGTAACTTCAAGGCCTTCGAGGCGATGTTAATCTCGGTAGGCTGTCAGACACTTCGTACACCAATCTATATGGAAAATAAAGTCATTCCGTATGCTTTGCCACTGCTCTGCTCTGCTCTCAGCTTGCGGATGAAGGTTTCCCAGGCTCGTAGACTTGACAAATTTATTTCCTTGACTAAAACGACAGCTGATCCTCGCCTGCTGCGCATTAGTGAGCAGGGACGAGAGAAACCATTAAATGGTAATCACTCCCATCTTTCTTGGACGATACTAGCGGGAGTCGTGTGAGGTTGTTTTTTTTTTTTTATTTTGCAAAGACGTCGGTCAGCAGGAAACATTCGACTCCCGGTGACTTGGCTTGCGATTGTTAACTGCTAAGCATTAGCGCGTCGTGAGTAAGATTAGCTTAGCTCGCTCGGGTCGGCAACAGAAGCGACATAGAGCAGTTTTTATTTGAAATTTAAATCGAATCGTTGTCCGTTCGGAACGAGTGAGGTCGTTTGCTCGGGGTTTCAGTTAGTAAATAGTATTGATGACCCAATTCGCGGTTGGAGAAAAAAGCGTCACTTGGTAATGAAGAATCGAAGTGATGTTATGAAACTACAAAAATGACATTAATGACATAGGTAACAATTATGATAAAAAAAGACAGAAATTATAAAAATGAAAAATGCAAAAAATTACAAATATATAAAAATGACAAAAATGACAAAAATAGCAAAAATAACATAAATGGCCAAAATAAAAAAATGACATACATGACAAAAATGACATAAATGATAAAAAAGACAAAAATAACAAAAAGACAAAAATGATAAAAATAAAAAATGTAAAAAATCACAAAAATGTAAAAATGGCAAAAATATTAAAATGACAAAAAACACATTAATGACATAAATGACATACATGACAAAAATGACATAAATGACAAAAAACACATTAATGACATAAATAACAAAAATGACATATATAACAAAAAATGTAAAAGTGACAAAAATTGTAAAAGTGACAAAAATGACATAAATGATATAAATGACATAAATGACATTAATGACATAAATGACATAAATGACATAAATGACATAAATGACAACAATGACATAAATGACATAAATGACATAAATGACATGAATGACAACAATGACATAAATGACATAAATGACATAAATGACCTAAATGACATAAATGACATAAATGAAATAAATAACATGAATGACATATATGACATTAATGACATATATAACATAAATGACATTAATACCATTAATAACATTTATGACATAAATGATAAAATGACATAAATTACATAAATGGCATAAAAATAAATAATATAAATGATAAAAATGACAAGAGAATTATAAAAATTACAAAAATTGCACAAATGACATAAATGACAATATGACAGAAATGACAAAATCACAAATAAAATGACAAAAATCAAAGAAAAATCACAAAAAAATTAAAGAAATCCCAAAAAATAATGACGAAAATCACAGAATAAAAAAAATGTAAAAAAAAGAAAACTAACAATAATAAGATTAAAATTACAAAACTGATATAAACAAAATTAATGGTAAAACAAATCGAATATAGAAAAAAATGACAAAAATGGCCAAAATAATTAAATACATACACAAAACTTTTGAGTAAACGACCAATATGACACAAATGACACAAAAAGTACCACAAACGAAGAAGAGTTAGTCATAGAAAACACTATAAACGCAAAACAATAATCCGGATATCAGAAAGTCGTAAATAAAAACAAAAATTCTCAACAGAGTTATAAAACTAAAAAGTCGGAAAGAACACATAAAAAGAAACAGAAATTCACACGGAGAAAGAGAAACAGAAAATTGAAGCTAAGCTAAGAAAACAAAGTTAGAAATTTAGTGAGTAACTTAAAATCAAAATATTTGAGAGACAGTCGAACATGTAGTAAATTGTATAATGAGCTCTTCATCACAAAGAAAGTTAGAAGGTCAAAAAGACAAACATACGATTAAAAGGACTAGAAAGAGAGAATAAATGAAAGAGCTATACAGTGAAAATAATAGGAAAGAAAACTAACAGCAGGCAAGAAAGCAAGGAAAAGATAAAAAAAACTTGAGAAATGAGAAAAATATTAGAAAATTAAATAGCAATTGGAAGCTCAGAAACAGCAAGTCGAAGTTTCTAATGGAACCAGACAGGAAAACCAAACGCCAGAGAGAAAGAGGGACAAAAGAGGAAAAGAAGGGAAGTCTGAAAATCTGAAAAATAAAAATGTATTTCAAAATAGCGGGAAAAAAAACCAGCAAAATAGAAAATGAGTTCTCGTTATTGTATAACAAGGGAAAAATGGGTTTGCTTATAACAAATGACCTACCAATAAAGATGGCAGAATTGACTCTAGTACGGGATTTTCTTAGAGATCGGATACCAGCGAAGCCGATCTTTAGCACCGTCGAATGACCCAACCGACAATAATTTCCAACAGTGTCAGACAGCAGGAGATAATCCAAAACAGAAACGAGATCACGACCGCTGGATCTAAATTTCGTCAACCATGTCGCGGAATCCGAAAAGCGAAAGCGATCCGTCGACCGAACACGACGAACCCTGCCTTAATGGACACACGATCGTCTCATCCGATTACTCCGAAACTCGTAATGGCAATGCATGCAACGTGCATTAAATGCAATTGCTGGTGCAGAACTGGTAACAGCATCATGACTGTGGGATAAAATATTAACCTAATAATTATGGATGTTTTGATACCAAAGTGGAATGTTTTGTGACACGACGCTTCAGTAGTAGTGGGACTGTTTTTTTCTTTCAACGTGTTCTCAGCAACATTCATTCGATAGGGAATGATAAATACGTACTCTTCTGGGTTGACTTGCCCAGTAGCAGCTTTGCAATTACCTAGCTGATAATCATGGTTTCTTAGCCAGAAAAACTATCGAAGAATTTCCACTTTAATGAAGCTTCAGTTTAAGTGGATTTCATTTCATTGGGTCAATGGCCCATTATGCTTCGAATGAACCAACGGCAACGCCAATCGGTATGAAAACTAATAACACATTGAACAGCTTATTCCATTCATTACCCCCTTTCAGTAGATGTCGTAATCGCGGGTCATCAATTCTCCAAACCAATAATTAACTTCTCGTCTGTCGTCTTTCACGAGAGATGGATTCTTTTCACATCGTTCAACTACGACTCTCTCTCTCTCTCTCTGTCACTCTGCCTCTTCACTATCAAACCTTTGAACCGGGATCATTTGCGACATCTCGCCTTCGTTGGCAATCACTCGATCTTTCACTTTTCATCTTATTGCACGAGAGAGTGACTAAGCGGCTGGTGGTGGTGTGACATCGGTCCTATACCGTCGTCGTCGTCTTTGTCATCTGTTCAGCTCAACTGCCGAACAGTACCGAAAGACTTGTTTGCAATAAATAAGCAATTAAACCCGTCCCTCTTCACGCTTACCCGAATGAGACGCTAAAACGCGATGTGACGGCATGCTAAAATCGAGAGTACCCCGCGCAGTACGAGAAGATGACACCCGGCCATCGATCGTGATCACGTTGAAAGTGAATTTTTGCCCGCATCCATTCTGCATCGCATCTGGTGCAGATAATGATCTCATTTCGAAGTCGAAGTGTTTTTCGCTGCTCCAGCGTCTTTCACTTTTCCTACGGTGGTGTATTCCTGTTGTTGTGTTTCAGTGTTTTTTTTTTTCGTGTGCAAATTGTTCTTTGTTTTTCCTAGAAAGGCTTTGAGGGATTGGTTTATGTTTGTTTTGATAATGCCTCGACAGCTTGATGTTGCAAAGCCCAAGTCGTAACGAAGATTTACTCGAACGCTCATAATCGAACACTATTGTGGTGAAGATCGATCAATCAACCTCGCCACCTTTGCAGGCAGACTTTAGACGGTTTGAGACATTTAGTTGTGATGATCATTCGATGGGGAAGCCATCAGAAGTAATGCTATTTTGTGGTCTTCATGTCGGGTACGGTAAGCAACGACGGATTACATTAATCAAAGCATTCTGTCTTTCACTGGCACCGTGGTCAGTTTAGTTATTATACAAAATGGATCGATTTTCTAGTCAGTAGGATAGTTGGTCGAATTAGAGCTTGCTTCTTGAATGTTTTATAAATTTTAGTTTTGTTCAAAACTGAAAAGACGAAAAGCTAGAGTCGAACTGGTTTTTTAATCACATAAATTCAAGCGAAAAGATCTATAATGTTTTTCAAAAGATAACAATCAGAGAGTTGTAAAGGTTGAAGCACATTCAAACAGAATAAAATAATATTTCGCAAGCTTGCAGGCTTCACAAGCGGATCAAAAGTTCAACAAACATTATCGCTATCCTAACTAACCATCGGCCATCGAAGGCGAAGATGACGAACGATCATAATAAGATAGAATTATTGTACCTCGCGTCGATTAAAGGGGTTCTCTACAACACCAACGACACAATGTTTGCAGCACACAGAGATGAACTCAACCGTTGGTAAGTGGTCACATTTCGCATTCGCATCGTCACCTCATTTATCCATCAAATGTCAGGTACCGGTCCTAGCGACACTACAGAGCAGAGCGGCAGCAGTAGCTGTAGAAGATATCGACTCTTCTAATCGGATCTCCTCCTCCGGGGTGCTGGCGATCGCGGCCAGCTAAAGTGGTCCTTGAATGGAGAGAAATTGCGGAAATAAAACGCGTAAAAACGGCACCACCTTTCCCGGCGAACCTGGACTGGGATCCAGAACGAAGGAACGAACAGAAGCTTTTAGCGTGCCCTCAAAGAAAGTGCAAATTCATTGCGTCCATTTTTCTTTTCCCTCGTAGTGTTGATAATGATGGCGTCAGAAAGAATAATAATAATTGGTGGGGCGCATCATCGACTGTCAACCGGTGGGAGGTAGACATCTAGCGTGTAAGTGTTACAAACTACGTAGTACTTGCAGTTGTTGTCGACAGAGTGACAGCAAAGTGCACTTATCTAACGCAAACAGGCTGCCTGCTTAGCAGAGAACTGAAGAGAAAATGATTGGGAATGCCGGTGGCAAACAGTTTATTGAACATGTTAACAAGGTTTTTTACTCTTAGACTTCAAATTTAAAAAAAAAGTTTCGACTTCTAATAAAATATTCTTTTGCGCAACAAACAGTTATGTGGCAATTTCAACAAAAAATGATAGGCACCTTTGAGGAATGTGACATAATTTGATGTCCTCTGGTAATAGAAAACGGAATTCTTCCATTTGACAACACCCAACTGATGGGAAAAAAATAATACACTACTCGACTTTCTGTTGTTAAATTCGATTTACGATTTACGACAAAAACACATGATACGATGAAATAATTATTAATAATATTAGATGGCTATGTTAGGTGGATCAAGCAATGTTACTCATTATTGGGATAGTGATAGCAGTGACTATACACCCGCTCCTCGGGAGCGGCATTTATTAGTTTGCCGGCATTCCGTTGCATCCAATTCAACATTTAGCACACCGATAATGCGATCGTAAAGTGTATGTACCCGTTTATAGCGATCATGAGTCATAAACCGATTGCTGCGCAATATACTTAATGCTGCCGATAATATATTGCATAATTCACTTCTCCATCCAAACAAGAGGGAGCTCCGTGTGACATTAGACAGGGTACGGTTTCGTGCGCGGGAATGCGTGCCCGAGAATGGGCCTTCGGGGTCAGGCTGCCAGTCATAAAATAGTGAAACATGATTCGGGTGTTGATTTTGTTACACTGCTTTTGACGTAGGACTACGTTTAACCGCACTTTATCGAGATACATTCCACGAAAAACTAAAACCAAGATGTAACGTTGGAATGAAAGATTTCAAACGGTTATACTGATGTAACCACATGATGGATCACAATAATTAATATGTCGTTGGATTGATAAAATGATGGACAATTTTGTGATTCCTCCATTTTCATTATCACTTCATTGTTAAACAGTGAAAATTGAATAAAAGTTTCAAGGTCGAATTTTCACCAACAATGTACCAATCATATGCGAGCACGCCTGGCACAGACGTCATGAATAGACACCAACTGCCTGCTGTGATATCCTGTATAGCAGTGGCAAAAAAAAAATTGACAGAATCTCCTCGTCCCAATAGGTCAACTAAAGTTCGCTTGCATGAGCCTAGACTTATTTGATGTCTTGAAGGTGAAGCTTTTTCGGAAAGTTCGTAACCACCTCCACTATCAAACAGTATTACGTTCTGCTGTTAACAAATATGTTTATGTAAATAAAACTGATGTCTTGAAGAAGAATAAGATGGCACAGGCAACAGTACTGCACCGAGCAACGTATGAATGTATACTCGTCGTCGAACAGTGCTGGAAAACTCGATATTCATTTTTGTGAATTCAAGCCAAGGGAAAACTACATTGCCGCTGTTGACGCACAGTGGGGCGTGGAACACAATCGAATTGCCGTTTGAATTGTCTTCTTCTTCTTCTTGTTGTTTCGAATAGCAGCAAATATCAGAATTCAATATGATTTTTCGTGTGTCGCAAAATACGCTGCGCCGCCGAGGGCAACAAAATGCGTTGTTTATTTTTGAACTCTACACTCTGCTTTTTTTAGATTTATTTAAATAACTGAATTTAAAAGACAATAGAAAACCAAAATGCTCCGTACAGATCTTTGAATAGGTAGTTGAACGAGCTGTACTGTTAATTTTATTTTACTAGCTAAATGAGTTTAGTCCAATATGACAATACTAGTTGCATCCCGCGGTGGCGGTATTGAAGAAAAATCAAATTCATTTTATCTTGATATTAGAGTTCCGACATTAGTATTTGTATTTTTCAATTGAAATTTTTTTTGAATTAGCGTTTGCAAGAAAATATTACTTTCTATAACCTTACTTGTAATTGAACAACGCTATGCAAACATTAATTGCTGAGGCCAATGTTGTGCATCACTCTAGCCCAATTTATTTTCGAAGATAACAGACATATAACTTTCAAATATGGTATCTTCGTTGTTCTTTGGTATCTTGAAACTGATCAAGATAAACATTTCAAAAGGTCCTATCCGCTTTCATCGTTTTCCTGGAGCGCCCTTTCATTTTGGTAATGGTTCAACTTTAGTAACTCTCCCAAGCGTGATTTTTGTTCAGAGGGCTAGAGGGATCCCTCCGTTATCAACTGGTGCAAATAACGTGTCATAAAAGGTGTTCAATAAATTGTTGTGATTAAATGAAAGTGATCGATCAAAAAATCTATCAAAGCAGATAGGACCTTTTGTAATGTTTCTCTAGAAATTATTTTAATTGACCTGAATTGAATGTTAACATGTTCATAAAATTCTATGTCAATTTCAAATTTCCTGTGAAAATACATTTTCTACTAAAACTGTAATTCGTTATCGATATTTTTTCCACGAGCTTGTAACTTTATGATCGGTGAATGAGCTAACTTTAACAAGACAAATAGATGTAGAAGGAAGTTTAATTTCTACTAAATCGTACTCAATCAAATATTTCAATTGCCTTTTCGCGTATTAAAGAAAATTCGCTGTATTAGAATGAAAAGTATTCATCAATGCTCCAGAAACCAAATTTAGGTGGAAATTTGGGTCTAGAGCCCTATAGCAATATTTTAGAGTAAAACTTTCTTCTACAAAGTTACAAATAAAGCGCTTATTGAAAAAGTATCAAAAATTAGGTTGAGCAAAAATTTCGATGCTATCAAGTATCTAACTTTTTTATTCTTGTAGGTAGAAAACCTTGTTCTACAATTTTATAGCTCCAATAATTTTAAGTAACTTTCGATTTTCGTTCGATTTTGGCAACACGCCAGCATTTTTTCTGTTGCCAAAATCGAACCATGCCGATAATGAACGGTTCTTTTTTCTTGACTTTTTTACTTTTTAAATGGTCAAAGACGACCTTAACAGTAGAAATGGCCACCAATGAACAAGTTTTGGTTCCAAGTCATTTGAGGTGTCGCTTGATGAATTTGGGCTGACGACCTAGATACTTGATATTACCACCCGAACCAAAATACCTTTCTTTTGGAAGATGTTGAGCTTAAATTGGTTAAAATAAATCAAGCAAACTACAAAAGTAAAACGAGCTTAAATCCAACATAGCTTCAAAATAAAAATATAAAATTATTGTAGTCCTACGTCAACTATGCGGTCGTGTCTTGGATACCACCCTCCTACTATTTTTCTCTTCTATGCAGCGATCGTTTGCTTCAAAGGCGTGCGTTTGGTTGGCGCTCTGGGAAAGACTATCGACGCGTCTTAGGTTGAGAGTGTTTTTTGTCCGACGATAAACTTAGTAAGCCCCAGCTCTGTGATTGGGGGCTCTTTAGTTTATGATTATTGTGATTTCACGTGAGAAGCAAAAAACAAAAAGTATGCTGAGTCGTGTGTCGAGCTTTACAATTCGAAGTGTCGATAATGTTGATACCACTCAGATCAATGGCACACTGAAATCTAACGGAGATTAGGGCACTAAAACTGTTCTGTATTTACGCCAACTTTTTGGTAAACCTAGCTAGTTTTGAGGGTCGTTGTTTCTCTATAAATTTATTATAACTAAGATTCTTAACTATTTTCCTAGAAATCTAAACTGATTTAGAAATATATAAGATATAGTTATATTTTGATGTTTATCTTTATGCTACATTATTATTGATTGTAATAAAACGATGCATATATATCGAAATTTGTGTGCTAACGGCCAAATAATAAAAAATATATTTAGATTCTGAGAAAAAATTGAAATTGTCAAAATTTCATGTTGAGTCGGAATTATGGGTCGTATTACAGAAGCTTCGAAGAGCAATTCGTCTCATACATGGTCGAGTCGAGTTTACTCGACTTTTTTAGGGACCTAAACTCTATGAAAAAGTTGTAGAGATGGTCGGGTTTCGGGTTTTCAAACCCGAGCCCGACCCTCACCCGACCCTCACCCGACCACCCGGGTCGGGTTCGGGTTTGAAAATTTTTGAAAGTGTCGGGTACGGGTCGGGTTCGGGTTTTGTGAAAAAAATATTTTCGGGTTCGGGTCGGGCTCGGGTTTGAAAATGTCGGGTTCAGGTCGGGTTTGGGTATGAAAACCCGAAGCCCGACTATAAAATCTATGAAATCTCGAGTTCGGGTTCCACAATTTCGAGTTAGGGTCGGGTTCGGGTTTCAAAGTAATAAAATTTTCGGGTTCGGGTTTGAACGAAAAAAAAAAGTTTGGGTTCGGGTCGTGCTCGGGTGTCGACCGAAAAAAAAGTTCGGGTTCGGGTCGGGTACGGGTTTGAAAAACATCAAAACCATCTCTAGTTCTTAGATCATTAATAGCAAAAAAAAAAAGTAGGAGGGTGGTACTCAAGACACGACCGCATGACGTTGACTACCGTATTCTTAAAAAAAAAAAAATATTCCATTGAAGCAAATAGTAGAGGGAATTGCAACGCTTCTTTTACAAAACTTCTGTAACAAAATTTCGAGGCTCCAAAAGGTACCAGTTTCCGATTATTCTCGTCCAGAATTCCAGCCATTTTAGTATTTTGCAGTAGCCATTTATTACTAACAGCCACCAGCATAATGGGTGAAACCGGCACGAGCTGACCGGTACTTTTTTGTCTTTCCTCCTTTCAGCTGCTAACACCTAGCGCTGTCGTGAAATTAACATCAACATAAACATGCATTTCTGCAAGGTTTTTTCCGCTAGCAACAGCAATTGTAAAACATAAAATTCAACTAACCGCTTCTATTATAAAACTGCTAGGCACCAAAAGGTGCCAGTTGCCGATTTCTTGTTTACTGGTTTCCGTCCAGAATTCCAGCCATTTTAGTATTTTGCAGTAGCCACCAGCATCACGGGTCAAACCGGCACGAGATGAACGGTACTATTTTGTTTTTCCTCCTTTTAGCTGCTAACACCGAGCGTCCGTATGTTCCCGGTACGGTTTAAAAATGAAACTGATGGGGTGAAATGTTCGAACGATACGTTTTATACCAAGGCTTCGTCAGATAATTAGAAAAAGGGAGGGGCTACATAGATGATGGAATGGTAGAGACAAATGTTTCTTGAAAGCTGCGCCGGCCGCTGTCATAATATTAACACCAACACAAACATGCATTTTTGCAAGGTTTTTTCCGCTAGCAGCAGCATTTGGTAAAACAGAAAATTCAATTAGCCGCTTCTGTAACAAAATTTCGAGGCACCAAAAGGTGCCAGTTGCCGATTACATTGTTGTTTTCTGGTTAATCTACTAAAAGCCACCAGCATTACGGGTGAAACCGGCAGGAGATGACCGGTACTATTTTGTATTTCCTCCTTTCAGCTGCTATCACCTAGCGTCCGCATGTCACTGGTGCGGTTTTGGAATCAGAATGATAGGGCGCCGGCCGCTGTCGTAAAATTAACACCAACAAAAAGATGCATATTTGCAAGGTTTTTTCCGCTAGCAGCAGCATAAACATCGGAAACAGAAAGTGACAACAACAATAACAACAAAGTCAGATCGATTGTATCCGTTAGTGTCGACTGTGCTTGGGAAGAGAGGTAGTGATTGGCTGCGCGGTATGATTTAGACAATCGATATTAATTACCAATTTTTCAATAGTGTATCTCAAACAATAGTTTGTTTTTGTTACATAAATTTAACCGTAAAAGAATTTCTGATCGATTTATGCCAAAACCTCGAAAACCTGATAATAGATGACTGCAAAATAAGCGCTCAAAACCTGACCACTTTTCTCTGGTTTTCCCTGGTTGAATTACTAGATTTTCAAATTCAGGGGCCTAACTTCGATATAGACGTTAGTCAACGTCAAAAATATAATAAAATTACAATGAATCTAATCACAATCAGAAATTAACGCTGGTCCGGATGATATTACGGCGTTGAAAAATCTTTTACAATGGAAAGTTCGCATAAATTCTTTAATTTTCTATTTCTTGGATTCATGCATTTTTGTATTCTCGAACTTTTAGATTCTTTGATTTTTGAACTATCGGATCTTTCACTCTTAAGTTCATGGGATCTTTGATTGATGAACCCTTGATGGGTTTTTAGATTCCTAGATTAATGGACTCTTGGACTATCTGATAACTAAATTCTTGGACTCTCTGATTCCTGAGTTTCTGGAACCTGAGATCCTAGATTTTATGATTTTTGGATTCAGTAGCTCTTGAAACTCTTTGGAATTTCTGCACTTTATGATTCTTGGATTCATGGAATTTGAGATTATTTGAATGTTGGATTCTTAGATTTTTATTTTTTCAAATTTTTGCGATTTCAGTTCTTCGGATTCTAGGACTCTACATAATAAAAACTGCGAATAATTTTTCACCAGATTTTGTTTGCATATTAGTTTCAAAATTACGTAACGTTTGCATTAAAATAATAGACCAAAATTGCCGATGAAACCCATCAAAACAAGGGTTTACCTTCACACGCACTGACGAAACTACTCAAGCAGCATCAATCATAGTAACCCATGAGCCAGCAGAAAAATTATGACAGCTCCGTCAGTCGAACTCTAAACGTGATGGCAAAAACAGTGAAGGTACTCCGTTCAGAAGTTTGCACGTTCAACGAACGGTACCCCGCGGTGTCGAAAACGGGCACCATTCGGTACTTTGTGGACGCCGGATACTCCTGTTCCGGTATCTACAACATCTTGGCACTATTGAACAACAATCAGAGCTTCGAAAGGAAGCCCAGTTCCAGACGGCCGATAGCCCTGAGCGACAAAAAGCTCCAAAGAGTACTGAAGATCAAGACCGAGGGAAAAGTGGCTACATCGCTGCGTGCCATTGGCTGAAAGTCGGTGCAACTGGCCAAATAGTGAAAAAGTACCTGGCAAACATGGTCATATATGTTAAGAAGCGGCAGTCCCATCCACTAGTCTCGAAGTTATAGGCAATGAAACCAGCGGCTGAAAAAGATGGTCAAGTCGATTTTCCCGGCAAATCGTGCCGCGTCGGTAGTGATGAACGACGAGACTTATCTCACTCTGAATCGACTTACTTTCCCACGAAGGAAGTAAGCTCCGAGGTGAAATTTATTCCCCCCCCCCCCCCCAGGAAGTGCTGCTGTGGCTCTTTTTTTGCTCCGGAATGGCCGTGAACGTGGACTTTTTTAGTTGCGTTGTTCTCCAAGACATACCATAAGGGCGAAGACGCGGTGTTGGAGGAGATGGAGCGGCTGAACATCGATGTGGTACCCAACACGATGAACCCGCCCAACGTCCCCCAGCTACGTCCAAAAAATGTTGGGGGGGCTTTCCAGAACCTAAAACTCCATGAACTCAAAAATCCACATAAGAATCACAAGAAGAAGACAATCAAAAAACCCTTGGAATTCGACGATCCAAAAATCCATGAATCCATGAATAGTCCTAGAATCTTGGAATCCAAGAAACTAATAATCAAAAAATCTGTAAATCTAAGAATTAAACAACCTCAAATTCCGTGTATCCAAAAATCATGAGGTATAGGAATTTCAAAAAGTCCCAAGAGTTCCTGAATCAAAAAATCAGAGAATCCAAGAACTCGGGATCCAGAAATTCAGGAGTCAATAGTCCAAGAATCCATTGATCTTGGAATGTGAGAATCCAAGGGTTCATAAATCAAAGATTCCTATAATCAATGACAACAAAAGTTATAAAATCTGATAGTCCAAAAAAACCTTGAATCTTAGAGTCGGAGAATCAAAGAACCTAAAAATTCGAGAATAACAAAATGCACGACTTCAACGATTTAAAAATCAAAGAATTTATGCGCTACTTAATACGTCGTTCAAAAAGAACAAAAATTATAAATTCAAGAGAATCGGAATAAAATGATGAAGCATTAAAAACTTGAAAATGTATGATTTTTTCCAAAAAAAATCCAAAAAACCTAAGAAATTACGAACCCAAGTTTAAAAATCCACGAATCTAAAAGACCATGAATCCGAATCTAAAAATACAAAAGTCATATAAAAATCGAAGATCCCAAGGATTCAAGAATTTGAAGGAGTAAAAAAGTTCGAGGTTCACACCTCAAAGATTCGCTATTTCAATGGCGTTCGAGTAATAATATCGTTTCTGAAGTTTCTAATTGTAATTGCCGTGATAACTGAAATTCTAGGACCCGCGCGTTTTTGTTTAAATTTCTAACGTTTCATAAATTCAACTCAGCTTCCATTTATAACAATTTTAATCTAAAACTCTACGAAACCTAAAATCCACTTGAGAATCACAAAAAGAAGCGAATCCAAGAACCCTTAAATCAAAGGGTTCAACAATCCAAAAACATCTGAATAAAAGAGTCCTAGAATTCTACTCGTATAATCTCGGTAAAATCTGAAGTGAAAACCACAATTTTGCAATTCTTAACACTATCTATTCAATGAAAAAAGCGCTGCCCTGAAGCTCTAAATGGCTGCCCCAGAAAGATTACACCTTTTTAACCATTCCTGTAAATTTTGATACCCCTTGCCATTACCAGAACGCGTCAACTTACGCGAGAGTTCGCATAGTAATTGCTCACCGGGTTCGTCGTTCCAAAGTTATGTTTAAGAGAAAACTCATTTAGTTCTTCAAATTCAAAAGTCAAAATGTTAGTGGCTAGAGGTACCAAAATTTACAGGATTGGCCAAAAACCTTTATTTTTTTTCTAGTGCGAGGTTTGAGGCCACACCTGTGATCATCAGTGTTATTCAAAACTGAATTTTGACGTCATTTTAAAATCCGAAATCCGTTTCAGATTGCTTTCAATAATTAAAAAGGTTTTTGATTTTCGAACAACATGTTATGTGGAACAGCAGCTTCGAGAGCCTGTATCCTTGCTTCAGACTAAACACGTCCAAAATTCACCCGCTGTCCTGACGATTGATGTGAAACCGTCATGAGTCATACGACTAAGGTTAATTTTTTTTTGGATAATTTGCTACAACACGTTGCGTTTCACTGAGTCGTACGCCACATTAAAGTCTCTAAACAGATGATATGTCTGCAAGTTAAGTTCTCGAAATTTGTCGAAGATTTGTTTCATCAGGCCGTTGTATATCGTTGCGTTTAAGCGCTGGCCGATTCTCCCTGATGTATCATCGAAATCAATCTGGGGCTAATTGTTGCTAATGAATTTTATCCTTTATGGGTGAAACCACACATCGTTACACTAATACTAATTACTTTTTGAAACAAAACTAAAGCTAATGTTAATGTAATTGAGTACGTATTGAAAATTCAAACTCGAAAATCTATGCGAAAAATGTAATAATATAATATGTATCGTAATAGTAGCAGAAAGTATTTTTTTAAAGCCCAAATTCCAGCACACGTCAACCAAACGGTGTGCAATTTTTGCTCCACAAACCGCCTTCTACAACCGACCTACCTAATGGGAAGTCATTCCGCAACATGAGATTCTTCTTGCGATTCTGCTAACGAGAGTAATACATCTCCGCAGCTTCTATGCGCGAAACTCATCACAATGCAGCGATGATCCATCGACCAGCTAAACAAGCACACTTAGCAACACCGATCGGCTTAAGGCTAGCAACTCTACATTAGACTCGTGTGCTGTGCCATTGCAGGGAACCGCCTTCGACAATCGATGATGATCGGCGGAGTCATCGAAGAATGCAATATTTATTATTTATTTACCGCACTAACCATAGAAACAGACCTCACTCACTCGTTCGTTCGTCCGTTCGGTCATAAGGAAGTTAGAAATCCTAGCATTGAGTGAAAGCGGCACACAGAGATATAGAATTTAAATGAGCTAGTTAGAATAAGGTTCGGCTTTGCTGTTGCGAGTGCGAGGTTAAGGAACTGGTTGGAATGAGCGGGAATTTTGCTCTCCTTCCTGGGTTCCGTCTTCGTTTATTTATCTGTTCTTCGATATGAAATAACAACACTCGGCTACTGTTGGGAATGGTTTCGCAATCCGCAAAGTCAAACCCGCGCTGCTGTTGGAATGTCTCGTAAATTTGGTGCCGCAATCGGATAGCCAGAATATGAACGTGGCTAGGAATGGAGATGTTCAATTCGCTAATGGCTAGAGCTTTGACCACGTCCGAGCGAATGGAACTAACACGCGTTTGAGCGTAACACTAGATGGGCTAATAAAAACATAAAGCCACAGGCCATAAGTTTTGCTTTATGGCTTGCTATCTCAGCGAATCGAGCCATTTTCGGCTGATTCGCAAAGCCAACCTCGAATAAGAAGTTGAGAAATGTTTCATTCTCAAATTGCGACCTACTAGGTAGGAAAGGTCAGGCATTCGTCGATCGGCCTCTACGTAATACGATGACATGGCTCAAATCGTAGACATATTGACCCTAGAAGTTCAACACTCTCGAAGTAGCAAATTTATGCCCATAGTAGTGGTCATCATGTTGGAACGGTTGCACTCTACATTGGCCACGCTCTTCGGACACCTACGCAAGGTGCGCATGATTCCGTAGTTCCGCTGACCTCTTCGGTGCTCGGTAACGGATCGCAATCGATTGCAAAGCTGACAGTAAACACGGTTTTATTCCGGTCGAATTGATCACATGTACGGTAATTCAACTTGATGCTCCCTCGGCTGTAGCACTGTCTGCAAGTCACAACTGCGCAAGAAGTCCAAGGAGGATGGCTGATAGCCATCCTCGGATCCTAATTGAAGGCCGACTGTCACCCGCTGCGTTGTCACCGCCGCGGTCGTTTCGCATGTACCAATTACTATCATTATTTTTATTTTTATTATTATTGTTATTACACGCTGCTTGCGAGGAACCGATAATCATATTAATGATCGACTGTCTTCATCTGTCAGCTCACGGAGGGCATAAAGGAGGGAAAAAATCCATAATCTATCCCCGGATCGATCATTTGGTTTGCGTCGGGGCAGTCATTTCTTAGGGACACAAAAGTCAGGTCAACGATAGTCCTTTACTGTGAATCGCAGCTGAAGTCCTTCAACTTTTTAACATTTCCGACATGCGCTTACTAAAACTAACGCAATTTCGAATAATTAAATAATTAGAAACCATTAGCAGCAATTTGTTATATGGAATGAATCACGATTCAATCAAAAGCTGACAAATACCGAAAGCATTTTTTTTTGTTTTGCATAAGAGTTCTTGCAAGAGCGAGACCTTGATGACCCGCGCAGGGGGAAAAAAAGGTTCGCATTGCGAAATTCTGACACGGCATCAGCACGAGTTTGACGTGGAATTTCGCGATGCTTGGGATACAAAGTGATTTATTCAGCTAGCGATCATCTGCTTCGCTTCCCTTTCTGTTTTTCTTCCCAAACAATGCCCGAACAGAAAACGCCGGCAAACGCCGGCTGGGAACGCGAATGCGCAATAATAACAGAGATGTTCTTTTTTCCGCCAACGAAACGTTCGTCCGGGATCGTTTGTCACGCCGCCGTTGCCGCCGCGCTGTCGGTGCCAATCGGATTGTTGTTTTTTTTCGAGTGCAAAATGTGAATTACATGGCGGAAACATTGACGTAACTTGCGATGATCTTCACTTCTGCTGTAGATCTTCAAGGAATGTCATATCCATGAGAATCTTTGTTGAGTCAAGCACGGTTACCATGGGGTCAAGGGATCGTAAGTTCATGCTCACACGATTCGTAGCCCCATGATGGTGATGTAGATCAAACCTAGATACTTTGTAACTCATTTTGATTAAAATCATACTCACTGATTGGCGGCAAATGTCTAGCAAAAAAAAAAAGCAGTAAATGAAAGTGCGGCGAGATTGTCCCTTCAATTGAAACTTAGCCATTTTGATTTGCCGATTTCGATCTGCGGCCGTTTCGGTTCGGTTCCACACACCACATTTCACCGTTACAGTGCTTCGCCACCGGTCAAGGTAGTGCACGGCGGCCGGGTCGGAGTCACCACTAATGACCATTATTTGACAAGTTATGATTTGACAGCAACCAGCAGAGCGGCGGCCTAGCGAAACCCCCAGCGGCAGGCAGTCAATGCGGCGTCTGTGGCACACTGGCAACTGTTTCCACACGCCCTCTTGACGCGGCCAGCAGAATGAATGCACTTATTTAAATTGATAATACCTACATGGATGCGGTGAAGGCAAACCGAACAAAGTGTTACAAAATCAAGTCGGCTTCTCACTGCGCAGTTAAATCTAATGCCCTAGTATTTTTTTTTATTTGCTGACTCTTCAAAAGAAGCTCACCGGGCCGAAAAGTGTCTAATTGTAGCCTGGGTTAGGACCCCGTCCGGGGTCAGCAATAAAACGCATCAATCTGTTCGATTGCAGCTAGCTGACTTTGAGCATGTTTCGAAACCCGGTTTAAACCGCGAAGAAAGCACTCGCTTCCCATTTGCCACCGGGTTCATAAACAACGAAGACGTAGCTGCAGGAAGCGAGTTGCATCACGCGAATTACACAGAAGAAAGGAAAATTTACTGCATTCACGCAGAAATGAATTAACATTTAACGATAACGGCCGTACATTTATCGACGGTATGAAAAGCCTGCGGAACGCGTTATGACCGCCGTCAGTAGTCACTTACCTCGACTGGATCGACACCGGAGTCCGGTGGCAAACTTTACGATGTTCCAGGGGAATTTATTGAAATAATTAAAAATCCATTATCAACAATGGCGGAACCCGAGGGGTGTTAAGTTTCCACCACAAACACGTATGACAAATTGTAACGCCAGCAGCGGAAGGTCGAACAGGTCAGATAGCATAACACAAAGATACGTTAAGAAATCAATTTCGTGAGATTCGGCAGCAACAGTAAACACTGGGACCATAAAAATGCCTTCGCAATGTCATCCTCTCCTTCTCAGGCGTGATTAGCCAGTGGGGGAGGAAATTTCAACATGACCAGCAGTGGCTTCACGCTGCGCTGCTGGCCTCCGTTGGAGTTATTAGATTTTGAGAAAAAACTGAGTTGGACCTTAAAACGAAAACAAATCATCAAATCAAATTGTAGATAATGAAAACATAAACTAGCAATCAGCTACTGTATTTAATGTTGCTATTGCTAATTTAGAAAGAGTTCTTAGTCAGAATCAAATTATTGAAAATTGAATTAAAGGTTGGAGATGCCAAAATAAATTTCACATTGAGTTTGCCAAATATCACCGATACTCCGTTGATTGAATGAAAAATATTAGGAAATTAAAGTGGAAAAATCAAACTTTAAAAATTGGGAAGGTTGTGTGCTTGACCGCAAGGTTGATGTAGAACGACCTAAAGCTGTTTGTTACGTTAGTTTCATTGTTACATTCAAGAGTGATTGCGAGTGACAAGTTCAAAGCAAACTTCTCTTTCTACGTAGAAAAGCGTCTTACTTTAGTAGAGTGGCATGCTGTGGAAAGAGTAACGAAAAAGTACCCTCTAAAATGCATATAATATCACGTCAATGTCAACGTCAATGTCTTAGATATTCTTACTATGGTACTATGCTGGCCCAACAAGCCTGTCATCGTAAGTTCGAGTCTCTACTTGGGAGAGACTGCTAGTGTCAGTAGGATCGTAGCGCTAGCCTCGCAATTGTACTGTACACTAAACAGTCGGCTGCGAAGTCTGTGTATAAAATACAGAAGGTCAAGTTCCGAATTGGAATGTAGCTCCAAGGCTTTGCTTTGCTTAAAGCGAATTGAATGTTCTGAAACGAATTTAACATTTTCAGCAGACCACGTCGATCGTTAGATTGAAATCAAATTAGTTTTGTATAAACATGTACAGTATTATGAAATCGCGGTGAACGGTGAACATCTCTGTATCTCTGTAGTTGCAATTTCATAAAAATTCTGAATGTGTAATACCCTCGAGAAATATCGATTGATGCGATTGAAATCATTTTATGTTGGCAACTAGTGAAATTTCAGCCACGCATCAGAATAGAGTATTGTATCGTATTACAGGTGTGGAAAGAAAACATTTTAATTCTTTCCATGTCGGATAGAAGTAGATAGCAGGAGTGCAGCAATTCCAGCCACGCAGCGGTATATCATATATCTGGACGATGGCAAAATTCTGTTCCAAATTCGAAATGCTGCTGTAAAATCGAGCTAAAACCGTTTTCTTTGAAACATTTTAATATTTCAAGTGAAGTGTAACAAATTTTCCGGAACGGTTCATTATTTACGGTGAGTGACTATCGCTTTTAGAAGCAGTCATTACCATTTTCGTACACAAGAACAATGACAAAAGTCATAATCACATAGACAACTAGAGAGTTCGATGAATAATAACATTCGTCAACACAAGTTTTGCCCCAGAGCTTAAACTGAGAAAATATGAACGATTTTTATTGTGCGTCAGAAGGTCGCAAGGTAGTTACTCGCTGGATTCGTCGCTTCGACGTTTGCTTACGGGAAAACTTCTTCAAAGTCTTTGAAGGCCGAAATTCACAGAAACGGTCAACAGCTTCAAAATTCACTTTGTTCCAGTTTGAGCTCAAGATTTTTTTTCGCTTTTGTTAACCATTTTTCAGCACAGGTTTAACTTAGAGCCCAAACTGAAAATGAATGAAAGATTATAGCGTTCCTGTAAAAGTTGGTGCTCTTAGCCAGCTTGAAAGAGCGTTAATTTTTCCTCCCCAAGTATAGGGAGAAATTTGGGTCTACAGCTCTATAGCTATATTTTAGAGAAAACAAAGTTGTTACTATGATAAAGCGCCTATTGAAAAATTAACAATAATTAGGGTGACCAAATTTTCGATGAAATCAAGTATCTAATTTTCAAAATTTATTTTTGTAGGTGGAAGAAAAAGTTGTTCTACAATATTATAGCTCTGTTACTTTTAAGCAACTTTGTAGGAAAATATTCGATTTTGATTGAAAAACACATGTTCCATTATAGTTTTATTTATCTTAATTTTCACTTTAAAACTGACTTCGAACGACTTTTAGGGCTTTCCAAGAGAAACAATTTGCAATGCCGACATCATGAATATCTCAATTTTATTTAAAGGTAATAATGTTTTTCATGAAAAATATCGCTTTTTCGTTTGTTTGTCATTCTTTTTAGGGCAAATGAAAATAATATCTTTTTGTCTCAATTTGAAGGGTACATTTGACTTTATATACGAAATTTTAAAAAATATGTTATTTTTCATATTTGAGTATTTACCATGTTGAATCATGACAAAAATTATAATATTTTTTGCAAATAAAAGCACACAGATATATTTTTTGTGTGTTTTTACCTAAAACTAGAGACAAGAACCTTTAATTTGATCCAGAAAGATCGAATATCGGTCAACCAGTTCGAAAGTTATGAATTTTTGAAAATAAAAGTCTTCGAAAAAAACCGTTTTTTTAAGGTCACCCCATTTCGGAACTAGTCACCCAAAGTGTTTCAATTGCAGGGATGGATCTTCATGGAAAATAATTAAATCCGCATATTTTCGTTGGGTTGCAGGACAACCAGCTTCGAAATAGAATGACCATAAAAACAGCTTTATTCGATGTCTATTATTTTAAAAATTCATATCTTTTAGACTAGTTGATCGATTTTCGACCTTTCTGGGTCAAATTAATAGCATTTTTATCTAGTTTCAAAAGAAAACACCAAAAAGAATAAACCTGTGTGCTTTTACATGCAAAATATATAAACATACTATAATTTTTGTCATGAAATTTACTCAAATATGAAAAATAACATATATTTAAAAATTTCTTCTAAAATAAATTCAAATCATTCAAAGACAGTTTCAATGTGAAAATTGAAATAGAAAGGTTATGGTGGAAATGGGCTTTTTCAAACTAAACCGGTTATTTCAAAGATAGAGAAAAACTTTTTTCAGCAAAGTTGCACAAAAAATTTAATGGAGCTATTGTATTTGTAGAACATGTATACATACAGAACATACATGTGTGTATGTGTATTAGGGTGGGGAAAAATGATCGATTTTCCAGAACCAAGTTTTTTTGGTTCCTTTTGGGATCTCAAACAACCCTAACTTACCTGGAGTCGATTGGTTTTGTCTCCGCTTGGCTCATTGCATTTCAAATTTGTATGAAAATTCATATGGGAAAACCTACTTTTTTGCATTTACCTCTCTAGAGAGCTCAATAATGCTCTAATAATACACTACATTATGTTAAAGTATAGTATTTTGGATGCCTAACAACTTTTCAGAAGACACTGAAGAGCTAGAATGTCCCTAAGAAGCTGTTCAAAGTTGAGTATGTCGATTTAAATGCAGAAAATCTTGTTTTCTGCCAACATTACCAATGCACCGGCGTCAGTAGGATTCCCATCAGAAGTAACCTGTCGTAACGAGTTTATACACTCAGCATGACCAAGCAAACAAATTCAGGTCAATATTTTAGGCGTAAATAGAATCTACAACGTGTTTCAGAGGTAACTTCTGATGGAAATCTGACTAACGCCGGTATACTGGCAGTGTTGGCAGAAAAAATAATTTGCAACATAAATTTCCACATACTCAACTTCGAACAGCTCTAGTATTTTTTTAGCACACCCTAGCTCTTTAGTGTCTTCGGCCAAGTTGTTAGGCATCAAAAAACCTTCCATTTGAAGTCATGAAACCTATGGTTTGAGCCATTTTGAGCTCTTTAGAATGGTAAATGCAAAAAAGTTGGTTTTTCCATACAAATCTCCATATAAATTTAAAATGCAATGCGCCAAGCGGAGACAAAACCAATCGACTTCCAATAAATTCAGGATTGTTTTGGGTTCCAAATAGAACAAAAAAACTTGGTTTTGGCTTTCTGCTATCAAGTTTCGTTTTTTCCATATAACGATTCCCCACCCTAATGTAACAATTTTTTCTTCTATCTACAAAGACAAAAAATTTAGATACCAGATTTCATTGAAAATTTAGATCACCCTATTTTTTGATAATTTTTAAATTGGCCGTCTAATCATATGTGACAACTTTGCAGGATTTTTTTTCTAAAACACTGCTATCGAGCGAATCTCCAAATATCCGCCTATATTCGATTTCTTGAACATTGTGCAATAACGTTTGGGATTGTTCGCGGGTTTCAGGCTTTGGTAAGGTAGAACATATGTGAATGTGTGGATGACTCAATCCGGTGAATGGTTGTAAAAGGGAGCGACACATTTGGACCAGTGCTGCAATATTATTGCGATAGCTTATTTAAAATTTGAAAAATTCAGTTGTGGAAGAATGTCAACCGAAATCATTTTTAGATGTCTTTTGTATTTCAAAATTCATTTTTTGTTTATTCCACATTATATGTATATTAGGCTGTTCCAAAAAAAAATCAATGTTGAAAAAGTTAAGATGCTCAGCCATAAATTGAAAGGTAAGGTAATAAGCATTTTTAATTTTTGAATATTTTTCATGGTTTAGTTCAGCATCGCATTCAATTATTTGACTCACAGAGCCCATTGAACATCACAAAAAAGTGAATTTTTCTCAGAATTTTTAGATAAAACCCTTCGAAACACATACTAAAAATTTTTTTGATCAAGAACTGAAATTTTTATTGCAAAGCGGGATTCAAGACGAAAATTTACACGAAAAGAGATCATTGATATCATATCGGGGGTCTGAGATATTGGCGTTTTTACATGTGATGGAAAACTATACATTTTCTCAAAAATGCCACTAAAGCTTAATAATCCATTGCACATTGTTTTATTTTGCCGTTTGTGCGAATAATTCCCTAAATAGTGATTCAAATATTGATTATAGCCATAGGGTATGTTCGGAGAAGTTTCAGGATATTCAAAAATGCATCTTTTAATGTAGAAAGATAGGTGATCAATCCACTCACGAGTGAGATAAAAAATTTACTTTTTGATCGGAATAAGATAGACGCAAGGTGTCTTCGACAAAGTTTTAGGTTATCTTAAAACAAGAAACTTTACCGAAGACATAATGTTTCTATCTCTGACATATTACGAGCAACATTGAGTTCTCTATTAAAGGGCACTAAAAATCACAATTTTCGTTCTAACTTTTTTCGCAGATTTTTCCGAATTTTCAAACCATCTACTAAGTTATCAGCCATCCAAAAATGCATTTGAATTTTGACCATTGTTGTTTTTTATGTCCCGGAGTAAAACAGTTATTTAACATGTTAGTTAAAATGCATAGTTTTCCATCATATATAAAAATGCCAATATCTCAGCTCCCCGATAAGATATCAAGTAACATTTTTCATGTAAATTTTCGTCATAAATCCCGCTTCGCAATAAAAATTCCAGTTCTCGGTCAAAAATTCTTTTATTTGTGTTTTGAAGGGTTTTATCTAAAAATTATTATAAAAATTAATTTTTCTGTGATGTTTAATGAGCTCTGGAAGTCAAATAACTGAATGCAATGCTGAACTGAATCATGCAAAATATTCAGAAACCCCCACAAAAATAAAAAAATATATGGAAAAATTTAAAAATCGAACAGAATTGAAAAAAGTGCAAAAGAGTGGGTTTGTAGCATAAGAAAGTAATTTTTCATAAATCACGTTTAGGCAACCTCAAAACAATTTTTTCGTAAGTCGAAATGTTCTACAACAGCGGTTCTCAACTTTTTTTTGTTCTCGTACCCCTTGGCGATATTTTTCATATCGATTGTACCCCCTGGCCTGTAATGTTTTCGCAGAGTGGGAGAGAGTAGTGGTAGATCATGTTGTGGTAGTCTCGTTTAGGTTTGAAATTGAGCTATTGTTTGTTTGATTGCTACAGTCATGTTTTAGGAGCAAGATTGAAAAACAAATGAAGTATTTTAAAGGAATTGCTTTGTCCGCCATTACTGATTTTTCTTTCGCGTACCCCCTGAAGGCTTTCGAGTACCCCCAGGGGTACGCGTACCCCAGGTTGAGAACCGCTGTTCTACAAAAATGCTATAAATAACCTTATCTTTCAATTTAGGACTGAGAACCTTGACTTTTTCAACATCGATTTTATTTGGGAAACCCTAATGTACATGATCATATTTATATTGTTACATTTTTTGACTGCATCTTGGTCATATCACTTATCAACGTGAATCCTGATCAAAAACCCACCCTACTACCATAAACTCCCATCCGTCGGGCTATTTTCTGATTCAACAACGTTTACTTCACACAAAAGTTCTTGCCTCAACCTCACGTTCCTAGAATTCGGACATGTTTTGATTTGTTTCGTGTGCGAGTAGAATAATGCAATGTTTTTTCCAGTGGATACTTAGCTTTCGGTTTCAACATGTTTGGGATGACCAAAACATGTTCAAAAGTGATGAAGTAAAGTTAGATGATAATTCATTCCAACAAATTGAAAACAAAATTTCGTTGATGGAAATTTCGTGATCAGTATATGCACTCATACATAGTTTATGCGATTTCTATTCATCAAAACATTTTTCTTGGAATAGCACGAGACTAAAAGTAAAAGAGTAAAGTTTCTTTAAAATTTAAAAAAATGCTTTAAATGCTGGAGTAATCGATTAAAATCCCAGTGCAGTTATTACTTGCAACCCCCTAATTGAATTTTGACACAGAAAATAACGAGCCCAAAGTTCACTGTCGCCAACTTTGCCGTCCCACAAAATGCAGCCCAAGGACGAACTTCGAATTTCTCAAAAGTTGCATAACCGATCGGGAGCCGTCGAAGTGGCCGCATTCTCGGGCGCCGCCCCTACTACTGCAATTAACGGGCCCGTCCGCACCAACGGAATGCCCTTTGCAAGCATTGCAGGCTGACTGAGCTGCTTATCGCGCCAACGTCTAAATATCATCGATTTCGACAGCCCATTTGAGTTATGACAGACACACGCAAAATAGCCGGGCAACGTGCGACCGGCACCTGAGATATAAATGAACGGTATCGATGGTAATTAAACTACGCGCCCGTTGCTGATCAGCTAGGTTACCCGGGCGGAAAAACCTGTGAAAATGAACCCTGAAAATTACACACTATTCAATCATTAATCGAGAATTGAGCGATCGGCTGGACTAAGAAGCGAGCGCCTGCAGGGCACATAAAAAGGGTTACGCAAACTACGAAACACTGTTGACATTTGCCAACAACAACTTTGCAACCAGAGTGGGACGCACCTACTTAAATTGGATCGCGATTTGCATACGTACACGGACACAACTGCTGGTTATGCGTGTCTCTAGACAACTCAGATGACTGAGCCCTTTTTGAGGAGGAAGGGGGACAGAAGAATGCGTGTCCCCAACATGTCAAGTCGTCTGAACTGTACAGTGTTGCGATGACTTGACAGGTCGCTCCATGCTCGAACAATGAACATTTATGCTCTATGTTGACTCTTGTTCCTACTGGTTAAATTGTTATTGTAAATTTATGATTGCCTCCGATGCATCCCGCCTGGTCAGCTAGCTCACGCAAATCGCAGAGGATTGACATTGTCATAATGAGACGACCATATTTTATTTCGCAGTTCTCTGGCACTGGATGCTGTGGGAGCTGAGATGAGCAACAGGGGCGGCTGCATGCTGACCGGTTTTTCTTACTCGGTATGGCGAAATTGGTTCTGAGATTCATTATTTATTTCTGTCCTGTCATGTTGAAGGTTTTCAATTCAAATTGGGCAACGAAACAGCACGGCACAGGGGATGAATGCGATGTTCCCCAACCACAGCGTCGCAAATGGGACTTGCAGAAACGTAGTTTCTTTTACCGGCTCATGGGATTGTTAAGTTATTTTAATATTTTTTTTTTCACTGCAATGGAAGAAAATTTGCATACTGAAGGGCTTACGCATGTAAATAAAAGTGAAATCTTGACGAATGAAAGTGCCGTTTCCGCTTTGACGACTTGTGTAATTCAAGAACTGGTTTGGAGGCGCAGCTGGAAATGTTTTATCGAATAATTATATCAAACAGTGTCAAAGCATAACTGTCTGTCCTGTGTGGCTTTCTAATGATTGCCTAACACGACCTTGAGATCTAATCGATCCTAATACAAACACTTCGTTCACTGATCCGATGATGGTTTGGCTTTATGACTACCCTCCGAACGGTTTGTCGCAGCGACACTAATCTTCATCAGCATCTGCGCGCAGCAGAGTAGTAACACACAATTGTAACCACGTTGGTTTCCTGTTTTGCCAACTTTTTAATGGCCCCAAGTTCATTAAGGTACCAAACGATCACTACCCTCTTTTGGTTTGTGGTGGACTGCACTCGAAGGCCCATCGTCGGCGGATAGCGATAGAGAGATACCATAATGACATTGCATAACTTCGCGAACGACTACGACAACGACGACTATTAAGAGCCCCCTAGAAGAAACCATGGCAACTGGCAATCGTCAATATTCCAGCATTCCTCGTCTCCTAAAGAGCGGCACATTTTCTCACTTCGTAGGACTTGATCGGTCTTCCCTAACGAGACTCCGTTATCAGATGGACAAATACTAGCAACACTGCACATAAATGGTGAGTGTTTGCTTATCGTTCAATAAATACTTGTCAACTAACTTTCGTGCCTTTCTGCGCCTCCTTGGACTGAGGCAAAGTTCCCACCTTCCGATGCAGATCTACTGTAGTGACCCGTAAGAAAGCAGGCGTGAAAAGTAAATAATTCCCGCTAAAAAACCCGAGTAGGTGGCGAACAGGTGAAGTTCGACTATCATCTTGCTACATCGTATGGTGTCGGCAATTGACCTGGTGGTGGAACTTATTACAACCGTTTCCGATGACGATCACGTGTGTGGCAGCGCATAATGCACACTCAGCCAGACTCTTTAGGGTGTACTCATGGTAAGCTGCGCGCGTGTTTATAGGGTGATGCACCGTGGAGTGAATCAACCTGACATAACGACCGTGACAAAATGATTAAAAATCCACTTCCAATATAATAAATTTTAAATATTTTTCGTGACTACCATAGATATTCTATGGTAGAAAACTCTCAATTTTATATGCATCAATTCCATAAATTCTCGTTTTTCATGAAAAATCTGTTGCTCAAATGAACCTTTTTGGGCTGTTTATCATGAAGTAGTTTAGAACCACTATGGCATGGCGACCGTGACATGATAAAAAACGAGTTACCAACACAACAAGAATTGCTTCGTGAGTCCTACAACTTCAGAAAGCAAGCAGGGAAAATTCGTCAATAATAATAAAGATTTTCCGAATAATTTGAAAAAATATTAGATACTTGTACAGACTATTGAAATGTTGAAAATTTATTAAAGATGTTTTTTTTTATTTTGTGGAATCTTGAAAAATCTGAGTAATCTTGCTATCATGAAATCCCGAGCAATCCTACAACCCTGTCGAGATTATTGATATTGTTTACTTCGTTTTGGAGGTGTATTGATTCGACTCTACAATAGCCAGAAAACACCCAATGGGAGTAATTTTGGAATCGGAATGATGCCTAGAGACGAAAAACACAACTTTTAGCTTGAAAATCGATTAAAAATGGCAAGAAACCATCCAATTTATATTTTTCGGACTCGGGATGATGCCCAGAAGCCGATATTTGAATACATGTAGTATCAATAGTGAAAACGAAACATGAAAACCGATGCATCACCCTAACATTTAGCGGATACTTTTCCAATTGCTTTTTTCCATTATCAACTTAGCTTCACTAACGGTGTATTCACAAAGGATCAGATAGCGACAGTGCGGCGGAATGTTTACCCATCGGAAGTTCGGGCGGACTTAACGATGTAACCCCACGCAATCGATGCTTGTCCCGTTGCTTTTGTTGTGCCGGCACGCTTCTCCTTTACACTTGTCCGAGTCGAGTGTTTTCATCCACCGACTTCGACACCAAATATCTATCATAACAGTACCGAAGCTATTGAGGCAATGAAGTACACCACTCTTGCGATCGGCTTTTTTACAAGGAAAATGCATTACGAAACGACTAGGGTACAAATAAATACATTTAATCAGGTTGAATTGGCAATCAACAATGGCAGAACTGAAACATTTTTTCACGATTCACTGGAAATAACTATTTTATTTCTAACTAGCAAAACACATCGTCGTACTTCAACGGCCCGGCACTTTTGTCATTTTTCATAAAACCCACCTGCGATGCTGGGCCGCCGTTGCGCGGCGCTGCCATTTGCATTTCGTCACGGTTGCTGCTGACCGGTAACCCACAACCTCCCCATCCGACAAGATTAGGCTAATACAATCGAGTAAATAAAAAGAAGAATAAAAATCCTAGCAAGTGCACAACAACCGTGATCTCGTTACAGATTGGATTAGCAATCAGCACGAGTATAGGCTTTGTCGTTTTCCGATACACTATGATTATTATTAGTCTAACAAACCAGTAGCCAACATCATCACGAGGCATTGAGTCGGCGCACTTTGAATAAGGATTGATTTCTCGGCCCTCGAACCGTTCAGCAGCAGCAGCAGCAGCTGGAGGCTGATTCGTCACAAATGACCATTATCACGTAGTCTTTTGTGTGAATGAATTTATAACTGCCAGTTCTTCATTGTGGATTGCGGTCTGGCCCGGGGGGCGGCGAGAAAGGAGAATGTTGCACATTTTATTCGAAACATTCCTGAAGCATGTACGGAGTATAATGGAGCCAGCCGATCGCTTATGCAACCGATTTTCGTAGTGGTGAATTGAATTAGGGTTTCTTCACCGCACGATGTAACTCTAAGTAAAACTAGATCGGCGAAACAGGAGTATCCAAGAATAATTGCCCCCTATAAGGTAGCCAATTTGATCTTTTCATCATTCCAGATTGCGTAATCTAATAAGGAGGTTTAACGTTCTATTTTTAACTAACATGCCTTCGTTTATTGAAAAGATTAATATCTAGTCAAGCGGATGAACCGTGTATTATTGCAGTGATTGTTTCGAACAAGATATTTCACCCTGCTTTGAATGCACAAACTGACCTTGCATTCAAATTCAAGTTGATTTCAGCCGCCAGTGACAACTTCGTCACGTTCTTTTGTCGGACTGAAAATCATAATGTCTTTTGACGGTTTCTGGTGATACTTAAGCGACAACCAATAACAATGAACCGAGGTTACAACCGTGCAGTTTGCAAACATATCGATGACATTGGCTCTTTCCAAGGTCCAACCGACTGAGCTTAGCGCAGGAAATACCTTCTGCTTCCGCCAGCCAGCCACCGGCATTCGAAAAAAAACAGAAATGAATAATTAAAATGCTCATCAAGTTCCACGATCCGGATTTGGCAGGTATTTCGATTGTTTGCCGCCCGGGGGTTTGCTAAAACTGTCACCGCTCTCACCGCACAATCGAGTGGCGTGAATAGCTTGCGTAATGACCTGCGAGCGAAACAATGTTGGAATCATTAAAATAATCCAGTGTATTTAGATGAGCTGATGTATGATCCAACCAAGCTGGAGTGGAGAAATTGTTCGCATCCTGCACCGAGAGGCAAGTTCTCGACGCGATGCACAGGTGATTTACACTGTCTGTAATTAGTGATGAGCATCAGAAGAAATAAAAAGAAAAACCAGTCGGTTTATTCTGACGACAACGACGACTTGTTGATCGGACAATGATTAATTCACCGAACGAATGATCATCGAGACCTAAGGGCCGGCCGGTCCAGCCAGTCGTTGCGTGTGGAAGTGATTGATCGTTAAATGCGATGGCGTGCATTTGATGAGTTCTGCTGGCGTGCACAGGATGCTAATGAACTCATCACGCAAGTCTGCTGTGGTGAGCAATGTGGACGCATCTGCCAGGTTCTATCGGATAGATCTGCGAACTCGATGATGATGTTTCACTCAGTTGATCATGATCACGGACCGAGGATAATGGCTTCGATTCCCACCCGGAGAAGGGGAAATGATAATTTGCAGGTTTTCGCTAACGAAAATCTTCGAGTCATTCACGGGAGCATTAGGTATGACAATTCGTCTGTTCTGTTGACACGAAATGGTTATTAAATAAACATCAAATTACAGGTGGAAAACGAAATTCAATAGGTTTTAAATAAATTACAATAGGAAGAGAAGAGAAAACAGTTTTAATCTGGAGGAAAAGTATCTTAATCCAAATCTTATACGAATGTTGCAAACAAACTGAAATATCTGAAATCGCTAGAAAGGCTTGAAAGAATAAAAAAGAATAAGTTCCGAGTTCAGTTCAAAATAATTCAAAAACGTCTCTGAAGGCTAGAAAAAGCCAAAAATGGGAATAATGATTCAAGACGCATTATTCAAAGAGAAAAGGTTAAAATGAAAAATGACAAAAATTGGAGAAAAAAGGGCTGAAAAATGTTTCTGTTGTACAGAAAAAAACCGAAGAAAATATAAATTCGTCTAGAATTATCTAAAAACTCCTCTTAAAAACCGGATTAAGCAACTTGAACAATGCAACGCAATGCTTGGGAACGCTTCTTGAATCTGAGACAGATTTTAGAAAATGATGTTAAATTTGTTTTAGATTGGTAAGGCGTCGTACACAAATTACGTAACGATATAAAGAAAAAAATTATATGATGCCTCTTGGAACTTACGTAGTTTGGAAAAATCCTTTTGTACGGAATTTTATTTACCCGGATTATTGATTCTGTGCATCAAGTCAATTTTAAGTTTACTTAAATTAGTTGAAATTCATTCACTAAACTAATCTCATAATATCTTTGTTGAGCTGAAACTCTGTTTTAAGCATGAGGCAGGGACCCATCAGGTATTTTTTTTTTCATTTCCCATGTACGCGTGAACACTTAACGTCAAAATTTGTCATAAACATTATTTTACAAACGGGTCGCAAATGTCAGTCCGGACGTTACCGGATGAGATATTTGCAAGAATGTGTTCGTGATGATATGAACTTCCGTTCCTCCGATGATTATATGATCGGATTCCGCGAGATTTGCTAACTTTTTTAATATTGAAAACGCTCGAAAATACGTAAATATCACTAGTTTCGAAAACTTCTTTAGAGAAGCTATAATTTTTAATTTCGGAATTTCTATCAACCGGTTCATTAGCATTGAACATAAAGAACTCATTTGCTGCAAAATATTAATCATTTGTCATTTTTTTGACGTCTGGCACAACTTGTTACTATAAATGGTTCGATTCCCAAAAAAATGCTTGAAAAAAAAAATGTTATTCGAATGATGACATTTTGTGAAGCATTTATCTGAGCTGCAGAAAAAAATATAGCGGCACCAAAAAGCTACAAAAAACTTTTTTCTTATTTTGGCCAGCTTTTTGTTCTAGGTACACCTCTGTGCGCTGATCAGCCTGACCCTCCTCCGAAATTTCCAATTTTGAACAAACATCACAGTTACGTAACTGTCTCTAATACCCCCCCCCCTCCTCCTTACGTGACAATAAGTAAGACAGAATTAACCCCCTCCCCCCTTCATGCGTTACGTAATTTGTGTCCGACACCTAAAATAATTTTTAAGAGAGGAGAAGACAAAGCAGAATTTTCTTCCAAATTTAGCAAGAGCTAAATAAAGACAAAATTAACTCCAAACCTAGTTCACAGCTCAGTTGACGGAATCAACGGAAAAAAAAGAATGTACCTAATTTTACCAGGAACTCTTGAAAGGTTCTCAATGTCTGCTCAACATGTCTAAAAAACCATTCCAAATTTATCTCAAAGTTAGTTGACAACGACTCTAAAACCAGAACAGCTGTGGTGAGAGATTTTTTTTCACAAAGGAGCCGCTAGCAACATGTTTCAGAACAAAAATTTTGAAATTTCCATGTTTTCTAACTGAATGAAATCTCGTTGGATTTTGCATTTCTTCGGGAGAGAGTTGTAACGAACGTTTGGATCAAAAACACGGGTTTTTCTAAGGTGTTTCTTATCGAAAAATTTTGGATCCGTATTTTTGTTTGACCCTTAAGGTAACACTCTCTGTCAACTGTTTCCAAAATTTATAAATTACTTAAAATCTTTGGCTTCAAATAAAGGTTTTTAGAGAAACATTCATAAATGACGTGGTATTCGAGGTGGGTGGAGGGGGGCTTGCAGTTTTGTGACGGAATGTGAGAGGGGAGGGTGGGTAGCAAATATGAAACTAAGAAAAAAATGGATTTCTTTCTAATTTTTCCTTTAAACACAAAACAGACTTTAAGACTTTAAGAATTTAAGACAAAACAGTGATTGTCTGTTTAGGGTCATTTGTATTACTTTCTTGTCTTTGCTTGTTCATTCATGATACAAAAAAACTAAAAAAAAAAACTACGTCATTTATGGATATTTCCTTAAACTTCGAACTTCAATTACCATTAACTATGCAAAATTCGTGCTACAAATCGTTTTGACGTAGAATTACGTCTTACGGCAACATATATAGGGGTACAAATTGAAAAGCAGAAAACATTGGGAGCGTCAAGAAAATTGTTCACAATCAAATTCTTAAAACTCAGTAACTTTCCAACAGATTCCCTAATTATTGAAGCAATTGATTGTAAAATTAGTTTGCGTCCACCGAAATGCGGCAACTGTAGTATAGAAAAATCTAGCGTCTTGTTGAACGCATGTTCTGACCAATGGCAATGTTTAAAAACAATGCCTTCTTTCACAACGGAGCCAGCGCTGTAGTATCAAATGATTTGACCTTAAAGCCGTTTTGTCGTTGTTGTTGTTGTTGTTGTTGTTGTTTTACTTGTCCTAGTCCATAGAGACACGTCTACCGGAAGTTTAACTCTCAGTTGTCACGTATAAAACTTAAAATGCAGAAATTCAGGCTTCAAGCGGTGCAAATGCAAATAATTGTAAGAAATTTTATGAATGCAGAGTTGAAATATGACAAATTGAATCTCTCGTATTGTTGGAAAAATCTTATGTAAAATAAAAAAAAAACAATACAGCAAGTAAATTGAGAATATTCAATGCAAAAAAAATAATTCATTACTGCAGCAAGAACATGGTTATTTCTCACTGGGCTCGTCTCGCAGCCAGCAGAGCAACAGTTGATTTTATCGAAGTAGTGCTGAGCAGCTGACTCAATCGATCGCAGCAATCGACAGCAGACGATCCAACCGTTGGACCGCAGCACTGCACAGCATTGTTAAACATGTCCCGACATGTTTATAATTTTGTACGTGTCTGTCGCGTCGCATCTAAATTATCCGGTAGCTATCGAAAATGTTTTACTTCCTATGCCATTATCTATTTTATTATTTTGACGTAGAATTACATCTTTCGGCAACATAGAAGTATTCTTCTAGGTTACCAATCAATTAAATAATAAGAGAGTAGAAATTATCACTGACATTCACCGTTTCACATTATTCAATTGATTAACCCCAATCGAGTGTATTCCCAAACCTATTGCAAAAAATACATTTACACTAACATTAAGCTGGCGGTCGTGTCTTCTAAACAACTTCTTCAACAATTTTGCCGTTTTGAAGGGTTTGGAACCCAGGAGACCCTATCGTTTAATTGTTTTATTCCGCAGGTTGTTTTTTATGAAATGTTAAATTTGTATGTGTGATTCAGAAACTTGCATATTTGATTAGAATGACAAAGATAATAAAAAAAAAACGATAAATTCAGTTGAATTCAACAAAATTTTGTATGTATAATTCCAAAATTTGAAGCGATAGATGTTTTGTGTCTTCTACGAAGTTACATAAAATTTTATGATCGAAAACTTTGTCGAAAATTGCAAAGCCTTAGCGTTTGAGAATAAAACGGTTGGTGTCAAAGCGCTATCTCTGCGGTTAAACCAAGAATTAAACTGAACGTGGAATTGAAGCTCGTTCTACACCGAGAAACTTTGCTGAAGACTGCAAAATGATTAGATAGAGTATCAGAACACAGGACCGTGTAATCCATGCAATTTAAAAACATATCAATTGTGTTTTTACATTAAACCTCTAACATTCAAATTGATATATCACAAAAACACATCAATTTCAGAAAACAAATAATTCAATGGACAATTTTTAGAAAAGATCATGATAAGCTAATATTTGCTAACCGATGAGATAACTAATTCACAAATTGTGCATTTATTTCAAATTTTTTGTCATATTTTCACTTAAATAAATAAAAACCTTCTATATTTGGAAGAAAATGACGTAATTATTTAATTTCTATCGAGAAAAGATACGGAAGAAATTTGAGTGAACTCACGAAATTATCACAAGAAAACGTGAAATTCAGACAAATTTTATTAAAACTCGTAGATCTCTGAAACATGAAGTGTTAGAAATTTTGTAAATTCTGTTTCATAGAACTTGAAGATCTACAAGTTTGTTGTGAACCGCAAAGCTATTGCGGTCAATGGAAAGAAGTTGGCATCGCAACGCTACCCAAGCGGTGAAGTTCCGAACTAATTGATACATCCAAATTGAATTGAATTGAATCTTATAGTTACTGTTGTTTAAAAAACAGTTGATGTTTTTCCTTGAAGGTGTCACCCTAAGGACTGAACAAAAAATACGGGTCTAAAATTTTTTTTTAAAGAACAAGCAATTTCGAGCATGACCGGAGCAAAAAAACTTTTTTTCATTCAATTACTGCGTTGATTAATAATTTGTTGATTAGTATTTAAAGATTAAAGATTATCAATTGAATTTCGTAAAGTAAAGCTTAAAAATATTAAAAAATAAATAAAAAAATGATTCTGTCGAACGCAGTTTAAGCTTTTTGAATATTTTTTGCAATTTTTATATATTTTTGCAGTTCATGGTTTTAACGCTCTATAGAAATTTAAAAAAAAAACAGGAGGGTTGTGTGCAAAGCCACGACCGCAAGGTTGAAGTAGAATACTTTTACAAGAAAGATAACCCGGCTGCTTGCGTGTCAGTCTTTTTTTCTTTGTTTAGAATTTTGCGCTCCAACAAGGATTGACCATTTTCAATTATATAGTAAGTTGCCTGTCATGATTGGGGCTTGTTTTTAAATTTTGATTATGCGAAAAATTAGTTTTTATGCAGATAATAAAAGTTTCGGCTGTCGTGTTCATGACTGAACGAAAAGATGATTCAGTACGTTCTGAGACACGGAGATAAAGTAAAATTTATAACTTTTACAAATTTAAAAATGTGAATTAACTCATTAGAAAATATTATCTCTTCAATCAAGTTCTTAATTCATCCTGAAAAGGACAATTTCTTGTTCATTTTAGTATGGATAAGATGCCGATCACATCTTTGCGTTATCACTGACAGTGACTGACAGTGATATTTCTTGTGATAAAATAAACAGTGAAAAGCTGATTTAACACTCAAAACTAAACGGCTCACGTGTTGTCAAAATGAGTATACTTTTCATTGAATGCATTTACTAATGCCCACTATCGCACAGAGACTGCATTTCACTAAAGTGCCTCACTGCATCAACCGCTTTCGATGCTGAGATCCGCTGCAACTAGTTCGCTATCCATAGCCATGCCACAGTTGTGGCCGCTTTACGCTGCCATTGGTATCCATAGTCCCTGCATCAGCTGGCCCAGCTGCTATCGTTGCTGGTATCCGCTGCAACTAGTGCGCTATCCATTGCTACGGCACAGCTGTGGCCGCTGGTATCCACTGCACTGCTAGTGCTGCTGCTAAGGGAGGACGACTGCTGTTGTCGCTGTCTAGAACTATTATGAGCGGCTTCGGCTGAAACAGGCTCTTATATTGGCCAAAAGGCATGTTTTCAACTGCAAGGTATATGATTCTGTCGACCGTGCTTGGGAAGCAAGCATATAACGACCAATCAGAGGTCGAATTTTTCGTTTTGACAAGGCTTGACTATTTTCAATAGTACAATAGTGTGAATAATACAATTACAATTATCTTATTTTGGGAAGAATCTTAGAAGATTTTCCAATCTATTGCTGCAAGAACGAAGGAAATCCATTGAATACTAACCGATTTATTAGCATTTGAAATTGGACATATTTTTCACTTTTTTCGGTTGTAGATTTTCATTTCACATCCCTATGTAGCCGAACTTCCTGAGAGAAGTATTCTACTTCAAAATCCGCTGTTGATACCCAGAACTAAGGCTTACTCAATTACACTGGTCAACACAGGTGTACACCAAAAGTTCAAACCGGAAAAACTGAAAGATTCTGGCTATACAACTATTCCTGCGAATTTTTGTGTCCCTCGCCATTACCGTTTTTTTCAGAGACTTAATGGAGTTTCCTCGTAAAAATAACTTTAAAGCGACGAACGCTGCGAACAATTTCTGTACACCACTCTCACGTAAGTTGATGCGTTTTGGTAACTAGCTACAATCATTCATTTTTATGTATATATATATATATATAACTGCTATTACGATTTCTACTGTAACTCTGAATCATTCTCCGCAATGTCCAAGTTTTGTCTTGCTCAATGTTGTCATTCCAATAGTTTTATTTTAATCCTCAAAACTCCTCCCTCGTGTACGACAATGAAGAAAACTGACAACCCTGACGGGACCGGTAGCCCCGTTTGTACTCTCAAACATGCCGCAGGAAAAATGGCCAGCTTTCAAATAGAGATGGTCGGGTATGGGAAATTTGTTACCCGTACCCGACCCGTACCCGACTCAACAAAAATTTTCAAACCCGTACCCGACCCGAACCCGAAGTCTGGTTTGTTTAAAATACCCGTACCCGACCCGAACCCGAAAAATATCTATTCCAACTACCCGTACCCGACCCGTACCCGATAGAAAAAAAACGCCGAAATTGCCGGTACCCGACCCGTACCCGACCCGTCCTGGATTTTTGTTTAATTTTTTATTTCAAAATGGGTACCTCGCACATTTTATGCACTGATTGTGATATGTGGTCTCTCGAGATGATGGCCGGAGTTAGGCTAGAACCGAGTGTGCGAATGATAATGAACCCAGAGTTTCAGACGGGTGGTCCACTATAAGGAATCGGTCCACTATGAAAAGTGCATGTCTAGTAAAGTTAAAAATAAACGACGAGTTTTATAAACTCATTAAAGGGTCAAACGAATTTTGAAAGGTCAAAAGTTTATAACTTGAGAAAAGTTTGATAATTTATTGCGTTTGCCAAAAACCTGTAATTTTGAGTATAGATTCGGTGTCATCGATAAATTCTAAAAATCGGTAAAAAACAGATATTTCTGCACATGCGGCATCCTTGGTCACAGTACAAACCAAGACTATGCTATCGCTGTCAAATTTCCTATATTTGTTTCGTACTAAACATCTCAATGCACAGTGGGAAAGCGCTGGCCATCAAAACAAATGTTTAAACGTCAGCTGTTTCATATAAATTTTTAATATTGATATAACATTTAAGTGCTTAAGTCCAAAATTTGGGTGCAATATAATAAAATTTGATTTTTTATAACTTTTCAAAGCTCGGCATAGTGACGTTTTTTGACATATTCAAAAAAATATATCATTATTTTAAAACGCTCTGCAGCTTCAATGCTAGTTGGTTTTTTTGTCCTCGAAGAAAAAGTTGAATTTTAGTTAGTTTTTATTACCTATTATAATATATAATATTGTTTCAATTTTTATAAAAACAATTTTTTTTCGCGAAATTTGGTTGATTTGAGGAGTTCTGCAAAAACTACGTAATCTGTTTTTGTAAAGAGGACGCCCTGTGGCGTTGCTTGTGGTTAAAGATCATATAATTCTGTTTAGTAAAAAAGTTAGGGGAAAAGTGCTAAAAAATCATAAGAAATTAAGTCACGTGCTTTGTGAACGTCCCCAAATAAAAAGTGGAATGGAGATTCGTGTTCAGCACCCCAAAATTGAGTGAATACCATATTTTTGTCGTATTTATCGACACTTTTTTTTACTTGACAAGCATTTGTATTAAGTCGCCCCACTGTGCAATGTTCCGCGGTTTTCCTGAAAGTTATGAAAAAAGCCCGAAAAAAATTCGATTTAAATGGAAACCGTTGCAGGAAGAACTACTCAATCTAACATTAGAAAGCGATAGCATGATGTCATTCCCTTGGTGCATAGACGGCCGACAACTGTCAGGATAGGTATTGGGCGATGTCTCGTTGAGTGAGGATGTGCGATTTTTTCTCCGATCTTACCGATTATCGATATTAAGAAAACACCCAGGCTTGAAATGATAAAAATTAAACTCTCATAATGCACGAAAATTGAATTACCCGTACCCGACCCGTACCCGACCAATTGAGAATTTTTCAAACCCGTACCCGACCCGAACCCGAAGCCTTGGTTTTTTAATTACCCGTACCCGACCCGAACCCGTAAAATATTTTTTGGCGTTACCCGAAACCCGACCCGAACCCGTCGGGTACGGGTTTCGGGTAAAAATACCCGTACCCGACCATCTCTACTTTCAAATGAGAAAGAAATGAAACTTTCCTCGTCAACCGTATCGAACGTATCGGCCCAGCGGCCAGTTTAGTAATAGCCGAGCGGCGGACGTCACTGTCGATGTCGATGATCCTCGATATGCACACATACGTTAGGCGATACGCAAGTTGCCACCGATGCACAGTGGGGCAGCTCCATACAAATGCTGGCCAAGCGAAAAAATATCTTCAAATCATGGAAAATACATGGTTTTTATGTAATTTTGGGACGCTGAGTCCGAATTTGATATTATTTTTGCATGAAAATGCGTATTTTTGACGCCAGGGGAAATTTCATATTTTTTATATATATTATTTACGGGAAATTTTACGTCGGTTTCAATCTTTTGGATAATAAAATGCATGATGCTTGAAAGACCTTCATATGCCATAAAAAACATAAAATATTAATCAGTTATTAAGAAAAAGAAAAAAAAAGAAATTGAAAAATATGCTTCGTGTTGAAAATCACTTATGACTTGTTTTTTTTTTTTCAAAGTGACTATTGCTTCTTTTTATCGCATTCGCATTTTTTTCCATTCACTTTTACCTTCATCTTTATTTTTGTGTTCATTTTCAATACAGTTTTAATATCTTCAAGAAGGGTTTTCAAAATGCAGTTTCTAACGTCAAAATAATTATTCACTATTTGCTCTGTAGAAATTAGCAGGCGATGTATTATGTCATGGTTTATGTTTACACGATTGTTTTAACATGTGACTGGTATGATATAAACTTAAAACATGATTTTGGTAGTCAGTGCTGGTGATCCAAAACATAAACAATGACTAGTTTTTGATACTTCGTTAATAATCGAATCTATATCAGTTAAACTTGTAAATATGCAAATAGTGTGATTAATTATACTGAAACTTGTTTGAAAACGTTGTTATTATCAGACTCATATGAGCCATTTGTTATTATGTAGACGGTTTTCAGTGTGCAATTCAAATTTACGTTTTTGAAATCCGACATGTGCCGAACACTCGTTGTTTCTCTTCGAAAGAAAGGTACTCTGCGCAACTCTGCGCAAGATCGGACTAGATGCATTTTAGGGCATTTTTTCCAAGCTATCTTTTAAAACTAGTGACAATAGTGCCAAACCCTGCCGTATAAACTTTAAACGCTGTTTTATGCAAAAAATACGTAATTCTTTGATTCCGTCAAATTTTTTTGAGTATTACATTGAGATTATACGTTATCCAATGAAGAGGATTTATTCTCCACTATTTTATAGACAACTTTTACTTAGACGTCATCAAGATTCAAGTTACTCTTGGGGCTCCAGCAAATTTCGCAACATTGCATTTTTTTTCAAGAAAAACGCTAAAAAACGCTGACTCAGTACACTTTGAAAAATCATAGAAAATTCAAATTTTGTCGTTGTGCTCTAAAAATTTGGATTCTGTCACTTCAATAGTATACAACTATAGGAAAAATATAATTGAAATGAAATTCACATTTTCAATTTTGGGTCGATGACCAGCGATTCCCCACTGTGCGATGGTGGCGTCAAGTTGATAGGCCAAGATTAACATCTCAATCATAGAGGAGAGTGCAGCAGCAACAGCTGATGCTGATGCTGTTGTTACTCTAGCAGGTTGATTGTTGGCTGCCGCGGTCGAATTACGTTTATTATTTTGAAGAAATGCTAATTTTCCCATTCGTTTCCTTACAGTCGTAGGCGCGTGATTACTGGGTGGTACCGTACGGAATAAGGCAGGTGCCAACCCCCGGTCACGATACCCTCCAGAGAGAGAGAGAGAGAGAGAGAGAGAGAGAGAGAGACCCTATTGAGTATCAATTAGAGGCAAACCGTTCATTTGGCCAGTGTCCGTCCGTACACACCAGTATTACCAGTTGTTTGGACCGAGGCTAGCAAAACTAGTCTCACTTTCTTCTGCTGGTTGGATGTGGGAACAAATGCCCCTACTGTTAGCGTTCGAAACAGACCTCTTATTGATTTTAATTTGAATGGCCTTTAGCTAACAGAAACAAGGACGCCACCCTGAAACTAAAGCTACTTAAAATCGGTATTCGAATTATTGTTATTGTCAAGTACGACAGCCCGATTTAAGGGGTGACAAACATAAATTTACATCGAACTTCCGGCTATAGCAAAAATATAGCAATTCATCCGGTACAGCCCACTTTAAATTAACCTTCCCGAGCGTGACCACTACAGACTTTCGATGTCTCTATGTGCGAAATATGCGACGGGGTTCAATACGCGTGTTGACGACAATGGAGAACAACAACCGTGGCCACCACCAGCAATCAGATGACAGTAACGACGTTGTTAATTGCTAGTTGTCTCTGAAAGCTAAGTGGGTATACTTCTCGGTGCAGAATGATGCGGGCGGCACCGGGTTTCCATTCCACCCGCGTTACAGTTACTTGCCTGGAGCAGGTGATTGTAAGTGCTAACCGAAGAGTTGTTTGCTTCGTCACTTCACTTTTTGCAGGTTGACTTTGGCGGTTAAAGATTTGGTGTTAACTAGTTGAACACTCCGTTCGATACAATCTACTGCTAATTACCTAGTCTGTTGAACAGACTAAAACTTAAAGCATTAAGTTTCGTTCCGTGGCTACTCTCCGTAAGGTTAGTAGACCAGATCGATGATGAGGGAGGAAACAGTCTATGCGCTTCTTTTTTTTCTGTTAACTATGCTGTGCATTTGATGAACTCACCTGGAAATAGACAGAAGAAAAAGACAACAGAAAATTAGTTTTCAATTGTGTTTAGATGGAAAGTTTAATTAGGATCGGAAATAAGCCTATCGGGTATGCGGTGTGACTTTGTGCCCGGTGCAGTGCCACTGCCAGCGCGCGGTTGGCATTGTTCTTGAGTCACTCGAAGTTGAAGTTGATCGTTGATTGCACCTCTCACCGGGAGAGCATTGCGGATTATCGCGTTATATTGCAGCTAGAACGCAGTCGAAGTGCAACGGATCGTAATGAAAGAGTCCGCGAGCGGGTTTCCGCCGAGGGGAAAAAAGGCGTTGGAATTCGACGCTCGCTCGTGACTGTAGAGTGTAGAAGTCGATAAAAATCTAGCTGATTGTAGACCATCGCGCGGCAGCGGCTGAACTGATGGGTTAATAACCTAATGACAACATTGTTGGCTATCGGAGCATTTCCGGTGCGATTGGTTTTGCTTTTTGAGCTAGCAAGCAAGTTTAAACATTGTACTGAACATGAATCGAACACTTTTTAGCTTTTTTAACGCTAGTTCGAAAATCTTTTCAAGTATTTCGTATTCTTTATCAAAGACTGGAAAGATAAGCATAGCTTTCAGCTTTCTGGAAATTATTTTCCACTACGTAGTTATTTTTTTTTCAAATTCAAACTAAAATTATATATTGAATATTATGTGTTAAACTACGTTTAATCATTGGGATCAAAGACCTTAGTGTTGTGAGAATTTAGGGTGTCAATATAATACAGAAAAAGTAATAAACATTAACAGTTAATAATAATACTGACACAAAAGCCTATCAGTTTACTGATAGGATTAACAAACTATCGACTAGCGTGAAGCGCGTTTTTGCCGCTTGCATTCGGTCAGAATATCTGTGTCATCATTACTGCCCCGCGAAACTGAAGAAGATCATCGTAGCCTGCCAAATAGGTTCGTTAACCTTGCGACCCCTCGAGGCTGCGGCTGTCGGTCGAGCCAGCGAAGGTGAAACCCCTGACGGCTCAAAGCTATCATCACGAAACGGTAAAATAATCGCAAAACCACTCGGGGTTAAAAGTTGACATAAATTACCGGCGGCAGACTGAATGCCACAAGTGCATCTTTTTTGCCTGCACCGAAAATGCGCACGCCAAAAACCTCATCAATCCAATCGAATGATGCTGCTGCAGCCAGAGGCATTTCAGGCCGGCATCAGTTTCGGTCCCGTTGGCGACTTGATGGCGAACAATCGTTGTGCTTTTGAGGCAGAAATTAACATGGCGCCCGTATTGCGCACTTGATGTCATAGCGACCGACGCCGGTCCAAGTAGATTGGTTCAATTAAAAGATCTTTGCCGTTTTCGAATGGTGCTGTTTGAGCCAACCTATTGCCAGGCTTGTGCTCGTACTCTTGATGACCGGACGGCCGACGGCCGCGGTTCAGGCGAAGTCGAAGCAAATCTGACTCTTGACGTTGCTCGTCAAAAGCACGCCAGTGAAGAAGCTACTGAATGATGTTTATTGATGTTTGAAGTGTCGTTTCCGCGATCGTTTAGTTTTACATTTGTTTTTTCTCTCAAAAATGTAATCTTTTTTTTGCTACATACTTGAATTTCATACTTGAACCATATTTTTGCACTCCTGGAAGGATAAAATTGGTTCGACTGGCTTTTTGCATTCCAAAGTGTCTCTTGCCATTGAACAATCATCATTGAGTAAGCAAACACAGCACTAGAGATTAGCCGGATCATTCACTGGTCTCATCAACCTAATTTAGTTTTTTTGTTAACGTGAACAAAAAAAAAACAGTTTCACCAATCCACGCAGATTATGGCGTAACACAATCAATTTACAGCCAAATTCACGCCCCGGTGGATGTGCAGCCTTCGCTGTCTTCGAGTCACGGACATTACTGCACCCGGTGACCCTATCTCTTGAAAAATAAAAACAACCAAAAGTTGTAAGAAAGAAACAAACAGTTGCAGTCGCTACCACCAACCCAGGACCGGATATGGTCGCAACGCTGCCACCAACCCCAAAACCGGCGGCGCAGCAGATCGGTAGGTAATTGATCAATTGATTATAACCAGCAGCCGTCAACGAAACGGACTGACCGGTTGCTACTGCTCCCACACCTCCCCGTCGTCGCTCTCTGCTCTGTTGATGTTCAAGTGTGAAATCTCTGACACCGGCTCAACAATAACGTCATTATTGTTGCTTTTTGCCTTCATCTTCTTTCATGTAATCCCCCCAACGCAAAAGCATGGACCTTATCGTCGTCGTCGTCGTGTAACATGACGTGATCCGTCGCAACAAACTTCGGTACCGGTCCACGACCCTCGCATGCACCGACTGCCGCCAGACGGTTGGCTGGTTGGTTGGCCCGATAATACCGGGAGGACCCATCACATAATCGGGGTGCCCCCATCATCAATCACTCCATTTCTTGACGGACATGACGCGTGTTTTTTTTTGTGTCGGGATATGCAAGTTTTTTTTTTGATACGCGGAGAAAGCCTCCAGGGAGTTTGAAACTGTTGAGTGGTTTGACTGCTACCTGTTGGGCTGTTTTTGGTGTAGGATATTTTTTCTGCGTTTTTCATCGGAAGATATGTTTGTTTCTTCTACCAAGGGATATTTGTTGCGCAATGTATTGTTACATGGGCGAGTGAAAAGGGAGCTCAACATGTTTTTTGTTCATGATTTCTTGCCATTTTTGTTTGCAAGCATTGTCTCTTTACAGTTTTTTAACAAGGTGAAAAATAGTAGATATACATTTGTTCTCATATTCGGACCCATTGTTTTGTTCCAATGTCGATCACTGGAGCTTGTTTATTTTACTTAAAATAAAAGCAATAAACTAGTACATAAAACTGCACCGGAACGCATGATACCATAAAAGTACCCGTTACAGCATCAAGGCATCATAAATCAAGCAAAGAACGTGACCTTCATTTTTAGCAGCAAGAACTGAATGAAATATAAGGTAAACCAAAACCGTTAATCGAAATATTTATAGCCGGGTCCGAACGCGGCTCGCGTTGGCGCACTGGCGTGATTTAGAATTATTCCACACGGTTTTGCCGCTACCATAGTAAACACACCCTCGATCGGTCGGTGTGTCCAGTGTTGCTCGTTTCGGTGGGCCGAGCGGTTCAGCTAAATAGTGCTAAACTGTTGGAGTTGCTTCTCGGTGTGGTTGGAGTTTTTTTTTGGGTGCGGCATTTTAATCGCCAGGAAGGCTGCTGCTGCCGACGTTATGAAAGTAGGCGGCTCATGTGGCGGCTGATTAGCAATTGTTGGCGGCGGTTTTTGTGGTCAAATGCGCAATCAGCAGCTGGCCAATCGTCCACAATACCTCGGTGTTGCTCCGTTATAGTACGAATGCTAATAAGCAAGCGTGATTAATGAACACAGCAGCGAATAGCTTAGCCGTTTCAATGCTTAGATTCGCATTTGATTGTGCTATATGGAATTTTTTTTGTACTGGCAGATTCCCATAGCGTATGTTTACGGAACTGAATCAGACAGTTTTGGATATTCATGTGATTGGTTTAATACATCTGCGTTAAAGGTGCTATTTGATCTAGAGAAGTAAACATTTCCAACTCACATTTCAATTTGATGCGAGAGCCGGCCGATGTGGTGCTTCATCGTTTATGGGTTACATTTGCGATTAGCAAACAACAAGCTAAATAAGCAATGCCAATGTTAAACAAGAATAGTAAAGTTTTCCTTTTCGATACGAAATTTTTACTTTTTTGGCCACTTGGACTGCTGAAATATTGGATAACGGAACCATTGTAAAATAAAATCGATGAACAATTGGCAATTTATTTCCTGGGCAATTGTGCTTTAGAAATCCTGGAATTAGGAGCCGCCCACATACACAAATGTCCACGCGCTTATCCACTGAAGGGAGGAGAGAGTAAAATTAATGTGTACACGTGCGCGATGTGTTTCTTCAAAAAAAAAAAAAAATAATAATAATAATACATGGACTTATAACAAAAATTCCACAGATATTCTGGTTTTTAGAGTCGTTGTCAGCTATATTTGAGATAAATTAGAAATCATTTTATTGAAGGCCTATGTTGAGCACATGTTGAGAACCGTTCAAGAATTTCAGGTGAAATATGATGTTTAGTTTTCTTTTGTTGGCAGGGGTACTTTCAAGTTTTTTAGGCTAATTTGAAATCATTTTTCATTACCCCTTTGAGTCACTGACAACTAAGCTATAAGCTCAATTTGGATTTAGTTTTGTCATTGGTCTCATCCATCGAACCACTTTTAGCTAAATTTGGAATCAATTTCTACTTTGGCCTTTTTTTATTTAGCAACTTTCGGCCTTCTCCTTATGTTCAATTATTCACAAAAAAAAAACAAAAGTTATAAACAATTAAAGACGATTTTTATAGCCTAAAAAGAATTTTTTCTTTCAAACCGTTGCCATTTTGCGAAGAAAAATTCTAAAAATATAATCATGTGAACTTCACTAGCGACACTTACGCAGATAATGAAAAAAAAAATTGTTTTGGTCATTGGTGGCGTTGGGCACGACTTCTACTGCTCGCCGCGGAAGAACTTTTAAAAAAATAGTAGGAGGGTGGTAACCAAGACACGACCGCATAGTTGACGTAGGACTACAATAATTTTATAATTTTATTTTGAAGCTATGTTTGTTTTGAGCTCGTTTTACTTTTGTAGTTTGCTTGATTTATTTTAACCAATTTAAGCTCAACATCTTCCAAAAGGAAGTCGTTTTGGTTCCGGTGGTAATATTAAGTATCTAGGTCGTCAGCCCAAATTCATCAAGCGACACCTCAAACGACTTGGAACTAAAACTAGTTCATTGGTGGCCATTTCTACTGTTAAGGTCGTCTTTGACCATTCAAAAAGTCGAAAAAGTCATTAAAAAAACCGTTCATTATTGGCATGGTTCGATTTTGGCAACAGAAAAAATTCAGAGGTGTTGCCAAAATCGAACGGGGTCTGTATTTTGATTATTTCTTTGCAGCACTCTATCTTAGAAGAAAAAATATTATCTTTAACATTCACAATGGTCCAGAAACCAAATTTAGGAGAAAATTTAGGTCTAGAGCTCTATAGCAATGTTTTAGAAAAAAACTTTATTTTACAAAGTTACTTAAAATTATTGGAGCTATAAAATTGTAAAACAAGGTTTTCTATCTACAAAAATAAAAAAGTTAGATACTTGACTTTCCCCTAAATTTGGTTTCTGGACCATTGATGAATACCTTTCATTCTAATACAGCGAACTTTCTTTAATGCGCGAGAAGGCAACCTTCTATAAAATATTTAATTGAGTACGATTTAGTAGAAATTAAACTTCCTTCTATATCTATTTGTCTTGTTGAAGTTGGCTCACTCACCGATCACAAAGCGGCAAAGATGTCACATAAATTTTTTTCCTGTAATTACAAGCTCGTGGAAAAAATATCGATAACGAATTACAGTTTTAATAGAAAATGTATATTCACAGAAAATTTGAAATTGACATAGAATTTTATGAACATGTTAACATTCAATTCAGGTCAAATTAAACATTTTATCAGTATACAGAATCAATCAGAAAAAAATTTGATCAGTTTCAAGATACCAAAGAACAACGAAGATACCATATTTGAAAGTTATATGTCCGTTATCTTCGAAAATAAACTGGGCTAGAGTGTTGCACAACATTAGCCTCAGCAATTAATGTTTGCATAGCGTTGTTCAATTACAAGTAAGGTTATGGAAAGTGATATTTTCTTGCAAATGCTGATTCAAAAAAAAATCTATTGAAAAATACAAACACTAACGTCGGAACTCTAATATCAAGATGAAATGAATTTGGTTTTTCTCTAAACCGCCACCGCGTGATGCAACTAGTATTGTCATATTGGACTAAATTCATTTAGCTAGTAAAATATAATCATCAGTACAGCTCGTTTAACTACCTATTCAAAGATCTGTACGGAGCATTTTGGTTTTCTATTGTCTTTAAAATACCTTATATTTAGTTATTTAAATAAATCTAAAAAAAGGCAGAGTGTAGAGTTCAAAAATAAACAACGCATTTTGTTGTCCCCGGCGGCGCAGCCTATTTTGCGACATCCGAAAAATCATATTGAATTCTGATTATTGCTGCTATACGAAACAAGAAGAAGAAGAAGACAATTCAAACGGCAATTCGATTGTGTTCCACGCCCCACTGTGCGTCAACAGTGGCAATGTAGTTTTCACTTGGCTTGACTGCACAAAAATGAATATCAAGTTTTCCTGCACTGATAGACGACGAGTAACCAGCGCTCTGTTCATACTTTACTTGGTGCAGTACTGTTGCCTGTGCCATCATATTCTCCTCCAAGACATCAGTTTTATTAACATTAACATATTTGAACAGCAGAACGTAAAACTGTCTGGTAGTGGAGGTGGTTACGAACTTTCCGAAAAAGCTTTACCTTCAAGACATCAATTTAGTCCAGGCTGATGGAAGCTGGTGTTGATGAATGACAGCATTTTATTTCTGGATGAATAAGACTTGCTGAAGAAGTTTAAATTACTGGTGTAAAGTCGAATTTAAAACCGTATTTTTTTAGGCGATTTACTATTTTTGAAGAAGTGTTAATGAATAAACGAGAAAATACTAAATCTCAATTGAAGCAAGCACGAGTAGACATCGTTTTGATTTTTTTTCCGCGTTCACGCTTTTTTTTGGAAAAAAATAGATTCTGGAAAACTAAGCGTCAAAATATTGACAGTGTACAGATTGATTTGTTTAGTCATTTGTGTTGTGAGGGCCAAATGTGAATTTATATCGGAGAGATCCGGATTTAGTGTGAAAATGAGCCTGGAGGATTTTGACTGCTCTGACCATGTGGAGGGCATAAGATTGTGGAAAGGAGAGGTTTCGGATTAATGTTCGAGATAAGACCCTAGTGGGCAAATTTGGTTATAAGAGAAAGCTAAGTATTCTTGCTTTAATTGGTGGTTTTTGCGTCGACAAGTGGGGGAGCTGTGTGTGAATTGCCCAGCCGTTCAGTGGTCGGAGGCTGGAGGGGAGTTAGAGTTTTTATGTCAATATTTTTGATGATTCGAGATTTCTTACACTCTTTACATCCTTTTCGATTTTTAGCAGCATTTTGAATGTTGCTGTGACAGTTTTTCCGCAATAACAAGAAACATTACCTCAATTATTATTTACTAATCCATATTCCTTTAAGAGAGCGAGTAATGGCGCTATAACCATATACTATCAATGCTAGGACTAGAGTTAGTACTCAAGTGAGGAGGTAATACCTATGTTCCATCCCAGGAGATTGTTCACCGAAGGAGTGTACTTTCTTAGCTTTGTCACTCACAACGAATTATAGGGTAAAAGCACCGGTTTTTGGCATAGTATGTTATTAATGAGAGATTATTGGCGTTCATCCTTCGAAAAATATGTAATTGAATCAGTTCAACATTGAAATCGGATGAACTCGCCTATATTTTTCACTAACATTGAGTTTAAATAATAAAATTATGTTATTTTGTTCACATATTTTCCAACCAAAAATCTTCTCTAGGCTCTAATTTTGGCCATAGCATTTCTTAATTGGCCACTTAGGGCTCCTATTATGGCCAATTCGCGAAAAAGTTGAATTCACATGAATTTATTTCATAATTTGACTTTACCATGCAGATGTATTTTATCAGCAGAAAATCCACGTTATTCAACAAACTAAACTGATATACATTGTATAACAACACTCTATTGCTCGCTTGTTCGGTTCTTATTGGAATTCTGGTCCACTGTGTGGCTCATTTCAAGATGGCTTGACAAAGTTTTTTTTTTAATTCTTTTAGCACCAATATTTAGTGGTTAATTTGTGGTTTCGAAATCTAATTTGTGGTAATTTGTGGTTGAGTAATTTCTGAGAAATTTTCAGAAAACTGAGTCAAGCCATCTCTGAAAATGATTTCGCTTCAAATGAATCGGACAACGATGAAATATACATCAATCGAAAGCTCTTAATTTGTGGTTCACGAAAATGTAGTTATTGTAGGCATAGTTCATATTGAAATATAACAAAGAAAACCGTCCTAAACCGTTAAAACCTCGTTTGAATATGATAGTGGCCAAGCTAGAGACCAAAATTCAATATTTGAAATTTTGAGTATTTACACCAAAAATTGCGTTTTTTTTTATAAACTGATATATGATCACTCGTGGCCTAAAACGGAAAACGTGATTGAAATGAGGTCGATATCTTGTACCGTTTTTGAGTAATGGAGGAAAGCAACCCGCGTAAAAAAACCGCGTAAAAAGCGACCTTACTGTATACGACATACAGTTGTCGCTGCCATTGAAAGCTTTTTTGTTTTATTATTCAGGGGGTAGTTGTAGTAGCATGTTCCTGAGACGAGAAAATATCGATTTTTAATTCTAGTCAGGACTCACACCTTTGGGCATTTACCATGCGTTTCAACCGTTCCCTACAGTTCTAAGGCCCATTCCCAACCTTAAGGCATCATTCCAGTTTCTAAAATACCCAACTGTCGAATTCAGTTGCGTAGTTGGTTACCAAAATATTATTATATTTATCGAAACAAAAAATTGTTCTTTATTATCATCAGGCTGTAATTTATTCCAAGAGTTAAAACGTATGTGCTAATAGATTTTAACATATAAAGATTTTGTATGAGAAAGACCAGATCACACGATCGGTAAACGGCAAAACTACATTTCCGGAAATGATTCGACCGAAGATCGAGAAAATTACGCTCGCATGTCTACGTAAAACTTCACTTATTTTGAGGAAATTTACGTAAAACAAACGGAGGCTTGTCAACTAGAAATATCTGCTAATTGATCAACATTTGCATTTCGCAGCAAATCTGCACATATAGTATCCCTGCTGTTTACATACTGTTTCACCTAGAAATACTCAGAGGAAGAGATTCGCGGTGAAAAAAATCGCCAATTCGGCAACTGGGCTTCATATGTCAGAGGTGCCAGATCTCTTCTCAAAGCGCAATGTTGACTAACATTCGACTTGTATAATCGGTGGTGACGGTGAAAGTCCTTAAGAATAGTGAAGTGTTTCACAAAAACTGTTAAGGTGATATATTTTATCTTTATGTTTAATTTTATACACCTTCACTAATTTTGTTACCTATACACAAGGTTTGTTGAACTCCGGGTAAAAATCACTCACAGCATTCTTAATTCATTCATTGGCAATAGAACAAAAAGTCGTATAGAAATAAACACGTTCTTTTTTATACCTGATTGCAATACCTCTCAATGTGGTGTTACCTTTCTTGTTCGTTTGGCTCCAATTTTGACGGTTCGTTTGGCTCACCGCATATCTCTCCCTCTGAGTATCTCTAGTTTCACCATACTCATCGCTATACGAAAGCTTTTTGAAAAAAAATCATCTTGATGGTCTACCAGCGCCGCGTACGGTCGGTGTTGACAACAAGAAGTAAACAATGTTCAAAAATTTAAATAATAGTTTTTTAATTATTTTATTATGAAGTATGCCCACAAAAACTACATTTTCGTGAACCACAAATTAAGAGCTTTCGATTGATGTATATATCATCGTTGTCCGATTCATTTGAAGCGAAATCATTTTCAGAGATGGCTTGACTCAGTTTTCTGAAAATTTCTCAGAAATTACTCAACCACAAATTACCACAAATTAGATTTCGAAACCACAAATTAACCTCTAAATATTGGTGCTAAAAGAATTAAAAAAAAAACTTTGTCAAGCCATCTTGAAATGAGCCACCGTGTGGATTCCTCAGCCTCACTTAAATAATGCAATCCACCGCATTGAAAGCATCCAGCGCCGATTCGTACGTTACGCTCTTAGAATGCTTCCCTGGCGGCAACCAATGCGTAACACCCGATACGAGGATCGCTGCCAGCTTCTCCAGCTCGAAACTCTTCAACTTCGCCGAAAAGCAGCGCGCGCCATGGTAGACTCGGATGTTTTGACTTCACGGATTGATTGCCCGGCCATTCTTCGCCTAATCGACCTAAACGCGCCATCCAAAACCCTGCGGAGGTCATCTATGTTGCAAATGCCTTTTTGTCGCACCAACTGCAGTGCAAAAAGTTCCATCATTGGTATTCAACGTGCCTTTAACCGTGTGTCATGTGCTTCGGATTTTAATTTTCGCATTATATCAAATAGCGGTGCTGTAGTAATACTATCTTTCTTATCCAAAACCAGTTTTGTGTTTTCACGAATCTTATGGGATATCTCATGACAGCCCGAAAAACTCCGTAATTCTCATGTTTTGCATCAATGTTTATACGTTACCATGGGTTTGTTTATATATGGCCAATGTCAGGATTATGAATTATGGAATTGCTTTGATATGTGGCCAAACATGGATCATTGATCGTTTTTGGAAGCTTTTGTTATTTTTGATATTGCAGAGAAAAATCATACCATAATGCCAATTTTTTAATCCATGTGCTGTAGTATGTTGTACCTGATGCTGGTAACAAAATTTGTCATAGAAATGGACAAACTTCAACAAGGTTATGCTCTATCAAAAATAGCTTGCAAATTACCTAAACGTTAGACTGTACAGTAGGGTGTCTCAAAAAAAAAAATCGATGTTGAAAGAGTCAAGGTGCTCAGCCCTAAATAGAAAGATAATGATATTTATAGCATTTTTGTAGAACATTTCGACTTTCTAAAAAATTGTTTTCAGGTTGCCCAAACGTGATTTATGAAAAAATGACTTTTTTAAGCTACAAAGCCGCTCTTTTGCACTTTTTTCAATTCTGTTCGATTCCTAAATTTTTTCATATATTTTTTTATTTTTGTGGGGTTATTTTTGAATATTTTGCATGGTTCAGTTCAGTATGGTATTCAGTTTTTTGACTCTCAGAGCCCATTAACATCACAAAAAAATTTTTTTTTTTAATAATTTCTAGATAAAACCCTTAAAAACACAAATAAAAAAAATTTTGATCAAGAAATGAAATTTTAATTGCAAAGCGGGATTTACGACGAAAATTTACATGACAAAAGATACTTGATATCTTATCGGAGGGCTGAGATATTGGCATTTTCATCTGTGATGGAAAACTATGCATTTTAAAAAAAAAATAAAAAAAAAAACGTGTATCTTCTGAAGTATTAATAAGTTATTGAGCTTAAATTTAAAATAACTCGAAAACCGATGCCTTAAGAATGTTTACTACCAAGAGCTTTTTGGTTCAAAATGACTTTCTGCATCTTTTAAGGTCATCAGACAACAAATATTTTGGAAAATGTTTAAATTAGAATTTTTATAAAAAAATTAATCTACCATAAAAAAATTATTTTTCATGTCTTCCTGGACTTTTTTTTTAAAGTTGCGTATTAACGTCAAGTTTCTTTAAAAAAAAAAAAATCTACTCTTTTTTTTTAATTGAAATTTAATGTTTATTTTTCTTTTTGGTCAAAAAAAAATTATTTTGTACAGTGTATATTTTTTTATGGTGCATTTTTAATTCCCTACAACTCATTCTCAGACAGTTTTTCTATACAACCAACGGTTTCTGGGCTACAATGCTTCGAATAAAACCTATGCCAAAAGGCATACGCCCTTTTAGAATGTAACTCATGGGTGTGAAAAATCGCTCCACCTGTGGAAAATGCTCAGTTTGCTAAGCCAAATACGTGTGCAAAGTTTCATTCAAATCAAAAATGGTCGATATTCGACCATCGGTGATTTGGCGCGATCTTGCTCTTAAGCAGCTATTTCTCAATTAACCAGCATGACATGATTCACTTCATTTTATTCCTGTATGTCGTGCCTTCCCATGACGCTTTGCATTGGATAGTGAGATATTATCAAATACTCCCTCAATATCGAGAAAAACTCCCAGAGAAATTTCTTTGGTATGAATGGATTTTTCGATTTTATCCATCAACATGTGTAACACTTTTTTGTCTGATTAGTTATTTTGATAAGCAAATTGGATTTTTTTTAATGGGTTGGCTCTCAACTATTGTTGACCAATCATCTAGTGAGTCTTTAACTAGCCTAGTGTTTGGCACGCCTTACAAATTTCCGCAGTAACTGGAATAAGGAGTTGCTTGATTGGCTGTATCACATCTATTCTCGCTGACTTGTATGGTTGGACGGAATCTATTGCTCATTCTACCTTCTATTTAATGAATCTAGAGCATTCCTGGGATTCAGTCTAAGTCGTATGTGAGCTTACACAGTAAGAAAACTTTATGTCGAATCGCATGTAAAGAATTGCCTCCATCGCTTATGATAGAAAATTCCATAATATTACACGCTACTTTAAATGATATTGTACATAATTTTCAAATTAAATCGTGGTTTACGTCAGAAGCAACAGTAATTTTAATGGAATTGCACATAATTTTCAAACAAAATCATGGTTTACGTCAAAAACAGCTAAAATTTCAATAGAAAAATATTTTACGTGACGTGTAATATTCAGAATTTTTAACTGTGTAGCTGTTCTCTAGTTTGGTCGAGTATAATCTTAGGAATTTTAGTTTAAATTCTATTTTAGGTTGCTAGCAACATTTCACACCTGTAATGACTTCGGGTTTCAAATGCCCTTGAGTCAAAAACCCTTCAGAAATTATCGCAACAACTAACTATTGTTCTCTATTTCAATCATAAACTTTCAAATTTACTGGTTTTAATTTGGCAAAATTTACTGATTTGGTGCAACTTTCTATTCACCGAAACGTTATTTTTATTGAACTCTGCTCTCAAACTCGAACCTCAAAGTATAAATAAATAATTAATGCGCTGAATCTTCATTCTTCACTCGTCTAAGACTAGTTCCAGAATTGACATTTCTACAACCATAAAAAAAAATCAGAATCCCCTAACCACACCGTGGAGCGCTTAGCAGAACCACTTTCAATTGGCTAATTAAACCAACCCAATTAACGTCTTTGATTGGCTAAAGTACCCTTCTTCTCGATCAGGTGGAATAACGGGTTCAGATCTTAGTTTTTTGCTGCTGCTGCTGTCCCACCGCTTGATCGAGAGGACTCGAATGCTGACGACGGGATCCGTTAGTCCTAAGAACCGGCACGCCATCCAGTCCGATCAAATTCTACTTTATTATCATCGGTCTGCCGCCGGTTGCCCACTTGGTTGTTATTATTATTTTTCTTCAACTTGCTCCGACGTAACTCGAACCAAGAACCAAAAGAACCCTTCTTTCGATGGGCTGCAAAATCAAGTGGAACTGATGCTGGGCTGTTTGGTTGTTGGACACGGTAATGACATTCTTCAGAGCGCTGGAATCCCGGAAGCGACCCGGATCGCCGTCGGACAGAGGTTTCCATTATTCAAATTATGCCCTCAACATAGCATTCCGGGAGCCCCGGATAGAAGGTGCAGAGAAAAAAAAGAGTTTTTTTGCGTCAATTTCTCCACACTCCGTTTGTGGTTTACCGAGAGTCTTGTGGCACAGAAGTCACTCCTGCCGACGATGGTGTGATTCTAGCCATCATCAGCGTCGAACCAGGAAGAGTAGATTAATTAAATTTGATTAGTGACGCCTGTCAGTGTCGGTTGGCCCCAGAAGAATGATGCTCTCGTTGGAAATTAATGCTGGTTGAAATTGTCAGCAAAAAAGCTCATTGTTTGCTTGTATGCTGGAATATCTTTCTTAAATCATTCGAAGGAATCCTGCCGAGTTTTTATTTTTTTGGCACAACGCACGCTTGTGTGGCAAGAGATACAGTTACTTGAACTTTTTTATTAGCAGCATGCATTTCACCGGCATGAAATCGGTCGGTCGGACCTCCCCTGCTGCAGCGGTGAAGTCTAATTAAACGATTATAGTTTTTTCGTGGTCATGTTTTATCATTCGTTCTTCCAACCAAATAAAGCCATTCAAGAAATCACTCCTAATTGCTTAATTACAACCGTTACCGGTGATGTTAGATGATTTCCGGCCCAATTGGCAGTGCGAGATGGGTTAAAATATTCAGCGACGATTTACGATAGATGTTAGCCAGTAATCGAATTAAATTATAATTAGCTAATCTGATGCTGGACGAAAGCAAACTGTGTGCCAAATGCGAAATAAATTAATTAATTTATTCGAATAAGGGACACAGAAAACTTTTCGTTTTGGTTTCGGAGTTTCGAGTGCTATGGTAAGTTGTTTGAACTGCCGGTAGTTTTTACTTTCGGTTATATAAAAAGCTTTAATGTTAATTTTTAAATTTACAGCACACTGTTGACATCGAATCCATTCGTACCCTTATTCAAAAATTAATCCGTTTTTGTTGGCAGGAGTTTAGTCGCTTCTTCGCTACGCAAACGTTACCCGTAGCCAGTTGCACTGCTATAAATGGACTAATGCCTTCTCCGGACTTGCCCGGTGTTGGCGTCAAGTGATGCAAAGCTGGCCGCGTGCAGGTAGGTTCAATCTAAAATTTATTAAATCATACGTTGAAAGGGTTCGCCGCCCAATCGTCACGCCAATCGCTGCGGGACGCCCAACACTCGAAACCTCAGATCCGCTTTCGGGAGAAAATTAGAGGCGGCAGCGTTGTGTCAGTTTACTGACCTAGCGAAGCGCGTTTCTATCTTTTTATTTCACTTTTTTATTGATGACATAAACTGTCTATAAAAATTTAAAATTAGATTTATTCTTTCTCAATCTTAATTTTTTTCGCAAAGAAAAACCGCATTCGCTTCAACCGAGACCGATCTGATTTAATTTCCACTTGAAGAACTTTCCTCGCATCGATACGCTCCGGTGGTTGAATTCTCTTCGACACCGACCGGCTGTTTCTTCATGGCAAAAAAAACTTGCACATTTGAAACGAAATTACACCTCTGGGTTTTCAGTTAGATTCGTTAGAACGAAGGCTCGAAGAAATTTCGGCTGGTACCTACTACCTAATAATGTAAACTTCACTTTTTCTGATTCGTGATATGCCACGGTTAGTAACTCCGCGTGCCGGTCGGGTTCGGCCGGCCGTAATGGGACGTTAGGCTCGAGAAACATTTTTAATAACCTTGCCGGCTGTCTTAGTGCTACTACTAACAGGGTTGATGTACACGAAAAAAAAAAACAGTATAACATGATGAGCAAATAATGTAATGTAATAAACGTCCTGCACTTCGTCCGTCAGTATATTAAACTGGTGGATATGGATCAAGAACTCAGGCAAATAAGTAGTGTAGCTTTCAAATCAAGTTAGTTGAAGTATGCTGAGAGTGAGTATGAACATCAGTCTTGTGACCTGGGACTTTCATGTGATTTATGGGATAAAAAAAATTTGCATTTGAAGATGTATTGCAATGTTAAGCATTTTTATGGTGTTGTCTGGGAAGAAACAACCTCAATATGTCAGCAAAAACATCTGACGTTGCTTGTATCTAGCGACAAATAAGAGACACGACGACATGCTGTGGAAAGGTAACGAAAATCTTCAAATGCTTATTATGTTACTGATTTTGAACGCCAAAAGGTGAAAGTTGCCTTAAATTTGTGATATAATAATTGGCATATCATTTTACTAACAATTGCATTTTATGTCTTATGACTACATTACAAGTTTACTAAAGCGGGTAATGTATGTAGTTATACGAGGATCCGAATAATGAACGGGAGCATAGCGCTGACAGGATGTTTGAGAGATTTTTAAATGGAAATAAAGTAGATCCAGCACTGTACTGATGAAAGCTTACCAACACATCTTCATTTAAAATGTTACATCTTTAGAAGTTTCAAAACAAAAATATTTTTGCCGAGAAACAAGACGCGAGTAGAGAGCGAAATATTAGTTCATACATGAAAAAAAGCGTGAATCCATCAGGTAAAGTTATTCTTTATCAGTCAATTCGAGAGATACAGGTTTTTTTCTTGTGAAGTTATGTTAAATTAGCTTATCTTAACCTTTACCGAAGAAACGTAATTTTACTGAGAACTTTGAGTTAAAAAAATACTGTAAAAACTGTTTTTACAGAGCCACTTTAAGCCAAATTGCTCGAGCTCAGCCAACTCAAGAGCTACTAAGAAGTAGTCCTCTACAAAGTTGCTTAAAATAAACACGTCATTCACCGAAAATAATATAACTTTTCTTTGCAAATAGAAACTTTAGTTGTATTATCTTGCTGATTTCAGGAACACCCTAATTTTTAATTTAATGTGAACCTTCTTATACGCAGCAACTTCTCCATAGAGACTATGGCTTTAAAATCGAAAAAAAAAATTAAAGAGTTCATTTTCGCTTAAATTGTCGTTCTGTACCACCATGCAACTGAACGGATTTTGACTATTATTATCTTGATTGACTCGTGCAGTATCATTGGGTTGTGATAAACATTATACTGCAGCGTATCTGCAACGGATTTCAATCACAGTTTTAACTTGATAAAAATAACCACCCTGGTTCGCAATTTCATATTCAAGTTATAAGTGGCCTCGCATTATTTTAACAAGTTATATCATTCGCTCAATTTCGTGAGACGCAAAGAATATGTAATCAGAATTATGAACATACGGGCAATCAATATTATAACCTCGCTTCACGGTGTTTATTTCATTACGATTTGTAGGTGGCCCGCCTCTTTTTCAAATTATATCATTTTCTCAGTTTTGCGAGACCAGACATTTTTTCCGTACATAATAAGAATGTATAAAAATGAATGTTATTGGTTTGTAGGACGCGAGTAACAAGGAGGATAAACAAATTCTTCTCCCTGTCGGATGGGAGCAGACAACAGAAGTGCAGCCACGCAACAGTATATCACGCTATTGCGTGTTATATCTTGTGACCGCGGGATAAAAAAGTTATGTTCTAAGTTTGAAGTGTAATGAGGTCAAACAAATCGTCTTTCTTAAAGCGTTTCAACATTTCGAAGAGTAATGAATTTTATAAAAGGAATCCAGCATTTTCAAATGTATGTTTTTTTGTAATGCAACTTTCACCATATTTTTTTGAAGTAGAATACTTCTCTCAGGAAGTTCGGCTACATAGGGATGTGGAATGAAAATCTAAAACCGAAAAAAGTGAAAAATATGTCCAATTTCAAATGCTAATAAATCGGTTAGTATTCGATGGATTCCCTTCGTTTTTGCAGCAATAGATTGGAAAATCTTCTAAGATTCTTCCCAAAAGAAGATAATTGTAATTTTATTATTCACACTGTTGTACTATTGAAAATAGTCAAGCCTTGTCAAAACGAAAAATTCGACCTCTGATTGGTCGTTATATGATTGCTTCCCAAGCACGGTCGACAGAATCATATACCTTGCAATTTTAAACATGCTATTTGGCCCATCTAAGAGCCTGTTTCAGCCGAAGTCGCTCATAATAATTCTAGACAGCGACAACAACAGTCGTCCTTCCTTAGCAGCAGCACTAGCCCTGTGGTTGATCACCACGTGTCAGCAGCAGCGCGGTTCTTCTCAGCGTGTGTCGCCAAACTGCCATTATTCCCCCCGTGTTGGGGCAGCATGAATATTGCCATCAGGAAATCCTATTTTGAAAATCGAAATGCGTTTTTCAAGGCAAATAAACGAGTCATTGAAAGTTAATAATTTTTGTCAACGCAAGCAAGTATTCTGTGTTGGATTCTAGCAATTGAAATCTGTCGCACCCGTCTAATTTACTGAATGTGAAATAGCTTCCACAGTGCATGTTGTCCGTGTATCTCAATTCCCCCACTGTTAGGGCAGCTCAAAGGTTGCGATCAGCAACCGATTTTGAACCTCAAAATGCCTTTTTCAAGGCAAATAAACAAGTAATTGAAGGTTGATAATTTTCTGGCATCAACATCAACACAAGCAGACATTCTGTGCGGGATGCAATCAAATTCTGTTGTAGTTGTCTTATTTTTACTTTATTGAGTTAACCCCCACTGTAGGGGCAGCGCAAAGGCTGTGATCAGCATAACCGACTTTGAATAACAAACTGCCCTGTTAGAACGCATTCACAAAGACAGTTAGTTCGACTATGCAGAGCTAATATGAAGTCGATTCAATCAATCAGCATAAACAGAATTTCGTCGTCTTCCAGCTGCCAAGTTGCAACACGCAACAGCGAGCAAACGAAATCGCTTGATGTTACAAATCGCAATAAGATACTGGTTGAAACCGTTGCGTGTGTGAGAGCACTATCGGTGTTTATCCGCTAGATACAAAAATCATATGCGAATTGTGGAATAATTCGTCTGAAGTACATTAGAGAATGGAAAAACTGAACTGAATGGCGTGGCCTATTTCGTAGCACCCTTCGGCTATAAAAGAGTGTTTCTGGGAAAACTAGCTACATTCATTAGTCGGAAGGTGAGCTGGATGGACCGTCCACAACGTTGACAGCAGTAGCAGCAGATATCAGCACTCAGCAGTAACAGACAATAACAGCGGGTTGCGCCTGTCTGGGGGGGGGGGGTAGGGGGGGTATAAAAAGTTATCAAAATATGACCACGTGATTTAGGAACGGCCACTTTGCGATATTTTATCTATTTAACATTATTTCACGCTTTCTAAAATGTAGATTTTAACTTTTATTTATTTTCAAGATCTTTGAGCCACACAATTTGAGCTGTTCTTCATTTAGATTTTAGAGTTTTCCTGTTTTAGTTGGATTGTGCATTTTTCTACTAATTTTCTCTGATTCTATTGATTATATTTACTGAATTTTATGAGTTGATTTTTTGATAGATTAAATTTTGCTATATTTTTGATTTGATTGTTTAACAAACGGCATACCATAAATTGTATTTTTTTTGAGATAATTTTATTTTGTTTATTATTAATTTTAATCTTTCACTTCGTTTGTATATTTTGCCATATTTGATAAGATGTTATTCTTCCTTTTTTTATCACCGTTCAATATTGTTGGGCGTTATATGTTTATTTTCGTTAAAATTCTTACTCTATTTCTCATGTTTCCTAAGCATTTTTCTGTTTGTTTCTGTTTTCTATTCTAATTAATTTTTGTAGTCGTGAAATATTGTCTTCTTCGTTGGCGGTTCTTTTGATCCTTGTATTTTTCAAGGAAGTTTCCCAGCCCAAAAATGTCTAAAGTCGATTTTTATTGCCACCCTATAGAGCGGTAAGCCTATAAGGAAGAGTAAAATCAAATTACACATAAGCACGGTTAAATAATAAGCACGTCTCAATAGCGGTATTACTAAAAAAAATAAATTTGTTATAATTATGAATTATTCGTTATGGTATGCAGGTAAATTGTATTATCAGACTTTTTTGTCCTGATATAATTTTTTTGTTATACATTTTCACCTTTTAGTTTTCTTCTTTGCTGGTATATTTTACTATTCTTGATCAGTTGTTATTCTTGCTAGTTTTTTGTTCCGCGGTTCAAAATTTTGAGCGTCATAAGTCGTTACAGTTCTTACTGTATTTTTCATATTTCTTAAGAAGTTTTCGGCTTGTTTTTGTTTTATATCCTATTGTGAGAAATTTTGTCTTCCTTGGTATATATTTTTATTGTTTAATTCATTTAATATAATTTCCAGCTAGTGTTTATGAATGTTAAATTGCCTATTAAATCATTTGTTTGTTGATTGTGGCGGCAATTTTTTACTGTCCCGTCTATTGATTTACTTTTATCACCTTGTATTTGATGCCTACTGTATCATTTAGATTAATTTGTATTTTTCTGGGTCAGCAGCATTTTCACTGTTCCTGATAAAGTGTTACGGTGTTTGAAAAGTACTTATTGACTTATTTTTCTAATATACTTTGCACATATGTACGCAATATTTTAGTCTTCCTGCAACATTTTTGATGTATAATATTAATGTGGATATGTGGATCGCAGGAACAGCTTGCTTCAGTACCAGGAGTTAGCGTCAAGCTATTTCCTAGCGATTACATGCTTAGGAAATGATACAAAAACAAGAAACTTGGGATTTTTATTAGAGATGGTCGAGTTTCGGGTATGAAAATTTTTTAGAGTGTCGGCAACGGGTTGGTTTCGGGTTAGCTGAAAACAAAAATGGGCTCGGGTCGGGTTCATAATTAAAAATCAGAAACCAAGGGACGTGAAGTGTCGTTTTGTCACCTGTGAACCATTACTCATTTTTCATAATTTATTCGTGACGGGCTGTTGGAACTTCGCGAAAAAAGGCCACAATACGATTAGTGACACGGACAAAGTGATTCTACTGCATGACAATGCTCGGTCTCATACTGCCAAAGTCGGTGAAGCTTATATAGAAACGCTCAAATGGAAAGTTCTACCTCACTCGTCATATTCTCCAGATATTTTACTGTCCGATTATTACTTTTTCCGTTCGATGACACATGGCCTGGCTAATCAGCAGTTCTGCACATATTGGAGCATCGAAAAAAATGGCTTGAATTGTGGATAGCTTCAAAAGATGAACACTTTTATCCTTATGGTAAACGAGCTCAGCCAGAAAGATGGCACAAACTTTTAACTATTTGCGTCAATTACAATATTTCTGCTTTTGTATTTATTAAAAATCACAGGAGGGTTGTGTGCAAAACCACGACCGCAAGGTTGAAGTAGAATAAAAGAACAGAAGAAAGATAACCCGGCTGCTTGCGTGTCAGTCATTTTTCCTAGCAAATAAATGTTGACCGCTCATTGGCAGTATTGAAAATTCTGTGCAAATGAAGTTGAAGTACTACTCAATTTCAGTTTGCACATATAAATACGACCTCACTGAACAGGAAAAGAACAAACTCTGCGGCGCAAACAAGTTTCAACAGTCAGAGTATATGTACATGTGAATTCAAATTAAGATAATTAACTTTTGGTTAAACCTCAGAACGAGAAAATATTAAATCTTCAATTCATTTGTTTGGTTGTCCTAAAAATGACAGTTTGTTGTTGAATTCAAAATAGGATATGACGCTGATTGCATCTCTGTGTTACACCGATAGCGGGAGTTATGGTGAACTTGCGTATGACGAAGGCATCGATTTACCTGTTTTATTGAATGGGAGAAAGAGGAATATTGTAAAATTTTGTAAACATTTAACTCAAACAACATTACCAAATCGTAGTCAGGCACTCTGACAACAAAGTTGAAGGCTGTTATCATACTGAAAATCAGACAGCCAGCAGAAGTTTTGATTGCCAAAATCCAGAATGCCGAACAGCCGTACAGAGGGCAGTTTGTTATTCAAAGTCGCTTATGCTGATCGCAGCTTTTGCGCTGCCCCTACAGTGGGGGGTTAACTGAATAAAGTAAAAATTAGACAACTACAACAGAATTTGATTGCATCCCGCATAGAATGTCTGCTTGTGTTGATGCTAGAAAATTATCAACCTTCAATTACTTGTTTATTAGCCTTGAAAAAGGCATTTTGCGGTTCAAAATCAGTTGCTGATCGCAACCTTTGAGCTGCCCTAACAGCCCGGGATACACGGACAACATAGACTGTGGAAGCTATTTCACATTCAGTAAATTAGACGGGTGCGACAGATTTAAATTGCTAGAATCCATCACAGAATACTTGCTTGCGTTGTCAAAAATTATTAACTTTCAATGACTTGTTTATTTGCCTTGAAAAACGCATTTTGATGTTCAAAATTGGATTTCCTGATAGCAATCTTCATGTTGCCCCAACAGTAGGGGAATAATGGCAGTCTGGTAACACACACTAAGAAGAAACGCGCTGCTCCTGAGAAAGGCGCAACCCGCTGCTATTGTCTGTTACTGCTGAGTGCTGATATCTGCTGCTACTGCTGTCAACGTTGTGGACGGTCCATCCAGCTCACCTTCCGACTAATGAATGTAGCTAGTTTTCCCAGAAACACTCTTTTATAGCCGAAGGGTGCTACGAAATAGGCCACGCCATTCAGTTCAGTTTTTCCATTCTCTAATGTACTTCAGACGAATTATTCCACAATTCGCATATGATTTTTGTATCTAGCGGATAAACACCGATAGTGCTCTCACACACGCAACGGTTTTAACCCGTATCTTATTGCGGTTTGTAACATCAAGCGATTTCGTTTGCTCACTGTTGCGTGTTGCATCATGTTGCAACTTGGCAGCTGGAAGACGACGAAATTCTGTTTATGCTGATTGATTGAATCGACTTCATATTAGCTCTGCATAGTCGAACTAACTGTCTTTGTGAATGCGTTCTAACAGGGCAGTTTGTTATTCAAAGTCGGTTATGCTGATCATAGCCTTTGCGCTGCCCCTACAGTGGGGGTTAACTCAATAAAGTAAAAATAAGACAACTACAACAGAATTTGATTGCATCCCGCACAGAATGTCTGCTTGTGTTGATGTTGATGCCAGAAAATTATCAACCTTCAATTACTTGTTTATTTGCCTTGAAAAAGGCATTTTGAGGTTCAAAATCGGTTGCTGATCGCAACCTTTGAGCTGCCCTAACAGTGGGGGAATTGAGATACACGGACAACATGCACTGTGGAAGCTATTTCACATTCAGTAAATTAGACGGGTGCGACAGATTTCAATTGCTAGGATGCAACACAGAATGCTTTCTTGCGTTGTCAAAAATTATTAACTTTCAATGACTCATTTATTTGCCTTGAAAAACGCATTTCGATTTTCAAAATAGGATTTCCTGATGGCAATCTTCATGCTGCCCCAACACGGGGGGAATAATGGCAGTTTGGCGACACACGCTGAGAAGAACCGCGCTGCTACTGACACGTGGTGATCAACCACAGGGCTAGTGCTGCTGCTAAGGAAGGACGACTGCTGTTGTCGCTGTCTAGAACTATTATGAGCGACTTCGGCTGAAACAGGCTCTTAGATGGGCCAGATAGCATGTTTAAAATTGCAAGGTATATGATTCTGTCGACCGTGCTTGGGAAGCAATCATATAACGACCAATCAGAGGTCGAATTTTTCGTTTTGACAAGGCTTGACTGTTTTCAATAGTACAACAGTGTGATTAATAAAATTACAATTATCTTCTTTTGGGAAGAATCTTAGAAGATTTTCCAATCTATTGCTGCAAGAACGAAGGGAATCCATCGAATACTAATCGATTTATTAGCATTTGAAATTGGACATATTTTTCACTTTTTTCGGTTTTAGATTTTCATTCCACATCCCTATGTAGCCGAACTTCCTGAGAGAAGTATTCTACTTCCAAACTTCACTTATTGCGTCTCATTCAATTGAAATTCCATCTAATTGTATTATTTCATTACGAAAAAATACTTTTCTAAAACCGACTGCTTTACATATGAAACAACTTCTCACCGATTATTACTATTATTAAATCGATGCTTATGTCAGCCATAAACATGTTGATGGCATTCCAGTTCAGGAGACAGGAAAAAAACAAAAACCGGCTGCCGTCCTGTCTGTTTAAGGTGTAACCGTCATAAACTTTGATAACCCTCTAGTCTCGATGCATCGAACCGAACTGTTGCGTGTAACCGAAGAAAAAAGCTCGTCCTCCACATTGTGCCATCTTCAGACTAATTTCCATATATTAGCAGGAAGAAAACACTTTCGTCTTCCATAGGATTTGAGTCGCTGTTTGTCTGGTAATATGCTTCCGTCACCGACAAACCTAGTTTTTTCTTTTATTTTATTTTTTTAGTTTCGAGGGCACTAAAAAGATACTTTAAATTCATCCTCTCTTTTGGATTGCCGATTGATGGAATCGGAAACATTGGTCTACAACATATTTCTGTCTGCTGATTGTGTAACTTCCGTAATGCAGCCCGATCCGATCCGAATCCGTCCTAGTTTCGGCGATCGCATCACAAGAGCCCACATTCAAATTCAAATCAAAACAAGCAAATGTTTGAGCGGCGAGAAAGAAATTGATTTGCGTTTTGTTTTGGCGCCACAGCGACGACCGGGGGGTTCAGTAGCCGACGGAATGGTTCGCTGGAAAAATACTGATCCACTCATCAGCTGTCGGTAGGAGCTGCGTGGAAGCTGGTTGGCAATCAATTCTGTTTGTTTTTAAAATTCCATTCAAATGTATTTCATCATAACAATTTCAGGTTGCTGAGGGAATTATCTCAAATTTTTTTAATTTTTCCCAATTCAAATTATTTTTAAAAAATTCTAATGATTCACATCGCTATAAATCCACACTATAAAAACGTTAACTGCTACAAATATTGCATAAATCTAAGTGTCACGAGAAAACTCATGCTAAACGCTACACAGGGTGACAGACTATGGGGACCGCAACACCCAGGGACAGGGTAATTATCTTTTCCTCGTGCGAGGCTTTTAAGCGCAGATTGGCTGTCACGATAGGCACCTGGCCCCGGCCAAGGAGGACGGGCTCCGCGGTCGGTGGAAAATATGAAAATGAAAATGCAGGAACTGGTCGCGCTTTAAGCGTTGGTATAATTTATTAATTACTTGCACCGAGCGCGCGTCGTCATGCGGTCAGAGCCCGGGTCGCCCGGCAAATGGTCAAGTGATTTTATTTGCACACCGTCGTCCATTCGTGGAATTCGAAGCGCACCCAAGTGGCGGCGATTAGTAAGAGCGCACGCGGTGACGTTGTCTGGGGATGATTATCTCATAGCGGGCTTGCCCCCTTCGGGGCCTCACCGTGACAAGGGACTGACCGCGTGACGGAAGAAGTGGACACTTTAGCTTGGGCTCGAGTTTGCGGTGTGCAAATTGAAATAACTAGTGAGTTATTTAATTTGTACTCTGAATAGTGCTAGGACAAACTAGTTTACGAACGCGGCGCCTAATCGAAAATTGCCTAGTTCGACATGATCGTACAAATGTAACCTGACGCTTCCAGTTGGGAGCCGTCGAGTGAGTCGGTAGGGTATAGAAGGTAGCGTATTGAGGAAGCAATTGTAAGCTGTAATGTTTACCATGATAAACTAGCTGGGTTGATCCAGTGGGAGAGCGCTTGGAATGGGCCATGTCGCGCCAGCAGTGTTGACAAGAGACTAAATTTATTGCTGTAATCTATCAAAGACACTGATGGATTGAGAATGGTAAAACTTATGTGAGTAACTATAGGATAGTTTCCGTGATGTATGGAACGTTTCACTTTAAAAAGTTATGCATTTTCATTTAGTACATTTGCGCCGATTCATGGAGGTTTGAGTAACTTTGAAAATCATTGACGCGAAAATCATTGAATATCACTATAAACCTTTAGTGATATCCGGCTAACAAAGTTTTTTTTTTCGACTCGCCGTTAAATAGCAATTCAACTCTGACTTAACAAAGCGGGATTCAAATTGCATTTGATGATACAAAACTCATGTCATCATTGCCTCACTAATCGTGATTTGATAGTAAACGATTTTTATTGATTTTATTGCTATCAATCAAAAAATTCCATTGCAGTCAGAAGCGAGGATCGTAATTGAATTGAACAAAAAATTTTAGAAGATTTTTGTCCAATCTGTTCCGAACAGGTCCATCGTTGTGTCAAATTGCATGATGTTTCAATTTATGGTTTTCGACATTGCAGCACCAAACAGAAGCAGCATCTTATTACCCAACAATGACTAAACGAAATCATTTGAAATGTTCATATTCTGTCTCTACCAACCCGCAGCCGAACGAAAACGAATCGAGCTTCTTCACGCGTTAAAAGGGCGCCAAAACTGCCATACTCAGATTAAAGTGCAATTATGAAATCGATTTCAACCTTATCGGGGCAATCCAATCGCGTAACATTCACTAACCGCGCGCGCGATGCTCATCTCATTGGACCGTGACTGGCTTCGATCCACTGCACAAACAGGTTCCCTAAAGCCCAAATACCTTCGCGATCTATCAAAATCTCGAAAGCTCCATCCCGCGACGTTTGATGCAGCCACCAAGCAAAGCAGGTGCCAAAGCGACTGTCACCTCTCTGTTCGTGTGTGTTTCCCTATGCACTTCCTCTGCGCCCGTTTCTTTGACCGGGCTCGAGTTTTGGACGCGGAAATAAGACCTTTCTTAAATTACGATGCGTCTTTCTCTCCGTTCGAACCAAGTCGAGTCGAGTCGAGTTGGTGAAGAATCCTTGGCTCACGGGTTCGTCGCCATTTGTTGCTGCTCCGACAGGTTGGTCGGTGTTGGATTAGCAAGTCGTTTAACAGCTTTTTTGTGCGGAAAGTCGCGCACTGAAATGCCAGTTACACACCACGTGAGTGTATCTGTGTCGTCAGGGATGCTGTGCCTGTGTGCTCGTTTGTATATACCGATGCATCAACACCTAAAAGTTTTGTCATCGTGTGCTCACTTTCATCGGAATGTGGAAATGAGCGATCAGTAATCGATGAAGTAATAGCAATTAGTTACCGTAATAGTGAGCGGCGTGACAGAACCGGATTTTCGCAGGAAGGGGGAGGATTAGGGGCGATATAGGTTGACAAATTAGATGATTGGGCAACATTTATGTTATCGTTGAAATCTTCTACTGTAATTAAAGCAGGTTTTTAAAGGTCCGAATTCGGTCAGCGATTGTATAGCAAACCCAAAACATATTGCTCAATTTTCCTCGTATGATGATTTCATCACTTAAATCACCGAAGTTTAGTCGGTCGGTCGGTCAGTCAGTCGGAAGCTACCAGTTTCTGTTTTCGTTTGTTGCGGGTTCATTCCAAATATTATGCCAATAAGCTTAACAACAACCGAACGAACACCCGAGAGTTGGCGGGATGGGTGCGTGCGTGTATATCCCCAAACATTACGATTAATCCGGCGATTTGGTCGACCGTACGGTACGGATGAAGCAAAAAAAAAAGCGCCGAAAGTGAAAAGAGCGCGCGCATCATCACCACTATTAGATAATATTTATTTACATATCATCGCTTCGGAACCGGTGTCGGTGTTGGTTTTTCAACAGGCCTTTCTTTTTTGTTAGTTTTTATTAGACCGGTAATGGGCCGGTTAAAATGATGTCAGAGAAAATAATATCTAGAAAAGTCGAGTAACCTAATACGGCGATTCTTTGATCAATTCGTGTTTCAAGCTCAGAATGGCTTGGTGACAAGATAATACCTTTTGACCGTAATAAATCTGTTTTGAACTGATTCTACTGCTTTGCAAACTAGTCGGTTTTTGTGAATTGAAGGGCAGTTAGTAATTCTTATAACAACCCAATGAAGAAATGAGCAGTAACAACACGGGACAGAAACAAATAAAGTGTAAAAGTGATGATTATTGTTTTCAACAGAAACAAAATATTAATAACTTGTTAACGAATTTGATAAACAGTAAATACTACGTTTTAACTTGTAGAATGTTCGTGGTTTCGCGATAATGCTGCTGGTTGAAAGACTGAGAATTTCCCTAAAACAGTGTAACAAAAATCTAAGGAATGACATAAAAACCTAATGAAGAAACTAGTAGTAACGATATGAGACCGTGACAGAGGAAGCGTAAAAGAGACGAATTTTGTTTTCAAACGAATTTGAATTTCTAATGATTTGCCCAAATATTCCGTTTTTACTACCAAAATGGTCGTGGTTTCGGCAACCAATAAACTGAACTTTTACTACGTTGCTGAACTTTTCATGCTTTTGAAAATGACAAACATGTTAAAATATCAAAAATGTTGTAAATGTCACAAATGTCAAATATGTAATTCAACGTCACAATTGTCAAATATGTAAAAAAGAATAGAAAATGATACCAAATTGAAACCTGAGTCACTGACATATATTTCTAAAGGCCAGAAGACCCTAAAATGAAAAAAAAAAACAAATCAATCTCAGATTCACTGAAAACCACTTCTAAAGCCCAGAAAAAAACCAAATGGGAAATGATCCCAAATTGTGCTCAGATTCACCGAAAAAGGTCAGAAAAAGCCAAAATAGAGAATGATCCAAAATTTAGCTCAGAATTGCTTAAAAGTGCCAAAAAGGTAAATTAAAAAATTATATTAAGATCAGAATTAACTTACCGCTTCTGAGTGCCAGAAAAAAAAAACACAAATATAAAATTAACTTAAATTGAGTTTAGATTCACCAAAATGTGTTCTAAATGCTAGAAAAGGCCAAAGTAGAAAATGATCCCAAGTTAAGCTCAGAATCGCTGAAAAGTGTTTTAATAGCCAGAGAAAGCAGAATTAAAAAAATTATCACGTAAGAATTCTTGTCAAAGCCAGAATAAGCCAAATAATAAAATAATCCTAAATTGAACCCAGAATCCCAAAAAAGGGCTTCTTAAGGCCAGACAAAGCCATAAAATAAAATGATCCCAAATTAAGCTCAAAATCACCGAAAAGTGCTTCTAACGGTCAGAAAGACCCAAAATTAGAAAATGATCTTGAATGAAGCTCAGAAATGAAAATGTCTAAATATACTAAATACTTTCGCTTGCCTTCGTAGTGAGTTAACTTCGTGCACAGTATTGTTCGATTCGTCGCTTACTACGGTGATCAAACATTACCTTTCCGTCGCAGTCGTGGAGATGCAAAGTAAAACTCGGTTTGCGACAACAAAGACTGTGACACCTTTTTCCTTACAATCTCCTTCTTTACCCTAACGACCGTACGACCGTACGGCCGGCGCTGTTATGGATCTATACAAAGCGAAAGCTACTGATTTGTTGTAGATTGAAGTTGGTAAACTAATCCCAAGTTGCCATTTACGTGGTTCTCTGTTCAACTTCACTAGCTCAGAACCATCATGGAGGAGCAACTACAGCATGTTATCTTGGTAGTATATTTACCATACATATATTTAGTTCTATGTAGGGTGAGTGAGCCAATTATGTGCACCAATTATGGCTGTATCGCATAAGCGCATTGGTACCAATTATGGCAATGCTCATTTGAACTTCATAGTCCATAACTGGTTCAGGCCATAACTGGTACATTTTTTTAGGTATTGCAGTAACTGAACGCCTCCCCTACCTGTATTTAACAATCCAACAAAAATAAAATAAAAAATTAACTACAAATGTCCGCTATTATAATCAACAACAACATTCAACAAATGTGATCTGTAGGCCATTGATGTTAGTACAGTTTTGTACCACTCCCAAATAAGCGCAAAACTACTGTGGACAGATTCTAACGCAGGCTTGTCTTTTCTGCTTGGAGAAACACTACCGTGCAGTATTATTTTTCATTGTGAAAACAACTGTTCTCACACTGATGATCAAAGCGACGCACCTGCTTGAAGAGAGCAGCGAATCGTGGGTATCTGAGAAGCTCGCAAGAAATCCAAATCCAACCGCCTGTAACGCTCTTCGAGTGCTATCAAATTTATCTCAGCAGTTCACACCGCGGCGTACTTCTGAGTATTCTCTCTAGAGTGACTCACCACTCTTGTTTCGCTCGGATGTGGTGTAAGCAGCAAGTGTGTTAATTTTTCTGCGAGCAGCAGAAACACAGCACAAAACAAAATGAAAAGTGTAGTACGAAAAATTGCTACACGCAGCTCTCATGCTGGACAAGAAGTAAATGGTCGGCTTTTCTCTCATATCATGTTCTGATGCTTGCTCGTTATGCAATCCCAAACCTCTACATGTTGCATTGCAAAATTCTTCTACGTGGAATTTCGTAAAGTGAAACATGGATGAATTTGTAAGATTTAATTTTCTACAGCATTCAAAGAACTTATCAGTTAGTCTTCAAAGCCAGTTAGCAATTCAAATAAAAAGCACTTTGTATATAACATTTTAAAATGTTGTAGGACCTAAAATGGTAGATAATATTTAATAAAAAGAAAAGCCCTTAAAACTGTTCCGTAGGTTCGGAAGTACCCAACCAGATCCTCGTTATCTTGAGGGACGATAGCAGCGATAATCAAGCTGTGGCATGCGCGTCCTAAGCTCATTTCTGATGACGTACGTGTGCTTTATGTGCCCACTAGTCTGCCCAATCTGGACCGAGATTTTCTGCTGCTTGAAATACAGTAATGATAAAACCAAGGATAATATGTAGTGGAGGAGGAGGGCATATTTCCAGAATCAGTTTTTTTATCTTTTCCACTGACCAGGCACCAATCACAAATCACCAGCGACAATGTATTTCAAGTTCAATTGCAATAAATTTTCACAGATAGGGAGGTAGGAATGGTGCTAATTCAATAGGATGTAAACGGGGTAATGGGATGTAAATGAGGTAAAGCCCCATCATCCCTGAAAGACTTGAAAGATTGTTAAGAGTGTCTTGATAAGACAGAGAGAGATTCTAAATCTGTCCAATGACGCTTAAAACATTATTACAAGGTGTTTGAATATTGCCCCAGATTAATGTTTTCAGCTATGACCGAAATAAATTTGCTTGACATTTTTATTCGAAAATAAGAACCTCCAACCACCTCCCGCTGTTCGATAGAACAGAACAGATTTTTTTGCTGTAGTTCATCTTTGAGAATTTCATTTTGATACCGGCTTCAAATTTAACTCCGTATCGTTTCGCCGAGACTCTTCGAAAAGTGATGGGTGGCCTCGACGATTAGATAAGCGAATTTGTTCGAATTCTACGTATGTCAATTTATGATTCATCAATTTATGATTCACATATATGACAAATTACGACAATTTTAAATATCTGAAGATGCCACTTTCTCTGCTAGATTATTAGACACCGCAGCTTTTGCCGCCTTGGGCGACGAATCATCCTTCAAAATATTACTCAAATTTTCGAAACGTTCCGACCTGTTACATGAATGCTTTTGGGCTTTTCTCATCTCTGTCCAGCAAGTTTTGCAACTTTTAATAGTCTCGGCCTCAACAAATTTTGTTGAGGGCGACCTTGCTGCACCTTTTCCTGAACTGTGTTTGGTAAATTTTTGCCAATGGCGACAGTGGCTGCCTGTATCAGTTCACTACCACTATTACACTTAATACGACATGTTGCACAAATTGTTGGGTTTTCAGTAAGGCACAGAACACAAACCGTTCTTCTATTGTTTTCGTGATTATGCAATCTTTTTCCATAAATTGAAGCTGGCGTTCCAATAAAACCATACCGACCTCGGAAAAATCAAGCAGTCTTCTTTCACGTGTTCTGCAAAACTCAATGCCTATTATGATGAAACCACACCTAAAACAAGCTGTTGATATTCTTGTCAAATCTTTACGACTTCTACGATTTAGTTTTACTAAAGTAACCGTAACATGGAAACCACGGAAAGTTGAACGCTTTTCAAATTAAAACAATTTTTTTACGAATTTTAAACGATTTTTTGAAAACATATACAGAGGTGTAGCACATCATAACAAACAAACCGGCGTTTTCATGGTATTGTTTCTATTTTAACGTGTCAAATACATTTTTTACGAAAATCACGTACCTGTCAAAGATAACCCTTGTATCTCCGCGATAATTTGACTAGTTCTCTTAATATATCTCTAACTTCGTCAAAACTCAATCAAATTTGATCGAAAAGGTTCCAAAATGACAAATGACAAAATGGATTGAATTTATTCAAAATAAACTCAATTGCGGGGTATATTATGTAAACATAGAGGGCTGAGTTAAAGGTGATAAAAACTTAAATACTTCAGTTAGGTTCTGATCTTATGCAACAGACCGAATTGAAATCAGTCGAACGATAATCAAATAAAAGCAGAATAATTAATTTCATGTCGTGATAAGTTTCGTTGTTTTCGCTTCTAAATGTCCGTGACTGATAATTTTAAACTATAAAAATTATCATATACCATACCAATTTCATGCCAATTTATCTCATAGGACCTTAGAGAATCCTCCGATTTGTTTCATGAAGTAAACGATTGAAATTTCTTGGGAATATATCAGCATTCATTTTTAATAAATATTGTTTCGAGAAAAGCAACATGAACCGAGTTATTTGGAAAAAAAATTATCGGAAAAAAATTATCGGTAAAATCGATTCCATGGTAAACAAAGTTGGAGTGAATAACTGTTCTCACCAGTATTGTGCTATGAATTATGAATTATTAAACCAAACAAAAGGAGAAAAGGTGTTTGAATCAGTGTTATTTCACCCTAATAATTTCAAAAATGTCGAAAATTATAATAATCAACATTGTCAAAAATCATCAAATCTTCACAAACCTGTCTCAACGGCAAGTGAATTTTCGGTTTCTAATCAACCGCATAACTAACTAAACCCTTTTTCGACGTTTCCTCACTGAACGTCATGCGAAAAAACAAAATTCGCATCTCTCAGCCTCCAACGTTATGGCTCGCGATTAGATTTGCCCCTTTAATTGGCACCGGTTACGTTATTGCGCGTATAATTGCATCCCTAGCCTACAGGTTAGGCCATTTCTCTTCTCGTCATAGACCCGAGTATCCTCGGGAGAAAGGTACATAGAAGGTAAAAATGTCAGACGAGCATCACCACAGGTGCCGCTCGGGTTTTACTTTGAGGGGCCGAAACATGACCATACGAGCCAAAGTTGTAGTATCTAACAGTTTGATTGTCATGTCTTAATTGGTTTCACCTGGGGCTGATGGATGATGCCATATTTTAATAAGGTTTTATGGTGAATAGAACCGACTTCAACCTCCTGCCAGAGTACATACTAATCTCCGCTAAATTTGAAAACTTACTTCTTACGGATCACACGAATCGCAACACATACCTGCAAATAAAAATGGAGAAAGATAGAAGATTACTATCAATTTCATGAAACTTGAACATGATTTATAGTGGTCAATATGTAAGTACTAAAATATGACAAGATCAAATCCAAACTTCCCTATCAATCGAAGAAAAGTGAGCGTTTTTATTGGACTCCTCAATTGCATAACATGTCGCACAGCTGAAGATTTACATCTCATTACTCTACTCCGTTACTGGTTCCGATTTATGGTCGCCTATTGTCCGCGACGCTGGTGCTCGCGTAGCTGTGGCGGAACCAATATTCGATCCCGCGTCAGGAAAAAAAACCTTTCGTTACGAGGTTTCGCGCTTTCTTCGTCTGAAATCGATCGGCTGCGCGCGCGAGCGGGAGAAAGGGAGACGAAAGTTGCCCGGTTAGTTTTTTTTATCTTCGCTTATCAAAACGTCACCGCGTAGTCATACACTAAACACATACTCGCGGGGAGGAGATTAATGGGGACGGACGTACGAAGTGACATTCATACATGTTTTCACCCACATTACAGATTGGTTGTCGTGTTCGATGTTACGACAACAGCGCACATTATGATGGCAACCACGAATGGGAAATATTTTCCGACGAGGGTGACAGCTACCGGCTGTCAGGCTTAGTGACAACAATTTACTTTGGCAGATTCCGCAGCTTATCGGTGTTAAATTTGTCGAAGAAATAGTTTACATTAAACACTCGATCTCATCTGCCACAAAATAAAGCTTTTATACTGATGAATGTGTTGCATACGGTTTCTACTAGAACATTTGTATTGTAAGTAATCGAAACTAGCCGCAAACTGTATTGTACACTGAGTCTACTTTTGTGCAAACGATGCACATTCTAACAATCAACCTCCTTCATCGGATCCCACGTCATAATGGATTCCAGATGTCGGGTAGAAGACCGCCGCAAACCGACGCCTGAAGTGGGCAATTTCTAATTGGCCTGTTTTCACTGCCTTCACTGAGATGGAGAAGTGCAAATTTCCAACTGTGTCTACAGTTGTCATTGACATTGACGTTTGTTGACATGCTAATTCGATTCGCATGCTCCACTTTCCATTCGCCAAACCCCAAGCAGATGTCGGAAACCCGACCGAGCTGGTAAATGTCACTCGTGCCATTCATTTCTTTCTAGCTGATACGCATGATCAACTTATTAAATCATTTTTGTCTTTTCTCTAGAAAGCGATTAGAAGCGTTAATTTATTAATCATTCGAATTGACGCGGAATGCTTGAGAGAAAAACTTCACTAAAAACGCTTGACCTGAATAGTCGCAACTGTCGGAATGGCTGCGAAATTCGCACACAACCACTCCCAGCTGAATAATCTGAACGTCACGTTGTCGGTTGTCGGTCGGTCCGCTTCGAGGAATGCTAAGATATACACTTTGTCATTGCGCCAATCGCTGTAAATATCGAAACGCTGGGGGAAAATCGAACGCGAAGGAAAAATTAATACCGCACCGGCGCAGCAGTCGAAGGCAAAAGACGAGGACGAAGGTGTGAACAAGGCGTCACTCGTTTGCACAATGGGCGTTTTTGGCCTTACAGCGTTTAAACCATTCTCGACCTTAAATGAGATAAACTCACCTCATCCAACGGTTTTTTTCTCTCCCCCCAGTGTCGGGTATCGGAGTTTCTGCAATTGCAGGCGAACGTATCAGTTGTACAAACTTTGTAGACGCATGCGTGCTGCCAGTGTGGGCTTGTGAAGATTAATGAAATTTCAATTATTTCTCCGGAAAACGATCTTTTAAACGGCTCCGCCTTGTACGCCCTTGTGCCGGCCGCTTGGCCCGGCGAAACCCGGCGTACTGTAAAATTAACGAAAATCCCCACAGGGCTCGCATGTTGTCGAGAAAGCTCCTGTAACAAGAAGGAAGGCGATTTATGAGCCGTGTGGCACATTATTAGGAGCCTACGAATCGAATGGATTCGACGGACAGTCCTACCAGCGCAAAACGTAAACCGCCCCAAGGATGATCCTAGGCGCGAAAGGCTTCTCCCCCATGCGAGTCACGAGTGGGCCGCCATAAGAAAAAGTGGAACTGACACCTAGCAGTGGTTTTGCGTGATTTACGGCTTGCAATTATGTGGGATTTCTTCCTTCGCTGCAATTAAATTAGTCTCGGAAGAACGGTTCTTCGGACGGCGTCGCCCTGGGAGGCATTGCATCGAAAATTGTGGCATGCGTAACGGAATCCACCATCAAGGTGAGATTTATCAGTGGCGATATGCTGCACCAGTAGGAGGCTACTGGTTACGGAGATAGCGAATTGATGTTATTAGGTTGATAATTGAAAAAAAAAACTACAATCTTGCTACTGCGCTCCTGGCGGATGCGCGATGTTGATGTCGTAATTGAAAAACTAGTAGAATTTCTCTCATATTGAAATAACTCAACAACAGAGTTGAAAATATGAACGATTGAATTCTACTTGAATACAATCTTTGAAGTCTTCACAAACTCACTGTTCTATAGAGGGACCAATATGCTTAATCCGTCTGTTTCTAACTTCAATTTCTGGCTCCTCTGGAGGGTGATATTGATTGCACGCAAAACGCAATGATTGATCGTGATCTTGCATACGGAAAGTTTACTTTTTATATAATTAGGAAATTCGACAAATAATTAAATTACCCGAGCTAAACGAAATTTTTACAAAAGTTAACTATCCGCTATAATCTTTTAATGATTAAAGGTTAAAATATTATGAGTTAGGTTTTTCGAAGCGGTCATTACGAAATAATCTTAATTTTAATGCCGTCGAAATCAATGACAGCTTCCATCAGATTTTTTTTCTCGTAAACATAAATTTTATGAAACTGGTTCTTCTTATGTTGATCAATCCTTTACTTGCATGTTAAGTTGTATTATTGAAAGTTGTAAATATTCTCAAGCATGGAAACTTTCCAGAACATTACGAATTTAAACGAAATTTATTTAAAGGAATTCTTTAAGCACATGTTTTGAATACACACTTAGAATTCATTACCGAATCTCAGTGACCGGAGTACCTGGTTAAAAATACTACACTACAAGGTATAAGCAAAGCAAAGTCTTGGTGCTACATTCGTATCGGAACTCGACCTTCTGTTTATTGTCACGAGCCGAGACTCGAACCTACGACGATTGGCTGGTTAGGCCAGCATCGTACCTTGAGACCACATGGGAGATATACAAGGTATACTGCCATAGATATTGTATAAAATGGTGACGTAGGACTAAACAATAATTATATGAGGCCATTTGTCTAGTGACATGCGCATTTACATTATCAGGATTCCCGTAAATCTTTCGTTCATGATTCATTGTACAACACCCGAATGAATTCTACTTACACTTTTTGATATTGTGCTGTTCAGCTCGAAAACCGAAGAGCTACAGTGCAAAAGTGTAGTTCTGGTGTAGCTACGAATTCGATATTATATACGCTAGGATCTGCTGTTAAACAGAGCAAATTTGTGGAGTTTAATCTATGAAAGCAATAATTTTATGACGATTTAAAAAAATGACACGAAATATTTCTTCAGTTGATTTGAGGACTGGCACAATGCTCACAGTTTTGTGTTATCAATGGCAAACGTGCCTAAATACTGTTAAGTCACATAATATGAAGAGCCGTTTCGAAATTTACAATAAATCGGAAAACAAAAAGACGGCACATAGCGAAGGAAGGCAAACAAATAATATCTTATACTCTCCGTAAACAGCACACGACAATCACAGTAAGCGTGGGGATCCGACACGTGATTCAATATCTATCTTGTTGTTGTTACCAGGTTTGCATTGCCATTCGTCGTGAATTCACAGACTCCACTCGGAAATATCACTGCCCTTGGCGATATTTCAGTTTCAAAAATAATCATAGTCCAGTGATTTTTTGCCTTTTTGCCTTTCTCCTAGAAAGCGAAACCGAAAGTATAAAAGTGCTCCAAAGGGCCGAATGGCATATATCACTCGACTCAGCTCGACGAGCTGAGCATTTTCTGTATGTGTGTGTGTGTGTATGTGTGTGTGTGTGTGTGTGTGTGTGTGTGTGTGTGTGTATGTGCAGATTTTTATTCTCACTCACTTTTCTCAGAGATGGCAGGACCGATTCTCATGAAATTAATTGCAAATGAAAGGTCTTGTTGCCCCATAAGACCCTATTAAATTTCATTGTAATCGGATTTTTAGTTTAGAGGTTATGTGTCAAAATGTAAAAATCATGAAACATCATTATCTCAAAAAAAAAAAATCATTCTGTGCCGAACACGCATCAGTACTGGACGTGTTTGGTGATCGGTCCGATAGAGTATAAAACAAAAGACGTGTGAACAGGTGTTGGCATTGTTTGCCTGGTCGAGTGAAATAAATCCGGGTTCAAGGTCGTTCCTTTGTGCAACTGTTTCGCATCGTGACTGCCAGCTGGTGCGCAAGCCGATTTGGCTGCTGGCTGGATTGTGCTACAGCAGTGGACGAGACACAAACGAGGAAAAAGAAGAAGCCATCAGTGTCAGCGAGTTGTATCGCTGTGTGGAGTGATCTCACACCTGGCTCGCTGCTGGTGGCTGTTTGGTGCTGCTGTATTGGTGCTGCTGGCTGTAACGGCTGCTACTTCGAACGATCGGACAACCAACCTTACTGGAAGGGAGAAATAAAAAGGTACGTGTTCTTGTCAGCGCTAGTGCGCTAGACTTAGCGCAATGGATGTAGATCACTCGCCTCCCGCGCCACCATCCCCGAACCCCTCTGACCCTGACCCTTCTGTTACCCCCTCCCCTGTTCATTCTTCAGTCCCCCCTCGCCCCAGGCTTTACCCAGACGGAGCCCAGGGCAGCTATACTGTTTATTTTCGGCCAAAGGCAGGACCGAAATCGAAAAAGTTGAACCTCTTGCAGATTTCTAAAGACCTGACGAAGGAGTACAAGGGCGTGACCGAAATTTCCAAGGTCCGGCCTAACAAGCTCCGTGTCGTGGTCGGTAACCTGAAAGAGGCCAACGATATAGCTTGCTCTGAGCTCTTCACACGCGAGTATCGCGTTTACATACCCGCACGAGACGTGGAGATCGACGGTGTCATAACCGATTCGAGTCTGTCCGTCGAGTGTATACTGCAAAGTGCCAAAGGGTGCTTTAAGAACAAAACGTGTCCCGAAGTAAAGGTGCTCGACTGCAAGCAATTGCGGTCAGCATCGATCATCGGTGGCAAAACAGTATACACTCCGTCAGACTCGTTTCGAGTTACGTTCGCCGGGTCTGCACTACCAAGCCACGTCTCGATCCACCGGGTTCGTCTCCCTGTGAGGCTCTACGTGCCCCGCGTCATGAACTGCCTGAATTGCAAGCAGTTAGGCCATACAGCCGCCTACTGCTGCAATAAGGCACGTTGTGGCAAGTGTGGGGAGTCTCATGCGGAAGATTCTTGCAGTGTTAACGCTGAAAAGTGTATTCACTGCGGAGAAAATCTGCATGGGCTCTCGACATGTGCGGTGTACATGCAGCGCAGGGATAAAATAAAACGGTCTCTCAAAGAGCGTTCAAAGCGTTCCTACGCTGACATGCTGAAGAAGACCGTTACCACTTCTCCCGTTACTTCGAACCCCTTCGATCTGTTGCCCTCTGAGGAAACCGATTCTGACGATTCACCAGCGGGAGCATCTTACGCCAATCCTGGGGAGTCTAGAAAGAGGAAAAATATTTCCTCTCCTAAACTTCCCAGAAAAGGTCCTAAGATTTCTCAAAGTGAAATGAAAGTTACAAACAAACCAAACAGTGCTGCGGAAAAACCGAAGCAAACTCCTCCTGGGCAAATTTAAAGTCCCAGAAGGAGTTCCCAGCACTGCCAGGAACATCTAAAACCCCAGTTGTTCCTTTTGCACATCCAGTTGATGAAACAAACTCTGGATTAGTGAAATTTTCTGACATTGTGGACTGGATTTTTGAAAATTTCAATGTACCCGATCCAATTAAAATTTTTCTTACAGCATTCCTCCCAACAGTTAGATCATTTTTGAAGCAGTTGACTGCCCAATGGCCCCTCCTTGCAGCGATTGTATCCTTCGATGCCTAATTCAACTGCGTATATGAAGGATTCTATCTCTGTCTTACAGTGGAATTGTAGAAGTATTTTACCAAAAATTGATTCGTTTAAAGTTTTGATAAATAAAAACAAATGCGATGCATTTTCCCTTTGTGAAACTTGGCTTACTTCAAATATTGATCTCAACTTCCATGATTTTAATATTATTCGCCTTGGTCGAGACACCCCATATGGAGGAGTACTTTTAGGGATTAAAAAGTGCTATTCTTTCTATCGTATTAACCTCCCCTCGATTCCAGGCATCGAAGTTGTCGCATGTCAAATGACAATACAAGGTAAAGAGCTTTTTATTGCCTCAATATATATTCCTCCCAGAGCACAGGTTGGGCAACGGCTGCTCTTTGATTTAATAGAACTTCTTCCCTCGCCACGTTTGATTTTGGGAGACTTCAACTCTCATGGCGTGGCTTGGGGTTCCCCATACAATGATAACCGCTCCTCTTTAATCTATAACCTTTGCGATGACTTCGACATGACTATTTTAAACAACGGTGAAATGACACGTATCCCGAAACCTCCAGCGCGCCCAAGCGCTTTGGATCTATCCTTATGTTCGACGTCGCTACGGTTGGATTGCACATGGAAGGTAATCCTCAATCCTCACGGTAGCGACCATTTGCCTATTCTTATTTCAATTAATAACGGGTCAACTCGCATGCGACCAATTGACATTCCGTATGACCTCACACGGAATGTCGATTGGAAGTTATACGAGGAAATGATTTCAAAAGCGGTCGAGTCGATTCAACATCATCCACCACTTGAAGAATACAACCTCCTCGCGGGTTTGATTCTCGACCCCGCGTTGCAAGCCCAAACGAAGAAATATCCCGGCGTAACGATCAAAGAACGGCCTCCCACTCCGTGGTGGGACCAAGAGTGCTCCGATGTCTACACGCAAAGATCCGACGCGTATCTGACCTTCCGGGATACAGACGATGCCGACGACTTTAAACGTTATTCGGAGCTTGATACCAAGTTTAAAAGCTTGACTAAGGCAAAGAAACGCGGATATTGGCGTCGGTTCGTAAACGAGACGTCGAGGGAGACATCTGATGAGCACTCTTTGGAACACAGCCCGAAAAATGCGGAATCGCGTAACGGTCAACGAAAGCGAGGAGTCTTCAAGTAGGTGGATATTTGATTTTGCCAGGAAAGTATGTCCGGACTCTGTTCCTGAGCAAAACATTGTTCGCGATGCGTCTCCGGGCCACGACGCGATAGAATCACCTTTTACGATGGCAGAATTTTCAAATGCCCTCCTGTCCTGTAACAATAACGCGCCTGGGTTAGATAGAATCAAATTCAACTTGTTGAAGAATCTACCCGGCAATGCCAAGAGGCGCTTGTTGAACTTGTTCAATAAGTTCCTGGAGCAAAATATTGTACCGCAGGATTGGAGGCAAGTGAAGGTGATCGCCATCCAAAAACCAGGGAAACCAGCTTCTGATCACAACTCTTATAGGCCGATTGCAATGCTATCCTGTATCCGGAAATTGATGGAAAAAATGATACTCCGTCGTTTAGATCATTGGGTCGAATCAAATGGTCTACTATCAGATACTCAATTTGGCTTCCGCCGTGCCAAAGGGACGAATGATTGTCTTGCGTTGCTTTCAACAGATATTCAGCTGGCGTATGCTCGCAAAGAACAAATGGCGTCTGCGTTCTAGGACATTAAGGGGGCTTTTGATTCCGTTTCTATTGACATTCTTTCGGGTAAACTTCACCGACAAGGATTTTCTCCACTTTTGAACAATTTTTTGCACAATTTGTTGTCCGAAAAGCACATGCATTTTACGCACGGCGATTTGGCAACTTCTCGCATTAGCTACATGGGTCTTCCCCAGGGCTCATGTTTAAGCCCCCTTCTTTACAACTTTTATGTAAATAACATCGACGAATGTCTGGCAAACTCATGCACGATAAGACAACTTGCAGACGACAGTGTAATCTCTGTTACAAGAGCCAAAGCTGCCGATTTGCAAGGACCATTGCAAGATACCTTGGACAATTTGTCTGCTTGGGCTTTACAGCTAGGTATCGAATTCTCTCCGGAGAAGACTGAGATAGTAGTTTTTTCTAGGAAGCATGAACCTGCTCAGCTTCAAACACAATTAATGGGTAAAACGATTTCTCAGGTTTTGGTACACAAATATCTTGGTGTCTGGTTCGACTCTAAAGGCACCTGGGGTTGTCACGTTAGGTATCTGATGAAAAAATGTCAACAGAGAGTGAATTTTCTTCGTACAATAACCGGACAATGGTGGGGAGCCCACCCAGGAGACCTTATAAGGCTTTACCAAACAACGATATTGTCTGTCATTGAGTACGGGTGTTTCTGCTTCCGCTCCGTAGCAAACACACATTTGATCAAACTGGAGCGAATACAATATCGTTGTTTGCGTATCGCCTTAGGTTGCATGCAGTCGACCCATACGATGAGTTTGGAGGTCTTAGCTGGAGTACTACCATTGAAAAACCGCTTCTGGAGCCTGTCTTCTCGTATTCTTATCAAATGTGAGGTCTTGAACCGTCCCGTGATTGAAAATTTTGAAAGGTTAATCGAACTTAATTCTCAAACCCGTTTTATGACATTGTATTTCAATCACATGTCCCAAAATATTAACCCTTCTTCGAATATTCCAAATCGTGTCGACTTATCAAATACTTCTGATTCTACTGTGTTTTTCGATACATCCATGATAGAAGAAACTCGTGGAATCCCGGATCATTTACGCGTGCAGCAGATCCCCAAAATTTTTTCCAATAAATATCGAAACATCAACTGCGATAATATGTACTACACTGACGGATCACTTCTTGATGGGTCCACTGGCTTCGGTATCTTCAATAACAATTTAACCGTCTCCCATAAGCTCGATAATCCTGCTTCTGTTTACGTCGCAGAATTAGCTGCAATTCAGTACACCCTAGGGATTATCGAAAAAATGCCCACGGACCATTATTTCATCTTTACGGACAGTCTCAGTTCCATTGAGGCTCTCCGATCGATGGAAGATGTTAAGCACTCTCCGTATTTCCTGGGGAAAATACGGGAACATCTGAGTGCTTTATCCGAAAAATCTACTCAGATTTCCTTAGCGTGGGTCCCTTCTCACTGCACGATACCGGGTAATGAGAAAGCGGACTCTTTGGCCAAGGTGGGCGCAACAAACGGTGATATTTATGAAAGACCAATTGCCTTTAATGAATTTTTCGCATTTGTACGTCAGAATACGATCATCAGTTGGCAAAATTCTTGGACCAAGGGGGAACTGGGAAGGTGGTTACATTCCATAATCCCCAAGGTATCGACGAACCCGTGGTTCAAGGGGTTGGATGTAGGTCGGGATTTCATTTGCGTGATGTCCCGGCTTATGTCCAATCACTATAGATTTGACGCGCATCTCCGTCGTGTTGGGCTCGGGGAGAGTGGTATCTGTGCCTGTGGTGAAGGTTATCACGACATAGAGCACGTTGTTTGGTCATGCCCTGTACACCGTGACGCCAGGTCTAAATTAATAGCTTCCCTGCAGGCCGAGGGTAGACAGCCGGCTGTTCCTGTTCGTGATGTCTTGGCGAGCCGTGACCTATCCTACATGTCCCTTATATACGTTTTCCTGAAATCCATCCAGTTTAGTCCTATCCCCTTCCGCCTACATCCAACCAAACGACAAGAACACGTTAAGACCCCGGATCCGGAAACAGCAACTAGACCCGCACGATACTCTCAGGCCCCGAGGGAGACAACCCAATATGCCAGTCCGTAATATCTTGGCCCAGCAGCGGAACATATTCAATATGCTGCTTACCTATGGCGATGGAAAACCATCAAACAACTATTCAGTGCTTTTCATGCAAAACATTTTAGCTTAAGTTAGATTTAGTTTCAGCTCGTAGTCGGCAGCGAGGATAAAAAATTTGCTCTTAGTTATTAAGATACTTTAGAAAGTAAGCTACCAGATTTATTGGCGCCGTTAAACATTGAATTGTATTTGTGCCGTGTCAAATAAACTATAGATGAGGAAAAAAAAAACTTTTTTTGTGTCTTCTACAAAGTTGTGCGTTTGGAGAATATACAAATATAAACCAAACATTGTTTCTTCTAAATGCTACAGTTTTACAGATACTTCAAAAAATAATGTTTAGGACCTGTAAAATATGAAACGTTGTATCTGCGAAGAAAAATAAAAGAACTAGGAGAAATTCAGTAAATTTTTTTGTGACAACGCTATATACAACTTTGCTGAAGACTCCATTTCTAAGGTACAAAGTTTCTTTTGAAGATAGTGTGGCAATAAAATTAATATTTGAAGGTTACAGTAAGGTCTTTTTTACGCGGGTCGTTTTCCTCCATTATTCAAAAATGGTACAAGATATCGACCTAATTTCAATCACGTTTTCCGTTTTAGGCCACGAGTGATCATTAGGGTGGCAATGCTTGTATGAAAAATAAATCATCATCGAGTTTCAAAAACCGACCATGTACACTTTGCTCATTGGTCCAAAAAAAATGATCTGTGCAAAGTTTCAGCTCCATCGGACATGATTTAGGGGTGCCTCAAAACGTTCAAAGTTGTGAATTTTCGACCTTGTTGACGGTGTTATCTCGAAAAAAAAAATACCGAAAATCGACCTTCTGGGGCTTAGCCGTTTTCTGAGCAACCTAAAGCTTAATACAGATATTTTTAAAACGGGCTTCTAAAATGACTCACAGCTTCTTCCATACCAGGTGTAAATTATTTTAATGTTCATTTGGCATCTCAAACTTAATTTTCAATTTTGACTAGAGTGGTTCCAAAAACAATTAGAATGAAATTTATTGTTATTGAATAGGAAAAAGCAATCATGAACATAAGCTTTGACGACCGTACATATCGTGAATTGAATAGGAAAAAGCAATCATAGTAGGAAACTAAACTCATTGCCGTTGCGTTACTCGTGCCATGAATAGCAATATTTATTAAATGGGAAATTACAGGGTTTTGTACAAAACTTAACAGTGCGTGTAACAGAGGATTAAGAGGTAAGAATCGTCTTTTTCTTTAATATAATAAAATTTCATAGTTTTCGTAGTTGCCACCACCCTTACGGAAAACTAGTTGGTCCACCTTGTGGTATATCAAGTATAAGATGTCAAATAGGCAAATCAATATGAGCGTTTTACCTACTAAACCCTTTTAAATTAAATTTTAATTGTGGTTGGAACTACCCTAGTAAAAAATAAATGAACCACCCTAATGAAAATCGAGTTTAAGATACCCAATGAACATTAAAATAATTCACATCTGGTTTGGAACGAGCTGTGAGTTATTTTTAGAAACCCGTTTTCAAATATACCATATTCAGACTTCGGTTGCTTAGAAAACGGCTAAGTCCCAGAAGGTTTTTTTTTCAGATCTCGACGTTTTATGCATTTTTAAGGCATGTGGCATTGAAAAAAAAAATTTTTTCCCAATTTCCTGTTTCCCCCTTGGTAGTTTTACGAAGGTCGAAAATTCACAATTTTGACCGCTTTGAAGCACCCCTAAATCATGTCCGATTGAGCTGAAATTTTGCACAGATCATTTTTTTGGGTCAATGAACAAAATGTACATAGTCGACTCTAGAAATTTGACATGACCCTTATATCCCAGTTTTTTAAAAATCACATTTTTTGGTGTGAATATGTACTCGAAACTTGAAATATTGCATTTTTGTCTCTAGATTCACCAGAATCACATTCAAAATGAGGTTTAAACATTTTAGGATGGTTTCTTCGTTTCTTCGTTTGCATTGAACCCAGTAAATTAGCTCGAAGCAGATTTGACAAGTTTTCTAAATCTTTCACCAACATGTGAGACGGTACTATTGGTGGTAAAAATTTAGATATTGCAATTATATTATTATAGGGTCGACAAAACATGAAAATAGCTTTATGTTGTTATCTATACAAAATATGGGTCATAGCTGAGACACATTTGTTATCCAGGTTTTAAACCTAATCGAAAGTTGGGCTAACACCGCATTACTCTAATGTAATTTCGCACCATCCACAGTTGCATGGTTGTTTGATGAGCAACGAAAAATTCATAAATTCAAAAAAAAGCAATAAAAAAAATGAAAGAGAAAGAGAGATAGAAAAAAAATCGTAAAGTTTGAAAAATTGCACTGGGATACGGTGTATCGTTGTACTTATCCTACAACATGCAAAATGTGCCAAAAACAATATCGATAACGAACTCTAGTTGATCGAGACCGCTATTAGCCCTCCAGGGCTAGCGTGCGGTATTGTTGTTGTTGTTGGTCTTAACTCAACTGCACCCAGCGTTTGATGATCGTTTTCGGATCGGCACGCAACGAATGTAGAATAATACCACACAGCGAATATATCTGTATTGGGCCTTTTCTGCGGTTGCATAAAGCATAGAGCGGCTCTGAGACGCGATGTTTTTTTACTTGTCATAGTTCTTCAAGATGCTGCTTAGATAAATCTCAGCTCTGACTGGAGAGTCCATCCAACATTTATATTCCAATAAAATTTCACCAGACTCAAATTATTCAAAACATACTGTGTAAAAGTAACAAGCTCCGCTTATAACCCGCGCCTTTTGAATTGAAGAATTGTAGTTGACATAATGTAGTTTGTAGATAGATTAATAAGTTTGGTTTTAACATTAAAAACGATCTCGAACGGGACAAATTTGTATTGACCCAATGTTTGAAGGTTTACGAAACTGTGTGATACTTTGAATCAACAGAGTCTGTTTGAAATAGAAAACAAAGCTGAAGATTTTTTGAGGTTTCATACTGTGAATTTTATTCAAATGTGAAAAAGGTACACAAATCAGAATCAGGTCAGTGAGATTGCCCCTTCGGCATGGGACCAAACTTCGAACCGGCCTAGCGAACTTTACTCTTTTCGATGCCGATCTTGACATTGTTTAGTATTGATAACTCTATCAAGTACATCTGAGCACGATACCGATCTTGACAATGTTCATTATTGACATGTTCATCAAGTACAAGTAGGTGTCACTGACGCAGACAGCGCTGATAACTGAAAGGTTTCGATTGTTCACATCGCACATGTAAATAAAAGTGACAAATCCAACAAAGTATTATTCTTTATCAGGTTAGATAACAAGGGGGTTTTGCAGAAAAGATAATGAATTTCGTTCGTCGACGATAGCGATACTTGACAACTATTCAACATTAGGTTACACCTTTTTAAGCAAAAATCTAATGATAACAGTGCACAGATTTTTTATCTTTCATTTATATTTGTATGGTTGATTTGATTGAAAGTTGACAAACGAAATAAACATGCTTTCCTAAGAAAGTCTGTAGAAACCATGACGAGAAATCTTTCGCAAGAAAATTACCCAATAAATCAAATATGTTAATAGCTTGCGGGGCACCTTTGTCACGCTCTGCATAACATGCAACCAAAAGACTGTTAAAATTAAATGTCTTCGAGTTCGTTTATCGCTGGGAAAGCGCTGATGCATGGGAACTAAACAAAACCGAAAAAAAGAATTCTGCACCGAAAAAAATTGCCATTCAAAATCGAACATGGTTTTCTTTCACACAATGTTATCGAAATTGGCGTCAGCGAAGCGGGATTTCACTGTCAATAAACTTCCATGCGGCGTAACTTCCGTCACACCTATCTCCCCATTCCGAACGAGTTGATTGGTTAGCCGGCTATCATATCCAACTTTTTCCGCTCCGATAGTCAAGTATGCGTGTGAAACTCCGACACCCATTGGTACCGGTACTGTTTCTGCTGGGGCCGCCCTGAGCTACCGCAGTCGTCCAATAGACATTGGATTGATGTTTGGTAGGTACGACAATAGTGCGCTCGAGTTTCACCTAATTCCTCAGGGATTGTCGCGGTCGCTTTTCTACCAGACGAAGCGCATCCATCAATTGTACGACTTCGAAGCTCAGACAATTCAATTCAATTATACTCTATGAGGGTGATGATGATGACGGTCTTACGTTATAAAATCAAAAAAAAAAAAAAAAAAAAAACGAGTAACAAACGGCACGCAGAAAACCCTTAGCATTGCGCTTCTTCAATATAATTCGATAGATTAACTCTTCTGCCTGTTGGATAACGACACACCTACCGAGAGCGCGTGGGATGAGGGGGAGGGCCACCATAATTTTAATTAAAATCGAAACCATGTCGGCAAATTGTATTAGCATATTGGAATGAGGTTGTGTAGGGTTTGTTTTACCTTTTTTTCGCGAAGGCAAAACAAAAACTTCGGTTGAATTGATATGAAAATGTTTGTTTATTTGCCAGCACAAGGCAAACGAAATTAACGAAAAAAAAATCTTGAAACAATAAAACCCGTCCGAATGCCAACCAACCTCGATGATGAAACGGAAAGTGAGAAACCTAGTATTCGACCTGTTCGACGGAAGGAAATGTTGATTGTCTGTAGCTTGTTTTTTTTTTTTCTTCCATCGTTTGCAGCAGGTGACAGACACCAGCAGGTGTTTCTGTAAGTTAAATGGGAAATGTTTTACGGATCTCAATATTATGCTGGGCCATTGAAACAATAAAATGATATACGCAGACGACGACGACGACCAAAAAAAAAAAAAACGCATAGAAAAACATGCGCTGTTATAAAATTGTTTCTTTTGGAGCGGGCTTACTGAAGAAGTCTGCGCTGGAATTGATCGCATTGTGAGAAGAGCTTTCCCTGAGAGTCGTTTTTTGTCTTAGGAAATTTGGATGCTTTTTATTGACAATTTACATCAAACGAGAAATTTTCGGCTTCGATCGTTTTCTCCAGATTGTTGATTTAATTTGTTTGTCAAGGTGGTTCCTAAACCAAGTGGTCATTTAGAGGGAGGGCCATCAAATACCAGTTCGTCAAGTTCAGGAATTATTACTGTGATTTAAAGCGCTTGAGGGTTGCGATTCGTGTTCGAACAGTCAACGTAAATAAAAGTGTTTTGGATTGATAATGAGAATATAACTATAATAATGAGAATATAATAATAATGAGAATCTAACATTTTAAACGCTATACTTTAGTAATCAATAACTGGTAAAAATCGAAAAAGTGGATGATATTCAAAACTCAATAAAGTCATACACCCCACTTCACATTGTTCAACTTAACCAGGGGTCAAATGTTAATAGCGCAAGCGCTCATCAAAGTGCGTGCCAAGTGAGACATGACTTGACTACCGGCCGGTCAGTGACCGTCAAAATATTGCGCACAAACCGCCAACACAACGAGTAGATATCGGGTGGCACGGAGGAGGCAACTCGACCTACAAAGTGAACAAATCGAATTAATTCTATTCATTTCTCAATTACACCAACCGGCAACAAAGAGTTCGGATGATGATGAAACCCAGTCGGATCGCCTCTGATCTAATGGACCTTCAGGGGCACACGCTGCGTGTTGTTCTTCGGCAAGGGAATTTATGAATGTCTGTGTGTGCGAAACTCCTTTGCGCTCTGTTTGGTGCGCAGTCGAAACAACAAAATCTGGTGCAATGTGCTCCATCCATTCGATATTGTTGCTAAATTTTCGATCTTACAAAACACCGGTAAGGAGCCGTTCATGAGTTATGTGCTGTGCATGCGCAAAACCATCTATCCGCCCGCATCATTTACTAGACTGGGTGTAGTGTACAAATTTAAAAGTTAAGTTCGTTCGTTCAGCAAATTGAAACCAGATTGAGCACAATCAGTCACATTTGAAATCTTTTTTTGGCTGCAGAAAAGAAAATCCCTTTCCTTCAGAGCCTCTCACTGATCTACACGATGGCCAAAGTGGAGCGAACCAAGGTCGTTCAATAAACATACAGAGATTCGAGCTGGTTTTTCTACGCCGATAGTTGTTTAGTTTTCCTTTCTTTAGACAAATTCACTTTCTTTCTGGTGCTTCTTGTTGTTTGGCTGTAATAAACCTGTTCACTCGAGTGCTGCCACTGCCATTGCTGAAGCTGGTCGAATTCCACGCCGTCGGGTTTGTTGATATGACCATTTCTGGAAAGTTATTAAGAAATCTTCGGACTGCCGCTGGCATGACAGCAACAGCAGCAGCAGTGGTCAGTCAGTTCTCATAGCTTACGGAAAAGCCCTACCCAGGTTTTCTAAGCAACCAGATACGCATATACGGCATACCATGTGTAACCTACAAAACGATAGCAGCAGGCAGTTGGAAATCTGCGGCTCTACCGGCGACGACAGCAGCAACGAGATGACGATGATGGCGGTTGGCGTTCGGTACCGCCGTCGTCGTCGCCTTCGTCGTCGTTGGGGGAAAATTAAACAGATTGCGTTTATGGAACTCGCCAGAGTAATGCAGCTTAAGTTGCGTACCTTTTCAGATTTCTCCTAAGCGTTTTTTTTTGTTTTACCGATGTACGCCGCGATAGGTACTTACCGGAATGAGTCCGTAAAGTGAGAGCACTTTACGGCTGCAGTTTGGCTAATGTTGACAGTTTATGGACAATTTTGAGATTGACTTAGATTGGAGGTTCGGTATGAGCGGTATTTCACTATCGGAGATTAGAAAGAGGATATTGGTTTGAATAGCTTTGCTAGCAAGCTATAACAACTGACAACATGTGAGGTTCAATGAAACGTTTCACCTCTATTTAGGTTAGACACTTTAAATTATTTTTGAGAAAATTTATAAATTTAAACTAATTGATAATAAGTCCAATATTCCATAACACATTTTGTGTAATTAGCATCAAACTGCAAACCGCACAGAAGTGTATTATATTTGTTGATTTGTTTGTTTCGGTGATTCCTTACCCAACATTTTTTTCTGATCAACCCAATTTTACCCGTCTGGTTTCCTTCTTGATATTTTACAATTTTTTTATGATTCTCTTTTTCTTTCGTTCTGGTATTTCGATTTTACTGTCGATTTTTGGACGTTTCAAACTTCTGCCTAACTTTATGACTCTATTATTACTTCTTAACTGCTTGATTTGTGTGCAGATTTTTGGTTCTCGCTAGTACTTTCATTTTTACTGTGTGTTTCATCGCGATTATATTTCAACTTGTTCATTCTTTCGCTCTTCCTAACTTACTTACCATTCTTCCTCTTCTATCTCTCTCTATATTTTTAATTTTTCCTTCTAGATTTTAGATTTTCCTTTACATTATTCTCAACTTTTTGTTAGACTTTTTATTGTCTTTTCTAACTATTGTTCCAGGTACCTGTTTTACTCTTTCTGTCTTACTCTGAAATTTTTTGACATCGTTTTTTTTTTCTTTGCGACATTCCGATTAATTGCTAACTCATAAATTCTGACCATTCGATTTATTTTTAGGTCTAATTGTTTAATTTCTGATTCTCTTTTCAAGTTTATATCAACCTTTCACCACGCTCACTTTACTGTCTTACTAACTCTTTATCTAATATTCTGTAACTGTATGTTACTCGTTTTGACTTTTAAACATTTTTCTTATCTTTACTTTTCCCTAAATTTTCGACTTTATTTATGTATTTTTCGTTGTCTAGCATTTTGTCTCTCTTTTTTCTCATTTTAATTTTTCTGTATTGATTTTGAAATTCATCATTCTTCTTTATGTCCCATTTTTTTCTGGTTTTATGGCTTCTTTTCAACTCTACCATTTCGTTCTCTCTTTCTCTTTCGTTCTCCCTTTCTCTCTCTGTCTCTCAAATTTTGTTGTTCCTCCAACTTTTTGTTTTTCCTTTTCAAATTAAAACTTCAGTTCTGACTTTTCGATTCATATACTGGTTCCTGAATTTTTGATTAATTTTATTGCTTGGAAATAATAACTTTTTTAATCGTTTTTCAACTTTGAGGTTAATTATAAACCTTTTGATTAGTTAACATTTTTGAATTTTAGAATTTTTTTTTGCTATTCTTCTGACTTCTCCGTGTTATTCGATCTGATATTCTGTTTATTTATTATTTATTATTTATTTTTTCTTTCTCTCTCCCTCTCTTTCTCTGTCTCTATCTCTACTTCTCAATCGCTCCCTCTATCTCACTCTCTCATTCTCTCTCTATCTCTCTATCTATATCTCTCTCTTCCTTTCCACTCTCCCTTTCTGTCTCTCTCTTTATATCTCTCTCCCTTTCTCTCTCTCCCTCTATCTCTCCATTTATGTCCCCTTCTCTCTCTCTATCTCTTTTCTTTATCTCTCTCGCTTTCTCTCTCTCTCTTCCTCCCTTTCTCACCCTCTCTTCCTCTGTCGCTCTCTCCCTATCTATCTCCCCCTCTCTCTCTCCCTCTCCCTTGCCCTCTGTCTCCCTCTGTCTCCCTTTCTCTCTCCCTCTCTCTCCCTCTCTCCCTGTCTCTTTGAGAGTCTCTCGAATTTTATGGCACTATTATATTGTTGATATTAATTTTCTAACTGTTCTTATTCTGATTTTTTTCGACTTTTACCTTCAATTCTAAATTGCTTAGATATGAAAACTTGTTTATTCCTTTATCAACTTTATAGCTACTTTATGTTACCATTCAACTTTCTCTAAAAATTTTGATCCTGTAACTATTTGAGACATTTTTGATTTATGACAGTTTAACTCTCTTTAGTTTTGTGGACTTATTTTGATTTTTACATTTTTTGCTACTCGTTTTAATTAACTAGCCTCGCTTTCTAACTCTCTGATTGCTATTTCTGTGCAATTTGTTAAATCTTTTAAATTCTATTTTTCCTACTCTAATTTTGTTTTTTTTTTAATTTTAGAGTTTTCTATTTTTGACTGATTTTATGACTTTCTAACTCTTTTTTCGACTGTTATTGGTATGTTCTGATCTTAACATTTTGACATATTTGAATTAATTTCTATTTTTCCTACTCTCTTTCCGATATTTTTTTTTTCAATTTTAGACATATGTAAGGAATTTTTTTTTTCGACTCTTTTTATAACTTTTTTACTTATTTTTCGACTTTTGTTGGTGTGTTCTGTTCTTAACATTTTGACTAATTTCACTTTGACCTTCTACCTATAAAATTTCTTGATTCTTTTTACTTTTTCTTCCAAACTTTTTGATTTTATGTTTCTCTACAAATTTCTGATTCCATGTATTTTTTGTTGATTTTTCGCTATTCTGAGATACTATTTGGACTATCTTTTCACATTTCAACCCTTTTTCTCTAATTCTCCTCTTATCTAAATTTTTTGAACACAATTCTTCGTTTTTGATAGATTTTTCAACTGTCTGTCTCACTGTATATTTCTTTTCTATTCTTTTTTCTGACCCTCTTCGTACTGACATATTTTTTATAAAACTCCGATTCTGACTTTGATTTACTTTCTGACCATATAACCGTTCTTACTTTTGTTTTCTGTTTCGTTTTTATCTATTTTCTTACAGTATCTCTTATTAGTGCATGATCATTGAAACTATTTGACTCTATTCCACACACTCTTGTACACAGATTTTTTTTTACTCTCATTCGAATTGTTAGACTTTTAGTTGATTCTGCCACTCTTTTTTATTTCATTTTTAATACCTGTCTTTCTGATGATCCTTTGTGTTTCTTTCTTTTTATGCTTAGAGTTTTCTTTTACTTTTTAATTTTCTTTATAATTTTTTATCTTATAACTTTCTTTAAGTTTTCTGGCGCTCTCTCAGAATCTTTGAATCTGAATAATAATCTTACCATTTTGGTTTTCTCTTTAACTTTCTGTGTCTTTTTTTCCATTTTCACCAACAAATTTTTTCCCTGTCACTCTCTTTAGGATTTTCTGGCTGTCAGATTTCTGTTTTGTTTTGAAGCATTTTTATGGCATTCAAAGCTATTTTAACTTCTTTTCTTTTCTAATTTTTAAACTACTATTCTATGTTTTTGAACTTCTTGTCTTACTTTCTGCTCCTTTTTCTGACCCTTTTTTCGACTTTTTATTTTTTTTTTCTCAGAGTCAGGAACCTCTTTTTAGTAGTCTGTTATCATACTCTCATTTGGATGCTCTGTATCGCTTCTAACTTTTCGTTCTATTTTTCAATATCTAAGGTACAGTTTTCTATTCTATTTTTAGTTGTGATTCTTTCCTTTTGGTTTATTTTTTGACCTAATGGTTATTGCTCTTTTATCTTCTGATTCTATTTCATATCTGTTTTTTACAAAAACCTTAATGAACTGGTTTATCTTACTTTTGTTCGGACTTACTGACTCTTTCCTTAGTATTCTCATCTTTTTCTTATTTTTTCTGAATATCAGATTTGCTTACCTGCCCTTCTCATAAACTTACTCATGAAGAACTCGTTTAAAATTTTATTTTTGCATATTTAGCTCTCTCTATAATTTCTATAATTTTATGACTCTTTTCGGTTTTTTCAACTTCCTTTGATTCTTTAAATCTGATCTTGAATTTCAAACATTTTGGCTCCCTTCTTGATGTTATGGATTCATTCTAATTTTCTATTGTGTTTTATTTGTTTGTCGTTTTTATTACCAAGACTCTCTTTCTGGTTTTTTAGCTCACTTTCTACCTGTATGATTCTCTTTGAGATATTTTGGCTGTCATGCTATTATTGGTTTTAAGATTTCTGTTTTAAGTTCAAGGAATTTAAATAGCTCTTTTGCTGATTTGCTTGCTCATTTTCTAATCGTTTTCCTGGTTTTGCTGGTTTTTCTCTTTCCGACTTTTTGATTATTTTGCTGACATTCCATCTGCATTTCAAATTTTCAATTTTATTTTTTCTGTTTTCTACTCATTTACTAATTTTATAACTCTCTGGCTGAGTTTCTGTTTTTCCGATCTTTTTTCGGTTTTATATTCTCTTACTAAGTCTTTTTTCTAACGACTCTTTTTATTACATCTCTCTGAATATATGACTGACTGACTTCCTGACAACTTTTCCGACTACTTTTAACTTTACGGCTGTTTTTTAGCTTTGATTGTTTCTATATTTTTTATTTTATGACTTTTTCAGCCTTTTCGATTCCCTCTGAATTTTTGAAACTGGTAATGATTTTCTATTTAACTTTCCGGGTGTTTGATTCTTTTTCTGTTTTTTTTTTCTGGTTGTCTGACCATTTAAGGTAGTTAGTGGTTTTTTTGAACTGATTCTTCTTCTGATACTTTTTTTGGCTTAGCACTCTTCCTAGCTTTTGGATTTTTGAGAATTTTATACGAAGTGTACATACCACTTGGACACGACCATCACAGATTTTGTTCAAAGTTGGGGGAATTATACATCTACTGTCTCTTTGGAAAAATCCCAATTTTGGTGTCGATTGGAATACCCCCTGCTCTGTGGGACCCCCTCTTTATTGCAAAGTCACGCAATTTTTGTCAAAAATCTCTTTTTTCTTTTTCTTACAATTCACAGACGTAAGATGTCCGAAAAATACTAATAGATGATTTTTGAAGAAAATAAACCAAGGAATCAAGAAAAAATATAGGTTTTGACCGGAAGTGTTGCCAGATAAATTGTTTTTTTGTATTTGAAAACTAAATTTACAATTTTCGGCAAATGCAGCCATTTTTAATTTAAATTTGATAATTTCATCGTGTTCCTTGGAAAATTTCACATTAGAAACAACTATAATCCTGAGATGATATGAGCCTACCTCTAGATATAACATTTTTACGAAAAAAGTTGTAAACTTAATAATTATTTAATTTTATAATCTATAGACGTAAGCCACCCGGAAAATAGTGATAGGTGAATTTTGAAGAAAATAAACCAAGGAATCCAGAAAAATTTTGTTTTTACCCGGAAGTGTTGCCAGATAGATTATTTTTGTATTTTAAAATAAATTTGCATTTTCGGCCAATGCAGCTAATTTAATTTTGATTTTGATAGTTTCATCGTATTTCTCAGAAAATTTTACGTAAGAAGCACTTACCACCCCGTGGTAATATGAGCCAATCTTGAGAAATAACATTTTTACGAAAAATTAATCACGAAATTCAGAACTATTTTCGTAAAAATGCTATATCTCGAGATTGGCTCATATTACCACGGGGTGATGAGTGTTTCTTACGTAAAATTTTCCAAGAAATACGATGAAACCATCAAATTTAAAATAATTAGCTTGCTGCATTTTGCCGAAAAATGCAAATTTAGTTTTAAAATACAAAAATAATCTATCTGGCAACACTTCTGGTCAAAAATAATGTTTTTTCTGGATTTCTTGGTATATTTTCTTAAAAATTCACCTATCACTGCTTTCGGGGTGTCTTACGTCTATAAATTGTAAAAAAAAAATAATTACGAAGTTTACAACTTTTTTCGCAAAAATGTTATATCTCGAGATTGGCTCACATTACCTCGGGATGATAGTTGTTTCTTATGTGAAATTTTCCAAGGAACACGATGAAATTATCAAATTTAAAATAAAAATGGCTGCATTTGCCGAAAAATGTGAAAATAATTTTCAAATACACACATATTTTTTCTGGCAACACTTCCGGTCAAAACTTATATTTTTTTCTGGATTCCTTGGTTTATTTTCTTCAAAAATAATCTATCAGTATTTCTCGGACATCTCACGTCTATGATTTGTAGAAAAAGCGAAAAGAAATTTTGAAAAAAAAAGCGTGACTTTGCAATAAACAGGGGGGTCCCACAGAGCGGGGGGTATTCCAATCGACACCAAATTTGGGATTTTTCCAAACTGACAGTAGATGAATAGTTCTCCCAACTTTGAGCAAAATCTGTGATGGTCGTGTCCAAGTTTGTGCTTTTTCGTGGTCACTTCGTATGGAATTACCACTTAAGACAATAAATAGAAGCCATCTTAAAATTGTTCCTCCATTCCATCATAACTAGAATTTTGGCAAAAAACTAGCGTAACATGCGGAGCTTTCATTGCGGATGTTCATGAAAATGTTTAATTCATTAAGCATTCCGACCGTGCTTAAGCAATTAGCTAGAAGAGCGCAGATCGCTATCACAAGCCTTAGCCTCAGAGTGCTCGACCGTCAGAACAATCAGCCGGCGCTGCCACTGCCGTTGCGGCCTGCCAATTAATCATCGTTGGATTGACATCAAACCTCATCACGCGGGGAGTTTGCTGTCGAAATATTTTTCGCGTCCGCTACCGAAAGGGGGATGTGGTGGTGAGTATACTCGGCACACCCAGATGGCAGCAGCCGGCAGCAAATCAATCCCCCTAACCAGACATGATCGATTTTAATCGCCAATTGACAGTTGAAAATTAAGATTAATAGCACAGCACCTTGAAATGCTTTCAAATGTCTTTATCAGTTATTTTTAGCCACCGGGCAACACCGCCGTTTGTTTCCCGCGCTGCTGGCTTGTTTGAATGTTTTGTCTATAGATTCGTGATCCCCGAACGTTACCTCGCGGGAGGCTACAAAACCGCCGTCAACTACTTCACCGTCACCAGTACCGAACTGCCGAAGTGCTCGGATGATTGGCACTTCTCTCGGGGGAAACGATTAGGTTAAGTGAGGTCTTCTACCTTGAGATTGATTGATGCGATCTGCTACGTACGATCTACAATTCACGGTTTGCGCGGAATTTAGGCATATCGGTGAACAAAGATTGTTACTTCCAAGCACAGAAGGAGGATTTGCCGGTCTTTATTTGCTCTAAGGCGATCGATCTCTCGACCGCCTCAGCAAACAATGAGTTCATCTGTTTTCACTCCTCTCGCACGCTTACGGTGTGCTTCTTCTTCTTGCTAGGCCGGACGGCTTTTGTTTTAGCATGCAACCATTAAGCCATTATGCTACTTGTGCTGGCGGTCGATCTCGTTTAATGTATGTGCCGCATCGGAAGAAAACTACGAAACCACGGCGTCGTCGGTTAAATCCAGCGGGCACGATTTTGGCTTTCAGTTAGTGTAGGTGCCCGATGGTGATGATCATCCATCTTGGCTCGCGGCCTGGCTATCATTGCTTGTCTCGGCTGGACGTGACGAGGGAAAGGCACTTTCCCAAAAAAATAATAATAAAACAAACTACATTAAATTGTAGCGTTTCACGGCGTAATTCGTTGCATGTTGTTACCGTGAGAGGGTATTTTATAGCGGTAAACAATGAAGCATTCCATTAGTTATATTTGATCCGAGAACATTAGTTAGAAAGGCCATTTTGGGTTACTTAGCGCTACTCACGTTGACAATCCAGAGTAATAATGGGCAACATTAGTATGCGTATGTATTGGTGGTTCGCACCATGTGAAATCATTACATAATCAGACTGGTCAATCCGTTCACTCCAGCAACCGAACTTCACGGTCATCTGATCGCGGTAGATAAAAATCTTAAACTCGCATAACTTTTGCAGGGCTGCTACTGCTGATGCATTCCCGAGCTGCAGTGGCGCACAATACCGCCCCGATATATTGCAAGCTCCTTTCTAAAATCCGAACAAATTCCACCAGCCAACAGTACCATGAATAACGATTCGCTTAATCTAGATTAGATTCTGTTGCCGCCAGTCCTCTCTAGTGTCGCGATGCTCTCCCCGCTCGAGTCAACTGACGTGAAGTGGCGTGTTTATTGAACGAACAGCTGACATTCTCCCAGTCGTCATCTGCTGAAAAGGTTCGGTTTTGCCGTGTAGCAAAATTGCGCTATTACACACATTTTTTCCAATGTCAGTCGTCGATTGTTCGAATCAGAGCCGGTATGGAACATGAGCCCCCTATTGCAAGGCAAGAGAAAGGAATCCTCTCGTGCACTGACTGGATGGAGACCAGAAACAGTATATCTCACGCCCCGTTGATTCACGAGAAGAATTTGCCTAGAATGTGCCGTTAGAGAAACCGCGCCGGCAGGCGGTTGCTCTATTTGTGCGGGAACAAATTTAATTATTAATCGACCGCCCCACCCGCGGTCGCGATGCCGACGTAGTTCGAAAAACGATGCCGCCGCCGCCGCCGTCGCCATCGCGCTATGGAATGATAATTCACCGCGCGCAGCGAACTGTAATTAGTCGCGATTTGTGAAACTATTAACTCTTTTATTGTCTGAAAATAGCGTGACATGGTTCGGCGACTCACGCGACCTACTGCACCGTCCCCCGTCAAGCTCCGCTGTACACGTGATGGGTCGATATTTTGTAGGTCAGGTATCCATACTTGGATCTCATCGCCGCATCATCGACGGCGCGCACTCGAGTAACAATCGGAGCAAACGCAACACGTCGTCGTACAGCCGCCGGACTTTGGCGCACTCACCGATCGAACCTTGGTCGACCTTGACTGCGGTTGTTAGGAGTTTTTCGAAGCTCTGCTCGGTAGTTCGCTGCTGCTGGTGAACTGAAGTGGCTTCAGCCCAGAGGTCCACTGGAGGTCGCGCTGGTTGGGCCGATGTTAAGTCGCCGAGTGAAGTGGCGATTGAGATGTATCATTAGAGATACCTAGATCAAGTTGCGGTTAGTGGCTCTTCACGCTGACCTTGCTTATTTAGAGTAACGGGACCCGGGAGGCGCCGAACTGGTCGAGTGGTGTTGAGATTTAGAATGTTGAAGAAATTAACAATACCGATACATGGTTCAGTAGCGATTATTCATTGGAATAGATTTAAAGTGAGTGTTGAATGTTTCTTGAAGGTTTTGTAGTTTTCTGATGTATTGATCGTTCAGAGAGAAGGAAAAATGACACCATGTGCGCCGTATAAAAATGTATGATATTAACAGAATTATTTTTTCTAATAATAACTATTCCATCACTTTTTCCGTGTTTCAAGCCTCTGCTTTCCTTAATATTTGATTTTCTGCTTCTTATGCCTCCTACTTTTTCAACTAACTTCAATTATTTCGGTGCGCTTGTGTTCCACTAATTTTGTTTGCTCGTTTGTATTCTGTTAATTTTTTTGATTCCTGTTTTTCTTATATTGATTGTTGCTTCTTTTCCATTCATTTCATTGCTAATTTTGGATCTCTTTCACTGTCTTTATTCTGTCATTTTCATTATCCTTTTGAGTGTTTCTTTTTACTGTTCTTGTATCTATTTTTTCATTTTTTATACCTATGCTTGTTGTATGAGAAAGAAACTGATGCATTCAATTTTATCGTTCTGACCTTTTTTCTCTCTTCGATGATTTTTTTGCCTTTTCAACATTACATTCTGCTTTCTTTTCATACTGTTTCCCTGTTCAAATTATCGTTCCTCTTGTCTTGCATCCTGCTATTTGGTCGAATCTTCGCATTTTCTGTATGAATGTTTGATGTTTGTCTTCTCAACTCGATGCTGTTTTCTACATTTTGAGCACTACTTCTAAGCGAAAATAGAAAGTTAATTTTTTTTCCTACAAATCATTGCCACCCTAATGTATATTTATAACAACTCCAAAGATCATACAATTAGGAAAATTTGATTTATTGGGTTGTGAGTAAAGTAATCCGGAAGGCCAAATGTCAGAGAATCGCAAAACCAGAACATTGAACGTTTAAAATTTAGATGAAACTGTCCTAACACAGACATCAATATAATATACAACACATGAACTTTTCTCTTACTTTCTCCAAGGGTTTCTATTTGTTTCACCGTCAGTTTTTTGTTCTTTTTTCAACGCTTCTTAATTCCTTTCTCGGACCTCTTTGACAGATCAATTTTGCAACTTTTGTCCTACCTTTTGTATTCAATACTGCTAATTTTTTTTTGTTTATCATTACCAATATTTGTTTTTTTTAGCTTTCCTTCTGATTTCTTGATTTTTGATTAGCAACATTTTTTTGGATCCACCAACAAATTTTTTATATTATTTTATGGTCATCACTCTTATAATTTTTCTAGTGTCTTTGCCATATTTCGTTTCTGCTTTGCTTTTTTGTGCTTTTTCATTCGTGACCTACCTTATTGTAGTTGACGTTCTTTTTTATTCTTTTTTCAGATGTGACCTTGCCTTGTTTTTCGTCTTCGTTGTGACAAGTCTAGTAATGTCCGTGCTAGAAGTCGGAATTCCGAAAGTTTAGAAGTCAAACCTCAAACAAGTCAAAACGGAGTTAAGGTGATGCAATAGTCCAAAATGAAGAAACCAAGATCTTCAAAACATCAATTACTTCAATTTCATGGACACCTGGTTCTGTTTTTATCAATGGTATTGCTTTGCTGTGCTCTGTCCATTGTTTGATAAATGTTTTCTTTTGTCCTGTTCGATATTTTTCAGTTTGTTTCAGCACTAGTTAGTATGCGCTTTAACTATCTCTTTGTTAGTTATTTTTTTTCTTTTACTCTTTTTTATCATTTTTTCATTGCATATTGTTGCCTTCTTTTTTACTACTGTGTTACTGTCTGGTCCGTTTTTGCTTTCATATTTTTGTATTTGAACATTGCCTGTTATATGTTATTCCCATTTTTGTACCTTTCTGTTTGATGCTTTCTCAAAGTTTTCTTCTATTTTTTAATATTTTCTGAAACATTTGTAGTATATTTTAAATTTCTTAACCTTCTCTCACTTGAGCGGGGGCCTAGTGTGGTTGGTAACGTCTCCGCCAACCACGCTCGACGCCTGGGTTCGAATCCCATCGCCGACATAGGTGTCGATGATTGTGAGATGGCGTGATCCACTCACAACCAACCCAACTGGTCTAGATTCAATCCTAGCCGACACCGGGAGATTTCCTGAGGCGAAAAATCTCTGGGATCACGCCTTCCATCGCATGAGGAAGTAAAGCCGTTGGCGCCGGTCCGTTAATAAACGGGTCGTGAGTTAGGGTCCTGGGTGTGGAGTCGCCTCCCTGGGCGTCGGTGATTGGCCACAACAGTGGCGGAACTAGACCGACGGAAAACAAGCGAGAAAAAAAAACCTTCTTTCACTTGACATTTCTAAAGATTTTTTATTCGTTTTTCTTGTACTGCTTGTTACCTCACTTCTCGCCCGTCATTCATTGTTTCCTTTATTTTGTTTTTTTTTTTTAGCTTTCAGCTTTAAAAAACTCGTTTTTATCCTGACTTGTTTTTTTTTGTTCTTGTCCAATTTTTTTACTTTATTTAAGTGTTGCCAAATAGCCAAAAAAAATCGTATATAATTTTGTTTTATTCGTTTATAACTTTTGCTCTGATTACACAAAAACTGTGTGAACACAAGGTTTGTAAAATAAATATATTGGTATATATAGAAATAGGAACTACACAAAAGTTTGTGCTGTTTTGGCAAATTTCGACTTCGGGCCAAGGCACACTGTTGCAAAAATGTGATCCAAATTATTTTGACCCAACAAAAAATGATTTCAATGCCGCAGTGTCTTCAGTAGAGTTGTTCCATGAATTATTTTCCATGAAATAGAAGACGCAATTTTGTAATTCATCCACTTAACAGTGAGTAACGATTTTAATTTCCTTATTTTGTAATATAAAAATCCTCTTTGTTCGGCAAAAATGTAGCACATTCAGGGGCGGATTAACGCATAGGCGAAGCAGGCGGTCGCCTGCTCGTCAATTATCGAGGGGCGGCAAACGAACGGCTAATGCGTGTGCTTATTTTTTAAGCGACGAGGAAATTTTTTCTCTCGCTAGCAGGATTTCCATTCACGTGCGACGCGACCAGGCATGTACCATACAATTTTCAGGATGCGCAAGGTGATGTCTTGTCGCTTTATGAACTACATACTTGATAGTAGGGTTTGAAATCCCGGGAACGATTACCCGGGAAATAGTTTTTCCCGGGATTCCCGGAACCCGGAAACAGAAATATTGATTCCCGGGATCCCGGGATTCCCGAGTTCCGCGAAAAATTTTGTTAGATTTACTATAGTTTTTTATGCATTAGTGGCAAAATCTGTCTTCGCCTGCAGCTCAAATTAGCCTTCGTCCGCCCCTGAGCACATTTCAAAAGAAACAACTTTGTCGGAGACACTTTACTTCTAGCTACCTATTTAAATGGACTTTTGAGTAGATTACCCCAAAAATCAATTGTCAATCTAACTTTTCTATATCTATCTAAACATATAAAAATGCAGCTCTGTCTGTCTGTCTGTCTGATTCATATAGGCTTGGAAACTACTGAACCGAACGCCGTGAAATTTTGTATATAGGGGTTTTAGGGACCGAGAAAGGTGACTAAGATAGTTCGAGACCCCTCCCTCTTCTGGAAGGGAGGGGTCCCATACAAATGAAACACGAATTTATGCACATCTCGAAAACTAACCAAGCAAATGGGACCAAATTTGGCATGTGGATGTTTTTAGGAGTGACAAATATGTCCATATTGGTTCGAAATCCTTCCCTTTTCTGGAAGGCAGGAGTTCCATACAAATGAAACACAAATTTCTGCACATCTCGAGAGCTAACCAAGTAAATAGAACCAAATTTGGTAGGTGGATGTTTCAGGGATAACAAATATATCCATAATGATTTGACACCCCTCCCTCTTCTACAAGGGAGGGGTCCCATACAAATGAAACACGAATTTCGCACAGCTCGAGAACCAATCAACCAAATACAACCAAATTTTGTATGTAAATGTTTTTAGAGGTATCAAATATGTCCATAGTGGTTCGACTCCCCTTCCTCTTCTGTGAGGGAGGGGTTCCAAACAAATGAAACACAAATTTCTGTTTATCTCGAGAACTAGCCAACTAAATGGAACCAAATTTAGCAGATGGCGATTGTTTTTTGGGGTAACAAATATATCCATAATGGTTTGACACCCTTCCCTCTTCTATAAGGGAGGGGTCCCATAAAAATTAAACTCAAATTTCGCACAGCTCGAGAACCAAACAAGCAAATATAACCAAATTTGGCAGGTGAATGTTTTTAGGTGTAACAAACATGTCCATAACCCTTCCTTCTTTTGGCATGTCTCCAAATACCATTTCGAAATCCAAGATGGCGGCTTCCCGTTTCTGAAAAACAGCGGATAATGTTCAAATACTAGCCAACATGGGTATTTCCGGAATTGTTATGATGTACTGAAGCCACGAATCGACCTCAGACAACATTTCGAATTGCAAGATGGTGACTTCCGGTGTCAGGAAAACAGCCGTAAATGACCAAATAACACCCATTATGAGCGATTCTTTAACCAGATTAACGCACGGAGGCCAGGAATTGTTCCCAAATGTCATTTTGAAATCCAAGATGGCGACTTCCGGTTTCCGAAAACTAGCGGCAAATGACAGCAATATGCGTATTTCCGAATTGTTATGATGCACTGAAGCCACAAATCGACCTATCAACCACAGACAACATTTTGAATGGTGAGACGGCGACTTCCGGTGTCTGGAAAATAGCCGAAATTGACCAAATACCACCCAACATGAGTTTTTCTTCAACCAGATTGACGCTCAGAGGCCAAAAATTGTTTCCTAATGCCATTTTGAAATCCAAGATGACGACTTCCGGTTTCTGAAAAACAGCGGCAAATGACCAAATACTACTCAATATGAGTATTTCCGGAATTGTTACGATGCACTGAAGCCACAAATCGACCTTAGACAACATTTTGAATTGTAAGATGGCGACTTCCGGTCAAAAGCCAAAAGTCGAGGATGTTGTCATTCCGACAAACCAATCATTTCAAACGATATAAACCAATCGCAAGGAATCAATGAATTTGAAATGTTTAAAATGATTAAATTAAACACTAAAATAGGCGGGACGAAGTTTGCCGGGTCAGCTAGTATTCTATAATTTTTCAATGTTCTACAATACTGTTTACCATAACGAAACAGACAATTCGAAGAAGGAAGTTTTTTCATCTCACATATGTCTTAGGTTATTGACGATTTTTATTACAATAATGGACTAATTTGAACTAATTAGCCGTAACGTCTTCAGCAAAGTTGTTTCTTCATTTATTCTCCACTTTATAGTAGCTGGAAATTTATGACTAATGCACCTGAAAGTGAGAAACGAATTTTGTTTTACTCATTTTTGTACATAAAAATCCTTATTGTTTGGCGAAGCTGTGGCTCATTTTATCAAAAACAACTTTGTCGAAGACAGTATACTTCTATCTGCCTGTTAAATTGAACTCTTGTGGAGTTTTCTTTAGAATGCCCCGTAAAACAATTTTTTTAACATAACTTTGTAGAGTGGTTTTCCGAAATTTTACTATGTTTACCAATGTCGTTCACTATAATAAAACGCACAAGTTCACCGAAGAAAGTTTATTTTTATTTCCTATAATTATTTAGTTGATGAAGAATTTAATTAAAACAACGCACTAATTTACTTACAGATATCTACACAGAGAGACAGTAAGAGACAAATATCTGTATTTGGATTGAATGATGTTTTACATATACTTTGGTATAAAAACGGTCTTGTCTGAAGATATTTGCGGATTTCGTAGATATCTAGAAGTGAATTAGTGCATTATTTTAATAGAAATCGTCAATATATAGAGGAATATGAGAGATAAAAATAAACTTTCTCTGGTGATATTGTTTTTTTTTTTCACTGTAGCAAACAATATTGTAGAGCAGTGAAAAATTGTGGGAACTCACAATTAAATGTTATATTGAGAAAATAGATTTTTCGTGGCAATCTATAAAAAAACTTCACAAAAGTTCATTTGGTGTCTTTGACAAAGTTGTTTCTTATAGAATGTGCTACAACTTTGCCGAACAAACTGAGTTTTTATAAGCAAAAATGAAAAAAGTAAAACTCGTTTTTCAATTTTAGGTGGATTAATCACAAAATATAAACTTCTATTGAATGAAAAATAATTAATGGATCAAGTTTGTTAAAGACACTACGCCTCTAAAATCAATTTTTCGGGGTCAAAATAATCTCGATCACGGTTTTTGATTTGGAAACAGTATGCAAGAGCTAGTTTTGAAGGCTTAAAAAATGTGGTTCATATGAACATCTCGTGAGCCGTTCGCCTATCATTAATAACACCGTTTGTAACCAATCCAGCCATTAGCATTCATTGTTGCTACAAAATTTAATTACGATGGTGGCAATGACGTGAGAGCAAATGCATAAGAATAAAAATGATTTGTGCGAAATTTCAGCTCTATAGGACATGGTTTAGGTGTGCCACAGAGCATTCAAAGCAGGGATTTTTTGACCCTCGAAAATCTACCAAGGGGGTGAATGGAAACGAAAATATTGAAAAATTTTCTTGATACCAAAAATGAAGAGAGCTTCGAGATTTGTTGTTGTTTGGGTACTCGAGAGCCTAATATGGGACATTTTAGAATTGACTTCTGGTTGGCAAATGGCTGGACACGTGTAACTTGAGACCCTAATGTGGCCATTCACCTCTCTCCAGCAACTCCTATCCCAACCTCCACGTGGTGCCGACCAGAATACGAGTAACCTTAGCGGAGATCGGGTAACCAACCCCGGTGGAAACTATGGTCGTATGCTGACTGGGAAGGGGGTCGTACGCGGCTGTATCCTCATAGGGGCGGCGTACAACAGCGTCTGACCCGGAGCGGGCGGCTGAATTATGGAATGCTGTATCTCGCCAGCTACACCTAAGATGGCAGCCCCATCAGCAGGATGTAGGTATCGCGACCCTGGTAAGGTAGCATACCGAAACCTTTCATCAACCACGAACAACGAATTTAAAAATACGGAACGGATCAATCGGCAAAGACCTAGGCTACGAACACGGAAAAAGATTAAGGTAAACGATTGGAAATTGGGTACTTGGAACGTCCGATCACTCAATGAACCGGCGCGGGCCGGCTTGCTTGCTCGAGAACTACAGCGGCAGGGAGTCGAAATCGCAGCGATTCAGGAGGTTCGGTGGCCAAATTCCGGAGAAAGGGAATTCCGTGCAGTAGACCCTATTGCACGCACTTCTTTCAAGTACCACATCTACTACAGTGGCGGCAAAGCAGCGGAATGGGGCGTCGGTTTCGTAGTGCTGGGAAATCAGAAAACAAGAGTCATTCGGTGGAGGCCCGTAGATGACCCTATATGCGTGTTGAGGATTAAGGGCAAATTCTTCAACTACAGTTTAATCAACACCTACGCACCGACAAACGACAAATCCGATGAAGTCAAAGATAAGTTCTATAACAAGCTTGAGCGAATCTATGACGAGTGCCCAAAACACGACGTAAAAGTCGTCATCGGAGACGCAAACGCAAAGGTTGGGAGGGAGGAATTCTTCCGTCCGGTCATTGGAAGGCATAGCCTCCACTCGTCAACCAATGAAAACGGCCTGAGGCTGATAAACTTTGCCGCGGCCAGAGGAATGGCCATATGTAGCTCCTATTTTCCACGTTTGAATATTTGGAAACACACCTGGAGGCATCCAAATGGAGAAGCCTGCTCCCAGATCGATCACGTACTGATTGACGGTCGGCACTTTTCGGATGTTACTGATGTTAGGTCTTTTCGGGGACCAAACATTGACTCTGACCATTATCTCGTCGTTTGTAAGATCCGCGCACTGTTGTCGAACGTGCTGAAATCTCGCACAGAGAGGACGACGCGTTTCAACATTCAGCGGTTGAAAGCTAATGGCGTGGCAGCAGAATACGCCAGAGAGCTGGATCAACGGATCGCAGAACAGCAGAAGGAAGGAGTGGAAGACATAAATGGGCTGTGGAGCAGTATTCACGGCGCCATCGAAAAGACTGCGAGAGAGGTTGTAGGTACGACTCGTGGAAGACAGCCTAACGGCTGGTTCGATGTCGAGTGCCAGAGAGTGCCAGGAGCCGCATGCTCACTGCGGCTACGCGTCAGAACAGAGAGAGGTACAGGGTGGCAAGAGCTGCCGAAAATAGAACCCACCGTCGGAAGAAGCGCGAGTACGAGAAGCAGGTGCTCGCCAGCGCAGAGGACAGCTATGCTCAAAACGACGTGCGGAGATTCTATAGAACTGTCAACAGAGTCAGAAGCAGGAATTTCCCGGTGCCGGTCATGTGTAATGACAAGGACGGCAACCTGCTTACTGATAAACCGACGGTTGCAGCCAGGTGGAAGGAGCATTTCCAGGCGCTATTAAACGGTGAGGAGCCGGATGAGCAGAGCAGGAACAGGATGACGATTATGAGTGACGAACAAGCTGTGGAGCCACCAACACAGGAGGAGGTGAAAAGGCGATTAGTGAGCTGAAAAACGGCAAGGCCGCTGGGAAGGACGGTATCCCGGCTGTACTATGCGATCCACCAGGTAATACTAAGGATCTAGGCGGAGAACAAATGCCGAACGACTGGTTGGAAGGCGTCATATGCCCTATCTATAAGAAGGCCATCGATTGGATTGTGGCAACTATCGAGGGATAACGTTGCTCAACTCCGCATATAAAGTGCTCTCCCTTATCCTGTTCTTCAGATTGAGACCGTTAACGGAATCCTTTGTTGGCGAATACCAGGCTGGTTTTCGACAAGGGCGTTCCACGACGGATCAAATCTTCACCCTGCGACAGATCCTCGATAAGTTCCGGGAGTACAACTTACCGACTCACCATCTGTTTGTGGACTTCAGGACGGCATACGACTCAGTGAAAAGAAACGAGCTGTGGCAGATCATGCTGGAACACGGTTTCCCTACGAAACTAATAAAGCTGAGTCGTATGACACAGGAGGGATCAAAATCGTGCGTGCGGATAGCTGGCGAGACATCAGCCGCGTTCGTAACGTTGGATGGACTGAAGCAGGGGGATACGCTCTCCAACCTACTGTTTAACATCGCTCTTGAGGGTGCAGTACGAAGAGCAAACGTCGAAAGAAACGGTACGATCATCACGAAATCTCACATGCTTCTTGGCTTTGCGGACGACATCGATATCATCGGTATCAACCGTAAGGCCGTGGAGGAGGCCTTCGTACCTTTTAAGAGAGAAGCAGCGAGATTGTGACTTGTCATTAACTCTGCCAAAACGAAGTACATGGTAGCTGGCAGAGAGCGTCGGAGTCCCCGTGGTGTTGGTGCTGAGGTGGAGATAGATGGGGAACGATTTGAAGTGGTTGACGAATTCGTTTATCTTGGTACGCTTGTGACATGTGACAACGATATGAGCCGTGAAGTGAAACGACGAGTTCCAGCTGCGAACAGGGCTTTCTACGGACTGCGTAACCAGCCAAGGTCCCGTAGTTTGCAAACTCGCACAAAACTAGCGCTGTATAGGACGCTGATACTCCCGGTGGCCCTTCACGGACATGAAGCATGGACGCTGAAGGAAGCTGATCGACGAGTGCTCGGAGTTTTTGAGCGTAAAGTTCTGTGATCGATACTTGGCGGTAAACTGGAAGATGGAGTGTGGCGCAGACACATGAATCACGAGTTGTACCAGGTATACAAACATGCTGATATAGTGAAGGTAATACAGCGGGGCAGGCTTCAGTGGGCTGGACATGTAGCCAGGATTCCTGACGAGAGAGCCGCCAAAACTATCTTCAGTAGAGAACCAGGAAGAGGCCGTCGACTCCGTGGTAGGCCTCGCACGCGGTGGATGTGCGCGGTGGAAGAAGATGCACGATCTGCTGGTGTACGGGGAGACTGGAGAACGGCTGCCCAAGACAGAAGAAGCTGGACATCTCTTATTCGTTCGGCCCTAGACCGGTGAACGGTCCGTTAGTCAAAAAAGTAAAGTAAAGTAAGTAATACTCGCTTAAAACCACATGTAAATTATTGTTACGTTTATTTAGCATCTATAACTAGATTTTCATTAGGGTGGTTCATTTATTTAGCAAAAATATCCTATATTAGTCTCTGGGTTTCATTTTAAGTCATCTGGCATAAGAAAAAAATCGATATATATAGATTTTCGAGGGTAAAAAAAATCGCAACTTTGAGCGCTTTGAGGCACCTCTAAATCATGTCTCATTGAGCTGAAAAACTGCAATGGTCAGTTTTTTGGGCGAATAAACAAAATGTACATGGTCGGTTTTTGAAATTCGATGATGTTTTTTTTTTCAATACAGTTTTTGTCACCTCAAGCCAGCATAAATCGTCACGATAATACCAACACTGATTGATACTTCAGAAGTGTAATGATTTAGAGCCGTTACATTTAAAAAACGCTAGAGCATCAATTGCGTTATGGTCAATACATATTCGTTGTCCAGATTTCAAACATAATCAAAAGTTGCGCTAATTTCGCAAAATATTGATGTAGTTTCGCACCATCCAGCTTTCACATGTGCAATAAATATAATTGATCAGAACTTTGTAAAACTCTAACTTTAGATTTGAAAAAGCATGAAATTATTCACAAGGCTTTGATCAGACATCCCAAAGTCTTTAAATCGAAAAATACATTAGTACAATTTCTCTAACACTACAACGAATGTAGTAGTCATTCATATTGCTGTAAAAAGTTAAAAAGTTTAATACGCCAACTGTTGAAAAAAAAAATCTGAACGACAGATTCAGATCTCTCTGAACATAAAGAATGTAAATTACCTGACAATTTGAATGTTTTCACGTACCTGAAATGAAACAAAATATTGATATTATTTAGTAAACTGTTCACAATTTGGATGTTTAAATATGATAACAAGTCTTTAAAAGTATGAAACTGTTTTTCAAATCGAATATTGTAATCTCGAATATTTCAGAGTCGAAAATCACGTGGTAGCCTTTGATCTACCATTCGATCAAATTACTCTCCTAGTGTCTCGCCTCCGCACTAAAACTGTCCAACAATAACAGCATTCCAACGCCAAAAGCCACCACTTGGACGTCCTTCACATGAACCGTCATCGCACCATGAACGATTTCCATTTTATTTTTCCCTGCCCCATACGAGACGCCGCCCGGACCCATAATAGCGCTGGTTAATAGATGCAGCGCCAGCATAACACCGTGCTGCGGATAACCTAAGAGCGACGTTGTTTGTTTGCGACGGTGACAACCATGACTGCCCCCCCGATGACGACAAAACATGCCACAACAATCCGATTCGAATGATGAAACGTTAAGGATTCAATAATCGCAAACAGCACCAGTGGACTCGATTCGCATCCCAACTAGAGGCCCGCACGCCCGCCACACCGGACCTCAGCGGTGGAAGTTACGGGATCCGATGGCGATGGAGTAAAATTTCACCTCTGCGCAGCGGTGTAATCGGTCGCTTATTGCAAAATCGAAACTCGTTCAGTAACATGCGACATGCGATTTTCCATCAGGTTTCTCGCGTCCGATCGATCGTTATTGGATTTTTTCTCCGCCACCTCCCCAGGCTTGCTTTCCAACGGACGTTGTGCGAATCACACGCGATCTATCCTAAGGTTTGGTTTGTTGTTTCTTTTTTGTATCTCCACTTTTTTTTCGCTTTTAATGCTTTTTCGCACTTTCGCACGGTCGATATCGATTGTGTCAGTGTCGCGTTTTCACTGGCCGAAGGAAATCCGCCAGTTCTGATGTGTGTTTGGCTGTCTGACGTTGTTGACGTGAAGATGTTTGTTAACCAAAACATTGAGTTTGTACATTCTTAACAAGCACCAAAAATCACGTTAGTCACTTTTGCTCTATACAACCTGCGAGTACGTAGATCCGGTTGGTTACAAGCCAGCGGACCGGTTGTCCAATTGCTATTCTGTTCAGGCGCTTCTGATCGATCAGAGTCAGAGACGAGTTCCGCTGCGATCGGAGCATTACAAATTTCCAAACACAATCAGCCGCGTACCCGCTTTTGTCAAGAGTTGGCCTACGGCATACACGGTAGAACACAGTAATGATGAAAAACATCAGTGCCATTGCGATCGCAGCACACCGAGATCACATGGTGAGGGATCGTGATCGCTGCCTCGGAGCGAAATGAGTTGAAGATCAAGTCCGCGCGACAAATTAAGATCTCCCATGTGTGCGGAGGCAACCCGCACGGCTGGCCGCGGGATGCTGCGCAACGAGGTGAGAAAACATTATGATTTATGTGAGATCGAAACCGAGATCGATCGTGATCGTGGTGTGTGATGACCGGTCCCGAGCGCACACAAACGGTCCAGTAATGAGATCATTGTCTGATGGAAAAACTGGTCCCTTGCCCCTCTGTGTCCTCTGTTGGGGCTATTTTTACTACGAAACGCTCTCACATGTGAACGGCCACACGGCTTTCGATATGCTCCGGTTTTTTTTATCTGTGCGTGAGTGAACAGCGGAAAAACGTCCCATCGATGCACGACGTCAATTACGACGGGACGACAGTTTGTTTTACTAAAGTCTGCAAGAATAACGACCTATGCGAACACAATGGACGAACGCAGGAGGGGATTGGGATCCGGTGAATGGAGATTACATTTGAATTTGTAATCGGAAGCGAAGTTGGGTTTTGGGAAAGTTGCTTGGTGTGTGGGAGTTTAAACTAAAGTGACGTGAGTGTACTAAGATGCGAGTGGACTTTCGTTTACGATAATAGTAAGTATAGAATTTGCCTGATGCGCTATGATTAAAAATTTAGAAGAAATTAGTGAAAAATTGATTAAAATTTCTAATTCTCACGCAATTGAATGCAAAACAAAACTAGAATGGACGCCTGATGTGCAGTCAAAACACAGCTCCAAATCGCCATTCGAATGGAAAAACTGACATCATCTGTTCGCAGCTATAAATAATGAAAGCAGGCAAATTTCTCCCGCACTCGCGGAAGTCGCCGGCTTCCTTTCCTTCTGGTCCCACCGAAAACCCAAACCCAAATTCACAGTTCTAATTTTAACGCCCGCGTCAAGCGATAAAAGCCAATCTCTTCTTCAAATCCTCTTGGCGTCACTACCGATAGGCAAGCAAACACACACCGTATGACTTCTGAGCGTGTAATTGTTTTACGACCCGCTGAAACGCTTGCTGCTGGCATCGTGCCGCGCAGTGCGACACGTGGTTCTCCAGTTTTTAACGATTCTATTCAACTTCACCGGGAATGGCCTAATAAACATTAAAGCAATTCCAGCTGGCGGTTCGTTCCACTTTCCAAGAATTTCTACGCGAGAGACCTTTGCGCTGACCCCACGAATAAATGGATACTGTGCCAACAGCCCCGTCGTTCAGCTCAAGTGATGATTTTTGCGCTATCGTTGCACGGAAGTTAATCATCATCATAACTGCGAACAACAATCGCACTGACCTATTTGGTTTTTACAAATAAAGAAACGTACACACTTAGAGTGGGAAAACCTTAATATCTCCTACTTCGGCCGGGAATCATTTCTGTGCTAAGAATTAGCACTCATTAAATCGTGACTACAGTTTGCTAGTTTTTTTTCATCATCCCTGCTACCGCGACCTCTACCTGGGGCATATCTAACCGAGAAAGTAAACCGCTCGAAATTGTCACACCGAACAGTGAACACAGATAGTTCGCTTGCAGGCAGAGGGCACGTTTAGAATTCTTGATAAATTTTGCCGGTTTGATTGTTTTTTATTTTATCGTTCTGGTCAGAAATGAAGCGACAATGAAATGGTCACACATTCACACCGCTAGCTGTTAACTGCTAATTGTCAAGGTTAAGAGAACGGTTGGGAAATCATCAACAGTGGGTACAGTTAAGACAACGGCACTCGCTGTGGAGTGAGCATTTGATAGACGTTTCGGGAAATTTTTGAATTAGAATTAGAAATAGAATTTAATGACATTGGCAAAACTTGTTTTTGGAAGAGCACACATTATAATACAGTTATCTATAAGCTAATGATCACTTTTCGTTGGTTGTTATCATTCTGATGAAGATGATAAACAGGCCCAAACTGCCGAAGGGTTTTACAACACGAACTCGACTGAAAATGAGGATTTAAACAATATTAACGTCATTTTACATTGAACACTAGCATTTTTAGATGGGCCAACCAGTGTTTTAAAATGTTTCGTCGAGGACACGGGACAACCCTAAGCCAATGAAATTTTAAGGGTTACATGATTGTATGCCGAGCTTCCATTACAATCATCGCAAGCCTCTTCGAGAAGAGTGTCAGGTAAACGATCGTAAGTTCACTCCAGATACGTTCACACGAGAAGTTGATAAACTCATTTCAAAAATAGGCAGATATTAACAATGCTTTTAATTGACTTTCTGACTTCTAATTCAAGAGTTCTGTTGATTTAGCTATTGATACTAAACTCACGTGTACTGTATAGTATTGAGATGCGAAATACTCATTTCATTTCAGGCGAGTGATCGTTCATTCCATCCACGTGGTAGGAACGCAATCACGAGAAACACGAAGAATAAATGTGAACTGGAATCGATTATAAAATATTTCCCCGGATCGCGCGAGTCAGTGGACGAATGAACGACGATGTGTTGAAATAAATCCGTGTGATTGTCCTAAATACCTGCGGAGAGGACTAACGCGACAAGTGGGCAGGGCCACGCATAAGGTGTTATGAAGAGAGTAAAAAAAGGTTGAGGTGTTACTAGGAGAGTAAGCCAAGTACGCTGGGTCCGAAGCTGAAGCTGTTACGTTATACACTAGCTCAAAGTGAATTGTTTTGTTTCTCTCGCCAAGTTCAAAATACAATAGGCCTCTCTCAGGGCCACAAACACGTTTTTTAAACAATGCACAGTGGTTTTAAAGGTGATTTTGACGCGCTAACTTGATAACTTCACGTACGTGGATATACAATTATGACGTCTTCAGCAAAAATGGTGGGTAATACCTCCTGCATCTTTTAGTGCTATGAGATTTGTGATTAATCTTCCCAAAAGTGAGATGAAAAATTTATTTTTTCGCTCCATCGAGATACAGAGTTGGTGTCTTCGGTAAAGTTATAGGTATAACCAATACGACCAACTTTGCCGAAGACAAAAAATTTGTATCTGTTACTCAAATTGACTTAGAGAGTTTTTATTGAAAATAGACCTGTTAAAACACATTTTTCAATGAAACATATTTTTTTCTATTTTCTAGGCCTTCACTATGTTCTACAAAGTTGTTAGTAGCATCAATATACACAACTGTCTGGAAGGTACTATATTCGTATTGTTTGAAAAACTATGAGTTATGGGCTATTTTTTATTTTTTTTTTGGAGATCTGTTGTCTGAAAGAAAAGATTTTTTGAAGAAAATCAGCTTTCTGTGAGATTCTTGATTTTGAGCTCGAACGAGCGCACTTTTCGTAGTTGCTCCTTCGTAATGGATCTCAGCTAGTGAAGTTGCACAAAAAAAAAAACACATATAGATGACTATTTGGGATTAGTTTACCATCTTCGATGTACAACAATTCAGTACATTCCGCTTTTAAAACCAAACCGTACTGAAGTTCAAAATGGCCGACTTCGAGCCACTACTCCGAATTTTCTAGGGCACAAGACTCGGTAACAGATAATGTGTCACATGTGAAAAACGATATTTTATGTTTGCTGCGGAGAAGCAAACGTAAAATAGCGTTTTCATAGGGAACGCATTATTAACTTTCGAGTCTTGTGCTTCTGAAAATTCGAAGTGATGGCTCGAAATCGACCGTTTGTGGCTTCAATACCGTTTCACCTTAAAGATCGATTACGGCGCCGGCCGCGCCCGTAAGGTCCTTAGGGAATGTCTCTAACGAACACAACGGAGAAAGAAGGTACTTTTTATCACCGAGGTCAAAGGCGGATTTTTATACTCTTACCTTTCTTTCTACACGCCTACGCTTAGTTACCCTGCAAAGTATCGTCAATTTTACCTGCCAGGAAAGATATCCATTCAACTGTTAGACTATTTTTCTTTAACGGTGAAAGAAAGGTCAAGATGGAAGAGAGCTTGAGAATAAACCCATGCGTAAAAGTCCCTCTGCTACCGAACGATCTGATGCTACTAAGATTCGAATTAATAAACACTCGTTTGTCACAGCGGACTCTGTAACCTTGAGGCTACGAGCTCCCATCTATTTTGTTGAAAAATAGATTTCATTGAACAAATTCTCCTTAAATTTAACTGAAACCCCGGAGAGAAATGATTCTACTTTTTTTCTCTTCCTACCCTGTTCTGGCTTTAATTTATTGGCTTTGTCCTTGTCACCTAGGGTTACCAGGGGGAGGGCATTTTTTTTTTTCAATACTCTTGTCTATTTATTTCGTTGCCATACGGCTGCTGCAGTTTCTCCCAAGGGAAACAAGGTGTCTAATATCAACATTTTATTCCGGCGGTTGGATTGCATGTCTATATGTCTGTGGGAATGGAATTTCGTGACTCGTGACCTGATTCTGGCAAAGTGTATAGGCGTCATCCATAAATTATGTAAGGGTTTTTTCGAAATTTTCGACCCTCCTCCCCCCATAATAAGGCTTAGTAAGATTTTGCATTACTCCCCTTTCCCCCACGATCTTACGTAAGATTTTTATTTAAGGGGAAAAAATATTTTCAAATATGAAAGATTTTTTACATATAGCGTATACGTAGAGGATAAAAACTAAACAAGTTATTTCAGTAATGTCATGTTAGCTTAGCTTAGCTTAGTTCTGACTGTACATATCAATGGTTGCTACTCCGTGATGGGTCCGAGCCATTCAAGATGCACAATGAATCAACCGAAGAAACAACTGGGAGTGGTCATTCCTCCTCACTGTGCATCATTCAATGACCCGATTTTTTATAGACCAATAACGGCGCCGGCCACGTCCTTACAGTCAGTAGAGGATATTGTCAGTTTCGCGCAACAACGGCACACCTCAAAATTTTCATTTTGAGATTTTGAATTCAAACGATGCCAAACGCAGTTCAGTTTTATCTCACAAAAATTCGTTTCAAAATTGACAAAATACCTAGAGTTATAAGTTGATTTGTTTTTGCGATTAAAAAGATGCTTAAGAAGATGTTAAAAAAGAGATTTAAACTCATACAACTTGCTCATAATATGTACATAACAGACTCAAATAGGTTGGATGAGTATGGAAAGTTTAAAAATTGAATGTTTTCGTAAAAGCGAAGAAATGATTTTAAACGCAAATTTTGGAACCCGTTTCTCGTGAAACTATAATTTCGGGCTGTGTCAGTGTCGCACGAAACTTACAATACGGAAGGAATGTTAGAATGCAGTCTTTGCTTTGTTAGAGACCGAGTATACCTCTGCATCCCTGCAAAGACCACGGATGGGAGTTTTGTTAGTAGGGTGGGTTTCCGATCAGGATTCATTTTGATAAGTGATATGACCATTTCAATCCATTTGATCAATTGTAACAATATAATAACGATCATTTACCTATAATGTGGGATGAATAAAAATGTGTTTAAATACAATATGAAGAATCAGAATAGGTAAATAACATTTCGGTTGACTTCCAATTCAAATCTGAAACTTTCAAATTTTTACGAACAACATGCAAAAAAGTAATAGGAAAATATTCGAAAAATATCTGGAGGGTGCATTATGGTTTGCTGAAATTAATTAGATGAGCTTATATGAAACTAATTCATGTCAATAGTGGTTGCTCTGCTGTTCTCTGCGGCTGAAACATGAATTGAATTCAGTTATTACAGTAGATGAAATAGAACAGCGTTTCTCAACCTTTTATTGTTCGCGTACCCCCTGGCGATATTTTCCAAATCAATTGTACTTGGAATATTCTCGCAGAGTAGGAGAGAGTAGAGGTAGATCATGTTGTGTTGTCGTAGTCTAACTGAGGTTTCAAATTGAACTATGGTTTGTTTGATTGCTACAGTCATGTTTTAAAGAGCAAGTTTGAACAACAAATAAAGTATTATAAAAAAAAAATGTCCGCCGTTACTGATACCCCTAGGGGTACGCGTACCCCAGGTTGAAAACCGCTGGAATAGATGAACTAATAAAAAAAAAATTGATTCACTCAATAGTGATTGCTCTGCTACTTTCTGCGGCTAAAAACATATATTGAAATAAAAATATTACAATGACATTGCAGTGCTAGCTCAGATGTGTCACTTCCCCAACCATTCACAGCATAGTCATCTGAACAGATAGAACACACGTTATATTACAAATTTTCACATTAATTCTAACGTAATTTTAATTCCCTAACAAAAATCCTCACGTTCCAATGAAATTTGTTGAAAACGGCCCAAAGAGATATAGGGAAGAGCTTTATTAGCATTCTTCCACAGCTGAAATTATAATGTGCAAGGGTATGATAAAATATGTTACGAAAAAAAAATAGTAAGTGAACTATTATAAGAAAATCACAAAATGTCACCGGTGGTTGTTGTGCTGCTTTCTGTGGCTGACGAAATTAATTTAAATAAATAGTCAGTATTTGGAGGAAAATATAAAATTATATAGTTCGTACGTAAACAGGCGACAACGATAGCAAACACAGGCACAAGAATTTTTTCTTCAGTTTCAGCCAGGCTCACTGGGAATAGATATCTAAATGGTTCTTGTTATACGACGCAAGAGTTGCCTAATTAATAGAAAAACTGGCAACGCTCCAAGTAATCAAATATGTTGTCAAAGCGCTCAAAAATAGGACATATCATATAAAACATTTGTTCAAAAGCTAGAAATATCGAAAAAATAGAGCAAAAGATCCCGGTTAACCGGAATATAAACGTAAGAGAACACATGCTCCTCGCCATTAGTACCTATAGCGAAAAGGCACGAAAAGAAACGGTTATCAAATTCGCTCTCCAACTTCATACGCACACAGCCGCACCAGCGCCTATACACCGACCACCGAGCAAAAAAGGAAAACTTCGCATCGACTTCATCACATCTGCACAGACACACAAATATAGTTCGGAAATAGTGAGCCTGTACGTCAGAGAACCGACAAGGCACCCACCGCTAAGGAAACTGTCACACCAAAATGATCAACGGCAATGCAAAATTATACAGTTCGCCCGTTCTGATGTTGACAGCCGCCCCAACGGCGAGCGCCCCGCCGACTCTCCAACATACAGGCCCTCTATTCGGGAACAACACAAGCTAACAAATCTTTTTTCTTTATACTCAACCAAATAATAATAACAATATATTGTTGGTAATTTTAGTACTTTTTGGAGTCCTAAATCAAAAACTCTTTCCAGTACCACAGTTATTCTTGGTACATGCAAAACATCACCAACACAAATACTTATCCTTTGATCTCCATCTCTCCTACGAGGCATGGTAATATTGCGAGCGGCGTTGCGCTTTCGAGCAGCAGCAAGAGGTTTTGCCACCGCTATAGGTGATTCGTATTACCGTACATAACACACACTAACACCACTACACTATGAAGACGCACATGAATCGTAAAATTTCAACTTTTATTAATGATTATGCGGACTTCGATTTTCACTAATAGCCACACTTTCACTTCCACCGACATGGTGCACTAATCTGATTTAATCGCACTTCACTCCGGTGGCCTTACTTCCCGAAAACTATGTAATTTTTCATTTTATTCGCGAGACGGTTATTTTTCAACTTGTACGGGCTTAACAGTGTTGCCGATCCTTATTTCAGTAATGTCATGTTAAAGTAAATAAAGTTTAAAATTAAGTAGAAATGAAGTAAAGTAAATACTCATTCTGCGACGGGTAATTGACTGCTTTCCCAAGGTTCAACTGTTAAGTTCGCAGCAAGAAATATTTTAACTAATTTTATTTTTCAGTTTTGTAATTTTTTATTTTAGTTTTTCAAAAACCTTTAATCTTAAGTAGAATTTTCTTGAATCCCCTCCCCTTTCGTAAGCATTCGTAAGAAATTTGGACACCCCCGCCTACCCCCTAAACCCATACGTAATGGATGACCCCATACGACACGATTGAGCTGGAATTGAGCATAGGAGATTTTTTGCGAGAAGACGAGACGAGAAGAACAAACCCTAAACGTAATTCGAAAAGCCGATTTTTATTGGCAATCTACTGCCTATTTCATGTGACAAACAACAACTCGGATGAATCACTCAACGGTTTATTCAAACAACACGCGCGTTGCAACCTTGTAACCTTGCGTTTACGGAGTTATATGATAGTTATTGATTGAGGTTACCTGAAGACCTGCTTCTCTCTTCAATATTCTCAAAAAATGAGATTGCGGGTTCCGTCTGAACGAGATTTTTTTTCTAATTATAAAATCACACCCTTCGCATCCTCAAAAAAATCACATACATTTTCTACTTTATAACTTAAACTATGCACGTTGAAGAGCCAAACAATCAAGAATGAAATTGATAATCCTGTCAATCTTCTGGTAATCTGCAAACAATTACTTGAGAGATGATATAGGAGGTTACAAATTATTAATGAATAATAAGAAGATCAGCGGTCCCAGGACACTGCCTTGTGGAACACCCGAGGTGATTGAAAAGGACTCCAAACAAGCTAAAGTAACTTTACGAAAGGGAGACCTAACGCTCTTAGTTTGTCGCTGGCACGCGTCCCACGTAAAAAGCGATTTTAGTGTATATTACATAAATCGTGTTGGAGCCATAATGAGGAACAGAACCCTTTTGCTGCAATCGCGAGCAAGAGTGTTTCCGTCCTGCATCGATGACTTCACAGTTCACAGTTTTTCACCTCTCACCGCCATAAGGCGAATCATCTTTTTTTGCCTAACTATCTATATAAACCACACTTTGTTCATCGAAATATGAACTTAGTTAAAAATTTTTTTACTATTCTGATGTAGTAAATTTGTGATCAAGTTTTTTCGAAAATTTACACTTGAAACAGAAAATAGTTTAATATGACAACACTGAGCAACACAGGTTCGGACGTAGAGCTCAAACTAATTAAATATGAGAGTTTATAATTTTTTAACCATTCTTGTGAGTTCTGGAGCCTCTAGCCCGCTCGGAACTACGTCAAAAGTCCGCTGAGTAGCTGCTCGTCGGGTTCGTCGCTTCTACGTTTGCTTATGGGAAAACTGACGACTTTACGCACTTACGAGCTGACGAAGGGCACCAAAATTCACAGGAACGGGTAGAAAAAATTTAATCATTCATTTTTGTCCGTTTGAGGCAATCTTTTTTAAACGAGTCGACCAGTATAATATTTGATTTAAATATGCCCACGTGGTATAGATTTTTAGTTGCAAATTTACGGTCACGGAGAGAGACATTTCTAATTCACTTCACTTTTAGATATCTATTTCCGATTCCACGTAAAAACAGATGTCGAAAATTAAGCCCGTAGAGTGAGATTTACCTTGTGAGGAGTTTCGTGATAACCTTTCAGAAGTGAAAACAAAAATCAGTTAATTGTAGGTGAATTACAACTCGTGCAATGCTAACTTGTCAGTTATAAATGCTGGATGTACGAAACATGACGCCGAAGATAGTTTAACTTGTATTATACCATGTTATGATGTATGTAACAATTGAAACATGTTACTCTAAAAAACTTTTGTAGCTAACTAAATTAGCATAAAAAATCGAAGAGAAAGCACCGTTTATTGTTCACCTTTTTTCGCTGAACTAATCTAACTATTCTCGTGCCTCAAACCGCCTAGTTCTAGCGGCTTCATATCGAAGTGCATGGCAGTGCTCGTTTATTGTCGCCTAAAAACAGTTTTACTAACCGTTTTTTTCTGTGTCAATCGACTTTCCATCAGACCCTGGCACGTATGTTTTTGCGTGCCATTGTTTTCCTTTTCATACGCAGTTTCAATCCCAGAAGACGAGCGGAGAAAAAAAAAAAACAATTATAAGCAGCGCATTCGTGACTCGAACATTACCACCGAACTGAAACTGTCACGCAGTAGTCATCACCGCACAGTTGCTCACTGTTAGCACACGGTCTAACGGTTTTGTCTCTCAGCTGTTTTCTGAGCTCTGGCTTTATCTACCACAACACAAAGGCGGCAACCCACTAATCCAAGCCAGAGTCTGGCGCATGCCGCCGTAAACCGCGCAATAAGTGGATTATGACTCATCCTCCGGCTCGTGGTTCGTACAAATTTCGCCAACACTACTTTGTTCGAGTATGCAAATCATGATCTTGATAATGACTTCTGAAAGTAACATACTCGAGAGCCGATGAAGAACTCATAGAATTAGAGTTAGGAATGAAATACGGTGTGAAACTTAGTACAAAGGATAGACTCTTGGATGATGAAGATCCGTGGAAAACATTCTAACCACGTTTCAGAAAACAAAATGTGGGACACAGCAGTAGCACGTAATGCAAAGCCCAACTAGAGTGTGTCCTTCAACTTTGCTCGGGATTGCAGTCAAAGTGAATTGCAAAAATGCTATGGCCATCCACTGTGCAGTTCTGGCGTGTTTCCCTGATTCGCACACACAATTCCTTTTCCACCCCGTTTCCTCACTGCTGTCTGCTGCTTCAACACACGATCCCCCAAACAGCAACGCGAACGGTGAATCGTACATGCCATCAACAAGTTGTTGCTACGATCCGGCACCGAACTCGGCATCAAGCTCATTGCGTAACCGAAACATTCCTTTCCACCCAGAGATACCGTACCCAGAGCGAGGTTGCCATAGGCAAGGTTGTTTGCAATACGACGACGTTGCAGCAGACGTTTCGCACTAAAGACTGGGAGTTCTACTTTCTAAATACAAAAAAGAGTCCCCCTGAATCATGTCCCCCCAGGTCAGAGGAAACTGGTTAACACACGCAGCCCAAATACATTGGTGAAAACAGTCGTTTTGGTTTTCAGCATCTCAGCATGTGAAGTCTGTTTTTTAAGACATTGCGAAAAAGTTATTTTTCGCTACTGCCAGTTTTATATCCTCGACAGACGATAGAAATAGAATTGTTTTTAGGATTGACCAGGGCTTCCATGACAAAACTGATTAAATCCGCCGAATTGTGGAAAAACCTTCCAGTTGTTCAACCAGGATTCTTATACGGAATCCTAGACACAAAATACTTAAACAAAGAAATTTTTTGTACACCAGTGACCTACTAAATCTCTGCAGAAGTAATAAAAAACACATCTTAGACTATTTACCTTCCAATCCGAAACCGGTTGCCGAAAACCATTTTGAAGCGATCGAGAAGCTCCTCCGCCTAGGTTAGGTTGCAATCGCAGGCCGAAAGTCCCTCGCCGCTAGCGGAGGTCACGCAACAAGCACTAAAACAAACCAATTAATGGTGACGTTCCCGAAGCGGAACTTCACGACGGGCTCTCTCCGACTCTCCGGCACAGTTTACGTTTATAAAACAACACTGATGAGCCCGGAGCTTACTGTGTGGCATCACTCGGGAGTCGGGATTTTTGGGACGGCAATTTCCGAGCTTACTGCGATCGTCTCAAAAACAACACACCACAAAACCGTCTTCACTGTAATTGATGTTGTCGGATGTTTCTTTCTTCGTTTCGCCGTAGGTTGTTTACTCCCGTGTCGGTCACTTTTCCCAAAACCGCTATCCATTAAACGGTTCACCAAGTAAGCGGCCAAATTTCGCCACAGTTTAACAGCACCATCCAGAGCATAAAGCAATACACAAGGTCGTTCGATGGTCACTTCGCGAACACAGGGCAAAAAAAAAACAAAAAACAAAAGAAACAACTAATCACTTTGAGAGCAAGTGCAAAAATTTCATTCACACATTTTCCTTTTACCCCGTTCCAAGCTATGGAATGCACTCGAATGCCACGATACTCCACAATCTTCTAACAGGTCGAATGCACTCGTTAAGAAAAAGGGGAGCTAGGGGATGATGCGACGCAGTGGTGCGGGATATGGACAACAAACGAACATCCGAATCTACATGGGACGCACCGTGAAACAACACAAAGCCGGACAACACAATCGTGACTACTAAAACAACCTTTCATTAGACCACAACGCGAAAGACTGACGGCCGGGATCCGATGGGGACGCCAACTTGGTGGAGGCCCTAACGAGCGCGCCACATGCACTCTGGCTCTTCTCGCATTTTCTCTCATGCTTGAGCGAACAATTTGCTCATTACTTGCACCGTTGGCGCTGGCAGACAACCAGACAGACCCACTGATGGGAGTTGGAAATCCCGATCATTCGCGACAAAAAGAGCACCAGCACACGGTTGAGCGTACGGCGGCGGCTGTTCTCACTTACCGATCATCAGCCAGGGACGAAGATGGTCAAAACAGAAAGGCGAAAACTCGAACTGCAGCTTGCCGATCTAGCGAGCGGGTGAAGCCACGGGCAGTCAACATTTGATGGGTGGGTGGAGGTTTGCACAACTTTGCAACCGGTACGGTGTAAAAGCGTGCTCGGTTGCGGTGTAAGAGCGAACTAGTGTTGGAGAGCGAATGCCGGTGTGCACAGCGAGAGAGAGCCCTTGATGCGTGAAGGTGTTAAGAGACAAGAAACAAACAGTGTTGGAAGAATTGTTCGTTTTCGACGTTTTCATGTTTCGATGTTATAATACAACGTTGGTTTTGTACAAAAATCCTCGAATGGAAATGAACTAAAAGCACTTAGGGTGTTGAACGTCTTCTGATATCCTATGTGTAAATAAGAATATTTATTTATTAATATAACATATAACATTATGATTCCAACTTTATTGGAATTCAGAGTGATTTTTGTTAAAAAGGTTGTAGTTAGGAAAGCAAACAATGAGTGTTGACGGGTGAAAATTTGTTATTAAAATAGAAATAAGTTCGAAAAATGTTTGAGCTTTAATCTATTTTTTAGACTTTCAACGCAATTTTTACGTAGAATTACGTTTTACGGCAACATAGGGGTGCAAATTGAACGATTTGTTGATTTGATTTGTTGTTGTTGTTTTGCTTACTCGAGTGCACAACCGCACACTCACGGGATATATAACTCTCGGTGGTCATGTAGAAAGCTAGCATGCAAAAACTTAGTCTTCATTGTTTATCTGATCGCTGTTGCAAGAAAATGATTTACTGGAAAATGGATCAACTAGCAGCTAGCATTGCTCCGGCTAGTCGCAGTACAGTAAGCGACGATTTCAAAACTTTTGTTCATATTGTGGCGCTCCTGGTAGACGTATTTAAAAGTTCTTGGTGCCTACGGGTCGAGAATTTTTTGTTAGATTTACCTATGTCAAAGCTGACTTCGGGCAAATTCCAGACCAAAATTTTACTTGGCAACGGTTGTGGGGAAGGTTCCGGCCCAATTTTAATTTCTTTGCACACAAATTTGCACGAAAATGTACAATTTAACAGAGCATTTTCAGCTGTAGCAGAAAAATGAAGGTTTTCGTTACAAATAAGACAATGACGTTGGAACTGTACCAAAAAGATTGTCTCCAGAAACGAATTTAACCGTTCATTCGAATTCACGACCAGTACGTCATGTTTTGGCCGGATTTGGCGAGCTGAAATTACAGCAAAGTCTTTCAAGAATGGTATGCATAAAAAGGGTCCAGCTTGTTCCGTTCTATTTGTTCCGTTCTATTTAAAAATCCTGGGCAATCATGAAGAGAAGTCTTAAGGCAAAGACAACAATTAGATGAAGACCTGGTGAAATGAAACGGACCAGCAGAGGAAACTGGTGGACCGCATTAGAAGTTGGAGATTATCTTCCACAGCGCTAGGTTTTGTATCTCCCATCTGTGTGGGAAGCACCGTCAAACAGGCATGTCTGTAGGCCGGTTCGATTTGTCGCGTTCGCTTTTAGCCATTCGGGTACTGCTATTAGGTAGTGTGTTCACTTGTAATATGTATTGTTCGCTTGCTTGCAGTGTGTGAAGAAATAATAACAGAACTAGAATCATTCCGTGTTATCAGTATCACATGTATCAGAATCGCCATCAAAATTTCAATTGAATAATTTTGAGCCACTTTTTAGCGCCTCAAAATTATTCTATTGAAGTAGTTGTTATTTTTCTATCCCTTACCACATCGCTGCTAACAGTGATATTAAGAGTTATTTTTGAAACAATTTTCTTTTTCAAAGCAAAATTAAGTTCCACCCACACTATTCTACAACCCCCCATAACCCCATTGTGTCTCACTACCATTCGTCCATAAGCCTGAAGGATGAATCCATATTACAAATTACTAACTAGTTCAATCACAGATTTCTAAATTACGTAATTCAAACTAGTTCGATAACTAAAATATGATCGCATTTAGTAAGAAACAATTCTATTTCAAGCACTTTTAGCGCCGCTTTTTCTTTCGTTTGGAATAAATGTAGAACTCTGGTCACACATTTCATAATTAGCCAGGTAAGAAAATTCAGCATTGCTTCAAGAGCGTGTTTGTGAGTCTGATAAGGGCCGATTGTAATTGACAGAAAAAGTAAAACAATTTCTTTCGAGCCAGTATATTCTGTAGCAGCTTTAGTTACGCTTTAGCTTCAGATCCAGTGAACTTGGCTACTTTGCCACTTGTCTTCAGTCTCCATCTGTTGACGATTACTCAGTTGACTACAAACAGTGAACATCGCAGCCCGTCCTCGTTTACGAATTCCTTCATTCCTTCACCTACGCCGTGCCGACTACGTTGTGGCGTTAGTCCTCTCCGTAAAGTAATCATACTTTTTTCCAAAGAGGCAAAGTCAGTGGGGAGAAAAAGCTCCGTTTACTACGTGCTAGTAATGCTGCTACGTAATGGAAATTATGCGCGTTGGTGCTGGAGTATTATTTATTTGTTAAGTCATTTGACACAGATGTGGTCTTAATGATATTAAATCTATAATTTTTTTGTAAAATTCGGACCACATGGTCGCAGTCTTTTTGTGGTATAAATGAAATCTACGTTACATACACAATTACACTAAACTTCTCAAAATGGTTATCGCTTACAAGAGAATCGTCGTTTGAAGCTACAATCAAAATTCCAAAGTCGGAAAGTTTGTAGAGAGCATTGAATTGTGCAGCCATGAATAGGACTGGATTAAATAGCCCATAGTTTACTTTGCTCGGCTCGAGGTACAGAAAGTCGGAAGTGGTCTCTCAGGTGTTGTAGTATAGCAAGGCAATCGAGAACAGTAATGATTCAGGAACTTGGCAGCTATCTTAAAACTAAATCCTAGCTGATGGTAAACCATGATTTCATTAAAGTGTGGATGAAATGTTAGCGCGCAATCAAGGTTTGCACCAACATCATGGATGTGAGCTACCTGTTGAAAAGTACCCATAAGTACTGTGTATTAAGATATGACTGGATTCAAATTGCGGTGAAATGTAACTACGTTGCACTTCTGAACACCGCGCACCATGCCTCGAACTCGTTGATCAAATGTTGTAGTTCCAGACAGTCAGATAAGGCTCAGATTACCGAGAATATTTTCTCATGATCTGCGTGAAGTAAGCGACACCTTGGTAAAGTAAAGACGTTGATAAAAAGTGTGGAAAGTAGGGGACCTAAACTGCTCCCTTGTGGAACGCCGACGAGATTGGCGAAATATTCCGACTCTTCCGAACCTATTTTTAAGCAGAGATCTCGGTCCGTTAGGTATGATTTCATCCATTTTAAGATATCTACATAAGACCCAAGCTTTCAGGTCTGTGTAAACAGTGTCTATTTGTTCCCAATCTTCCAGATGGCTCAAACAAAGTGAGACAAATGAGTCGAATTCGTTGCTACAGATCTTTTGAGAAAGAAACCATGCTGATCCACAAAAATTAAAGCAATGAAAATGAACCTTTTCTCTAAATAAAATTCTAAACATGACATAAAAAATATCGAGCTACACCCATGCTGTTTTATTCAGACGGTGAAGTGGTACTTTACTTACAGCTGTGTTCCAGTAATCTTCAACATCATTTTCGAATGACTTCGAGTCAATTGAACAACACTTCTTTTTGCGATGACCAATCATTTGATAGAAAGAAGAATTGAAAGAAAATTATAACTGAAATTTACCGTTTCACACCATCAAATTGACTAACCACAACCGATTTCCAACCATTTACAATAAAATCTGACAGTCATTTCGAGGGACAAAACATCCAGACTGCAAGATTTGAAGTGACAAAATGGCAAAATTTAAAATGACGACCTTGTTGTGAAACACAAAAATTTAGATAAATCTGGATCACTTCTGAAAAATCAGGAAGATTGAACATCAAATCTGCCAATTTGTATGCTTGTTCAAAAATCTGAATAGGCTGGAAAAATCTTTAAACCTGATTCTAAGTTCACTTGCGGTCGTGTCTTATAAACAGTCTTGTCAATCATTTCGTTGCTTCTGTATCAAATATACGAATACTGCAGCGTAAAAAACTGTAGTTTTTACGTTCCGAACCATTTTGAGCTCCTTTGAACACTTTAGATCCTTAAAGCTGTTGTAAATTTAAGATGCTTTTGAGCTTTAGAAGGCTTTTGAGCAGTGGTGGGCACCATTCCGCTAATTCGCTAATTCGCTAATTAGCGACGCTAAAATTTAGTTAGCGATTTAGCGATTTCGCTAATTTTTGAGCTGGTTAGTGAAACTGTTAGCGTCGCTAAAATTATGGCCTTCGAAACGCTAATCGCTATTTCGCTAAATTTTGTGGAGAAGCGACGATAGAAATATTTAGAAAAACTGTGAATTGCTGATGGCGTACGTAAATTGCTTCGAAAGATGAACATACTTTACTGCGAAAGTTACTTTTGTCAGTTTTTTTACCCTAGAATGGAGTTCCAGTTATCGTACAAGCCACAGGAGCATTTTGAAGAACAAGCACAAGGTCTAGATTGAATTTTTGGCACACCAAGAACTTTGGTAAATTGCAATGCGCTTGAAATTATGACAACTTTGGTTCTACTTTTTCGATTCAGATAATAATAAAATTTTCATGAAAACATTCCTAAGAGTATCTATTTTCAATGCAAGCTAAATAACTTTTGTTATTCTTGTTTTTACAAAATCAAATATGAATACCGTTTCGTGAACCTCTTACTGTAAATAGCTTTAAAAGGAATTGTTTTCGTTTGTTTAACCAGAAGAGATCAAAGTGATCCAAATCTTACAAAACACGAGCAATAAATATAGCGATATGACTATTTACATATTAAAAAGTTAGCGATTAGCGATTAGCGAAAGTTCCGCTAATGTGGGTTTAGCGTTTAGCGATTATCGAGCTAAATTTTCCGGTTAGCGACTTAGCGATTAGCGTCGCTAAATTTTCGGTTAGCGGTGCCCACCACTGCTTTTGAGCTTCCAAGCTTTTAGGTATAAGTATAAGTATGAGTATGAGTATAAGTATAAGTATAAGTATAAGTATAAGTATAAGTATAAGTATAAGTATAAGTATAAGTATAAGTATAAGTATAAGTATAAGTATAAGTATAAGTATAAGTATAAGTATAAGTATAAGTATAAGTATAAGTATAAGTATAAGTATAAGTATAAGTATAAGTATAAGTATAAGTATAAGTATAAGTATAAGTATAAGTATAAGTATAAGTATAAGTATAAGTATAAGTATAAGTATAAGTATAAGTATAAGTATAAGTATAAGTATAAGTATAAGTATAAGTATAAGTATAAGTATAAGTATAAGTATAAGTATAAGTATAAGTATAAGTATAAGTATAAGTATAAGTATAAGTATAAGTATAAGTATAAGTATAAGTATAAGTATAAGTATAAGTATAAGTATAAGTATAAGTATGAGTATAAGTATAAGTATAAGTATAAGTATAAGTATAAGTATGAGTATAAGTATAAGTATAAGTATAAGTATAAGTATAAGTATAAGTATAAGTATAAGTATTGGTATATATTTGAGGTTTTTTAAACTATTTTGAGCTTACGAACTCTTTTGAGATTTTTCAAATTTTTGCTTTTGCGCTTTTTACACTTTTCCAAGTTTTTAGGTTCTGAGGCCTACGAGGTCTTTTCAGGGTTTAGAGCTGTTTTGGGTTCTTCTGTGCTCTTTGAAATGAAGGTTTAAAGATTTCAAGCTTTTTCAACTGTTCTGAGCTTATGAAGTTTTTTAGCTTCAAGAGTTCTAGATTATCTAAAAGCTTTAAATTTTTTTAACTTTTCAAAATTTTTGGAGAAATTTTTATTTTTGGATCTTTACATTTTTGAATTATTTTAACCTCTCTAAAACTTATATACAATTTGAGCATTTTTGAACTTCTGCGAGCATTTTTTTTCTTTTATAAAACTTTGAGCTTTTCTAAGCTCTTTAAAACTTCTGGGCTTTTTTGAGCTGTCAATTTTTTTTCTTGTCATTTTTTCAAGCTCAAAAAGCGAGTTTTGTGAGCATTTGAAGTTTTTAGGCATTAGGAGATTTGATTTTTTTTGGAGCTTCAGAACCATTGAGCTTTTTAGGCATTTTGAAAATATTTTGAGCTGTTTAAGGCTTTCGTGCCTTTTGATCATTTTTGAGCTTCTTCAAGCTTTTTGTATTTTAATGAAATTTAAGGCTTTTTTAGGGTCTTCAGAGCTTCTGACTTTTTTTTTTTTAACTTTTTTTAGGTTCTCCAAACTTTTTGGAGCTCTTTAGTTTTATTTAAATATTAAAAAAATAATTTGAGCTTCGAAAAACTTTCTAGAAACTTAGAGCTTTCAACTCTTCTGGGATTTTTAAAGCTCTTTAAAACTAGTCTGAACTTTGTTTTTTTATTTAATTATATTTTAAAATTTTGTAGATAGCTTGAATTTAAAAACTGTTCCGTTTGGTAATTTTTGTTTAAATTTTTGAAGCATTTCAAATGCAAAATTTTTAACAAAAATGTAGATATAAAAAATGTGATATCCAGTACGTCAAATATGTAATACGAAATTGTCATACCTACTGAACATTAAAGAAGAACAAATTATAAAACGATAAAAACTGACATAATTCATTACCACATTTTTACTCTCACATAATAAACCAATTACTTATGCATTCTAAACAGCATAAAACAGAATTCGAATTCCATCCGAGCGAGATGGTTCTCCAATTGTAACTTTCCACCAGGAAACAACCCATTGAGTCTATTGTACCCAGTAGATAGACAGGTTCATCCCATCAACAATGGAATTGAGAAAAAAAAGAAGCGATAGACCATAAATTCACTACCCATCTTTCCCAGTGCCGATTTTCGCTGGCTTCGACTCGCAGTCCTCAAAACCTCTTAATCAAATGCCGTAGCTCGCAGCTCTTTCTCCCTCACCAGCAAATCATCAATGGAACCATTAGAAATCGACCCCATCGCGATGCCACCCGATCTGACAAGTGCTTGTGGTGGCTTGGCTTGGCGTAGAAGTCATCCGTCAGCTGGCGTGCAGGCAGAGTGAGGAGAGAGAAAAAAAATCACCAACCGAAGTGATTTACGATCACTCCAATCTGCCCGCAATTCAACACCCTTTTCTCCGGGCGGGATCCATCTTCTTCCATCTCAACAGCAGTGCTGAAAATTTGCATAACAAAACCGCCAACATCCATCGAAAGCATCGATATTTTATCGCTTCTGGGTTTGTTTCTCTTTACTGCTGCTGTTGCTGTTGATGCAGTCCACGACACAGAAGCAAAAAAATGTGGGATGGGAAAATGGGTGGGTTTAACTGATTCGATGCTTTCAGCAGCTGTTTGTTGGAAATTCGTTAAATTTTTTTTCGAGGCCGGATCTTGACACTGAGATCGACTGTTTTGTTTTCTCACAAAAAAGAGATCGACTGAAGTTTTGAACCGGCTTTCTATCTGAAGTGAAGTCAACGCCTGAAACGATCACTTATCTGGATTTCCTTGCATGCATATTTGTGGAATACAGAACGCAATTGCATTAGAGTCGATATTGATCAGGGCGTGGGCACAGATTAAAAATCTCAATGCCAGCAGCTCAAATCTAGCGTTTGTGGTTTACCTCCATATACATGCACCTCAGAGTGCCATGATCGGGTCAGCTCGGTTATGCCTGCATATGTGCAGCGTTGCCATTGTTCAGTTTACACATTCAATTCAACCTAGACGATACTGGCAGCTCGGTTTATGCTTTCATACGAGTTGCAGCCGTGTTGACCGTAGAGAAACCTGTACCACAGCAAATTACAGAGTAGCCGTTTAAGCCTAACTGTTTCCAATAAAACGAAATTAAAGACACTATTTACGCTAACATTTAGCGAGCTCCATACGAAAGACCTACGCACTTTCCAGTGCTCGAGGTGTTGATGTTCTTTCGCCGTCGCTGTTACCATTTGCGGCCATAAACATTATCCTATCTTTTAATTTATCGGAAAGAGATTTTATTATAGTTAATTGACTTTTGGAGGGTAGTTATTCTAGCATTTATGTCGTCGTGTTGACGTTTTATGCTCCTCCCCCGGTGAGCAAAATTAAGTCAACTAATCAAAAATTACATTTAGATTCAATCAAATAAAGTTGGAGGGATGTTTCTGGACTCAATTACTACATGTCCTCTTAAGTTTCTCTTTTGAGATGATAAACAAACGTTGAAAGGCACTGCTTTTAAAACGTCCTCGTTTTGATGTTCTGTGCTTCTCTAGTAAGCATAACTAAGTCAGCTAAATTCAAATAAAAGTTTTAATCAATCAAATGAGGTCACAGCCGAAGCTGATTTTCTTTTCGGCCAGTTCTTACCAAGCTTATTAGTTTTACAACCATAAACAGATGCTCAGCACATACCTGAAACGAAAAAACAAAGTACCGAAATTATTAGCGGGGTATACCAAACTTGGTTCAAGGCGACAGAAAAATTGACTGTTGACCGACTGACTGTGTGTGTGTGTACCGTAACCCACTTTGCACAAAAGTAAAATCAATTAAGAACACAACGATTTTTTGCTCATCTAACGACGTACAATTCTGCGTTCAATTGATGATTATCTATAACGACCATCAATTTTCTGTAAGCGAAGCCATTTTCGATTCGAAATCCACCTCAGCCAAGACGCACCACGAGGCTGGCAAGGATGGCGAGAAATAAAAATAGACGTCTCTTAACCTGTAACCTCATAGCTGATTGCTGGAAAATAACACCATGCTCACAACCAGAGGTACGGAAAATCAGGCTAATTATTCGCGCCCGAAAGAAAATATCTATCTGACAATTTCTGATACGTGTCTCACACCAGAACCTGCGCGAGAGCCTATAATTCGCAGCCCAATCGACGCCAGCCGAGCAAACGGTGCAATTCACTGGCGCCCACGACCGCCGATACGGCGAACCCGATTTGTTCAAACAAAACAATTTATGTTTAATTGAAGTGTTTCGAACAAGATTTACTGGTTAGCTGACATTTAGCCTGTGCAGCAGCTTCTCTGTTTTCTCACTCTCTCTTTTGCGGTCGGAGTGATCTCAAAGTGAACGAGAGTGAACGGTGAGAAAACGTTGTTAGCAATCTACATCTAGGCGTTTACGTGATAAGCTGGCTTTCTGCGAGAGTCATACACGGCATGCCCTCTGGGGCTCTGTCTAGGTGCTAACTGCACTTGGGACCCACTCTCGTAGAGGACCGCACGAAGGTAATTGCAATGTGGTGAACGTGTCGAACAGTGTGTCAATTATTGCGCGCCAGCAAACTGGAAATCAGGAATTTAATCAATTGAGAGACCCCGAAAGCCTTCCACGTTCTGGCCGGCCCTCTTTCGTGCAAGAGCCATCGACAGCCAGTTGATGAATTATTAGCCATAATTGAATGTTCTACCACCACCCGCTATATACGAACCGCGTGACGGTCGTTGCTGATTGATTACGTTCCTACGACCAATTAGATAGGGTATGCGCCAACCATCGGAGGCTGGGGCGCAAGCGCCATCAGGGGGCAATCGGCGGTTCGAGTTGATCGGAAAATGATGTGTGAAATACCATTAAGATCGGGCACATAATGATTCACAATTTGTAGGTATAGCAGAAGGTGGTGCATATTTCATGTATTGACGCTAGAAGCTGGCAGTTATGAATAGAGTGAAGCTGAGAGGGAACCAATTGAACTGACAACTGGACTTCTGATAAAGTGAATTAATATTATGGTAGAGTTTTGGTTATAAGTAAGAGTTATCTTGATAAATAAAACTGTCCGTGCATCACGGCATCATTCGAGATCATTTAAGAATATTTTGCTTTAGATTTATATACCAGATAAGTAATGAAAACCAATTGGAAATGATTTTAAAAACCAAACTTTAAATTTCTCCCACCTTTATTGAGAAATAACGCTGTTAGATCACTATTCATATGAATTACTATGATATAAATACACGAGATCACGGGCGAAATTTTTTTTTTTTTTTTTGGGAGATCAGTGCAGTTGATGAAGATGCAAAAAAACATAAAGAAATACCCATGCACAAAGTTCAAAAGTCAATTGATTGTAATGAACGGCAGAATACAACTTGTAATGAACGGCAGGGCGAGATCTAGATCCAGATGATGGCGAAACCACATTGCTTCGTTATAGATGACGAGATATATGTGAAAGCAAGCTTCCAGCAGTTACCTGAACTCCAGTTTTTCACTGCTTATCATAAATTAGGTGTTTCTGACGACGTTCGAAAGCAAAAATTTGCCTCCAAAAGCGTCTACTTCCACTTCTAAAGTTATACAAAAGTCCTACGCTCTCCTAGCCACATTTCATTGAAGATGTTTTGGAGGGATACAGGGCTAAGAATGTCAATTTGATGCCAATTCATATCTATCTCCCGAATACATCGGAACTGCGGCCTATTAAGAAGTACTGAGCCAGAATAAATAATGCTCACAACCCAATATTACAAGTTATGCCATTTTCCGGTTTCGCAAGATTTTATTCCGTATGTTATACTAACGTACGAAAAATAAATCTCAATTCGTACTTACAACTAGTGGAACTTGCCTGAGTAAATCTCAACCACGCAAGAAAATATCACAGTGGACCATGTTGCGGCTTAGAAAAATGAAAGTCAAATTCTTCTCTTGTAGGATGAAAGCAGATAAAAGAAGAAGAAGAAAAGATGCAGCGCACTCTCAGCCACGAAATAGTTTATTACGGTGTTGCGTGTTGCATATTGCAACTGTGCGGCTGGGGGACAACAAAATTCTAGTCGTGCTGACTGGTGACAGAAATAAGAATGGAGTTCGAAATGCTGCTTTAAAGTCGAATTAATCGTCTATGTTAAGGCGTTCCAACATTGTGAATGAAGTTTTATAAATTCCCTGAAACGAGTTCCGCATTTTTAGCAGAACATGCCGAACTTTTCATTCAAATCGGATTACTTTTTTAATACCGCTGTTTATGCACAGTATTATCGCACATCTGTTGCGGATTTTGACCACACACCCTCAAACACCCTTGATATAAATTGATTACATTGGTCAATTTTGACATAAGGGGAAGTATTTCTACACTGGCTAGAGCAGTGGTTCCCAACCTTTTTGGCTTTGCGACCCTCTTTGCCAAGAACAAAGAGCTTCACGGCCCTTCTGGCGAAACACAAAGATTTTCACGGCACCCTAAAAAAAAATTAAATACAAGTTTTGCAATACGAGACTGTGTTTGTCAGTCTCATCGTCTCTCAGGTCTAATTTGTTTATTGTCTCTGTCTTAAATTCCAGAAGAGTCTAAAATCCGCTCTTTCAGAGGTATTCAGAAAGACATTTTATTCACTTGTCAAATTTACCAAGGCCTTCGCGGCCCTCAAAATTAGCTTCTCGGTCGTGGACCCCCGCCGGTTTGGAACTACTGGGTTAGAGGTACCAAATTTCACATGAATATTTAAAAAGCTATAACTTTTCTAGGGCAACTATTTTGAACTTGTGGGCAGCATTTTTTTCGCTTTTATCGACCAGTGTTATATTAGTTTACTCGACAGAAAAAGAGATATCAGTTGAAGATGCGGGGAATCGATTTCCGCATCTCTCACATGCTAAGCGAGGGCTCTAGCTACATCTTGTTACTATTCACTCGTTTCTAGTTGCTTTTTACTTCCCAGCTTCGGGTCGTTACTTTGGTCTCCTGTAGAAAATTCAATTGGGCGGACTTTCAACCCACCTATACCGTTGGTCACTGAGCGAAATTCACGGATTACACACTAATACTGAGCGGAAACAAGTCAAAAGGACTCACAATTAATTTAACAAAGAACAGCTTGAAAATTACGAGACCATACAATAGTTTCATTATAATTACTTTTCGCGGGAAGGAAAGGTTAGTAGGGATAATATTACTTGCGCATATCTTTTTTTTTCGCGATGAAACGTCCGTCGGGCACTCCGCTCGCTGGGGGTGTAGATGCTGATCGGGTGGCTGATTCGTTGCCTTAGAGATGCGGTGGATTCTTTGGTCGGATCCGGTCTTCTGGCCAGCTGGGCGTTGTAGTATCGGACGCAGCGGCGTCGGTGGTCACCAGTGGGGCGTCACAAGCGTAGCACCGGCTTGTCGATCGCTGGATAATCGGCTGGCGGGTAACCCGAAGGGTGTCACTGTTGCACTCTGGATGGCTCCAACTGGCTTTAACTTGCCTTTCACCACGGCCGCGGTTTTCAACGACGCGCCAAAACTAAGCGTACAAAATGGCCTTCCAATTTGGCCACAAAAGGTCTCACTAAGGGCTTTATTCCGCCAAAACTTCGACACTGGTTCTTTAACGCGCGACTACACTCCTCCGGGTTATAATCTAAAATTCTCCCCCATATTTGCTATCCGACCTTTTTATTTACAACCTGTCCGCTTTCCATCCTAGACCCTCCCTGCCGCGTAGCGCACCACCCCGTTGTTTGTACCCGACGACTCGAAGCTTTTATAAACTTATCGTTTAGTTTGGTGCCAGGGTTTTATTTATCATTATTTGATTTTTTAGAACAATTTATTGATTTTACCTAATTTACGACTTGTTTTCTCTTAAATTCAAATTTTATATACATGCAAAATACAACAAAATAGTTTAAATAAATAATTCATATAAACAAACAATAGAAATAATTTATATACAAAAACTAAGCAAAATGGCACCAAACCGAGGCTATTAAACAAAAATTAAACAAAACTCAAACATAACATTGGAGTATGTAAATGCATAATTTTTGCTTAGACATTTACTGACAATTATTCATACGTGTAAACAAACAACAGGCATCGTCAAACACAAATTGTGGACCTGGCACTGCGGTCTGCTGACACTAAAAAAAAATACAATATAAATACGAGTAAAGATCAAGCTGGCTCAGCGACCAATGGATTTTATTGTGACCGTCAAAGAGTTTGGTCACAATTTTCCCGGAGTCGGATAAAAAAAAAAACTGAAGGTTTTTTTTTCTTATTTTGAGTGTTAACTTCAGGTGCGACTACTGCTCTCTTAGAGTCAGGGCAATTTGTGGAATGATTTTTCATGACAATCAGAGGATCTTTTTCCCACAAATTGTATGACGCTAAGACAGTGAGCCTGTCCACCATCCGTCACTGTCCGATGCGACTACTGCTCCCTCAGTATCAGTTCAATTCATGAGATGATTTTTCATAGAAACCAGAGGAGCTCTTTCTCATGAATTGTGTGACACTAAGGCAGTGAGCCTGTCCACTTACCGTCAGATGCGACTACTTCTCTTTCAGTATCAGTTAAATCCGTGAGATGATTTGTCATGGAAACCAGAGGAACTCTTTCTCAAGGATTGTATGACACTGAAACAGTGAGCCTGCCCACCATCTGGGACAGTCGGATGCGACTACTTCTACTCCAGTACCAGTACTCTTCGTTGAATGATTTGTCATGGTATTCAGAGGAACTCTTTTCAACGAATTGTATGAGGCACTGAAGGAGTGAGCCTGGCCATCCTGCCCTACACTCCATCCGAAATCTGTCAAAATTAGAATCGACTATAATCTCCTGATTTTCCATACTAGAGATCTTACATGCTTCTTATCGAAGTGGCAGGTGTTGCGTCAGATAAAAACCTTTTTTGTTCGTCATCGCCGTACATGTTGAGTAGAAATGTCTTACAGAACCAAGAACCGAACCGATTAAACCTATCAACCTTACTTTTTACTTTATCCTTTTCGTCACAATCATATTTTGGACGGATAAACAATTCTTGCTATCATCTCACTCGGGTCACTCAAACATTCATCTCATTCAGTCAAACACTCATTCCTACTTCGCAATCGCAACTCTTAAAACTAATACATATTGATCATTTATGCTAGGGGCCCCTAAAACTTATAATTTTGCATCTAATTGTGATGCACATTGTGGATTATCTCACTCTTTACGCGCTTCCAAAGACTCTCTCGACTTGCGAGAGAAAAATGAGTAAGAAGTACGCAGAATTATATAATTCACGAATAAGAGTGTTATGTCGACATGGCTGCGTACGTGCGCGAAGACTACCGATGTAGCCTGACACAACACAACCCGGTCGATGTCGACTTATGCTTATGCGGCTTGGAACTGTCAAAATCATCTCAACATAATAACGTGCAGGATCACACCAACTAGCAGAAGCAGAAACACTTGGTAAGTATAATTGTTTAATTTTTTTTTCTCTTTTGTAGGATCTAGGATCGATTCCACAGGAGTTCGAATTGGATGGAGTTACGATGGCACGAGAAGGCAGCAATTGATATGGTGGTTATAAACATTGAAAGCGGAAATTAAATACAGTGATGTTTGCTTGGTTGTTTTTTTTTTTTTTGGTACAGTTGTGGTAACGCGTGATTTAATCGGGCTTCAGATGAGCGGCAGGCCAAATACCGATACTTTTTCCGGCTAAATCTTGCAGTTCGTAGGAGGAAGAACCGATTTTAGCTTTGACTCGGCAAGGCACGAACTGTGGCCCATATTTGGCATTGTAGTGGTTCGCTGCGCTAGAGGGCTTCATGTTTCTGCGATAAACTAGCTGCCCCTCCACGAACGGTTTTGCAAAGCGACGACTACGCAAGTTGTACCTGTGTTGTGAAGATTCGTGTGCTTTTTCCAGGTTTTTACGGACGACTTCGAAAATGCGGGCAAACATTTGTTTACGTCGGTCTTGCAGCTGTTCGGGAGTGACGTTTTTGTTATCGTGCTCGATTTTATGATCCGTTCCGACCTCGTATAACTCCTGGCCGTGGGTTACGAAAAATGGTGTAAAGCCTGTCGAAGAATGGACACTGGTGTTTAGAGCCATCTCGATTTCAGCCGTTCGCGTATCCCACAGTCGCTGGTCTTCCTTAACGTACGTGCGGATTGCGGCATTAATTGTTCGGTTCACCCTTTCTACAGGATTAGCCTGAGAGTGATACCGTGAATTTAGCCAGTGTGTTATTTTGAAGCGGTCTAGTAGCTCTTTAAAGTCCTTCGAAGTGAAGCTGCTACCGTTATCCGTTATAATAACCTCTGGGACTGAATTCCGGTGGAACCATTGATCTTTTAAGACCGTGCACATCGGTAAACTGTTCACATTTCTAGTGGGGTGGATCATCACCCACTTTGAGAAGTAATCACACACCACTAACATGTACTGATTACCACGACGGCTACGGGGAAGAGGGCCAATGAAATCAACCGAAATTATTTGCCACGGGCGAGTGGCTATTTTCATTTTTCCCATTTCAGGTACCATTGGAACAGATGCAGCTTTCACTTCTTTGCACATTCCACACTTTTTGACGTAGGTTTTAATTTCAGTTGCCATTCTAGGCCAATAATACCGCATTCTGATTCTCGCAAGTGTTTTGTCGTAACCGGGATGAAATATTTCATCGTGGCACTGTTTCAGAATTTCTGTTTTTTCTGAATGAAGCGGTATTCGCTTCCATTCGAAGCGTGAATCGGGTATGCCGTTGGGATCATTCACAAATTTAAGCAGTCTGCCGTTTTCAACTTTAAAATCCACAAAATTATCCGGTTGCTCAGTAACTTTGTGGAGCATTTCCGAGTACCACGTTGAGTCTGCAACAGCCGCAATGCTTCTCGAGAGGGCATCGGGTACTACGTTCTCTTTTCCCTTGCGGTGTCGTACGGTCATATCAAACTGTTGCAGATTCAACGCCCATCGACTGCACCTCGAACCCACTTTCCACTTTGTGCTTAAAATGTGCGTCAAAGCTGAAGAGTCCGTTATCAGGGTGAAGTGGTAACCCTCAACGTACCCTCTGAAAGCATCAATCGAAAGAACTGCAGCCAATGCCTCTTTTTCAGCAGCATGATAGTTTTGCTGCGGGGTGGTCAATTTATGGGAAAAGTAAGATATGACACACTCAGCACCTTCATGCTCCTGCGTGAGTATCCCCGCAACAGCGACATCACTGGCGTCCGTCTGGATAGTGAATTCCCTTTCAAAATCGGGATTACCTAGAACGGGCGACGAGATTAATCGCTCTTTAATAGCGCAAAAGGCTACTTCAGCATTATCATTCCACTGAATGGTTTTCGTTTTGCTTTGCAACAGGTCAGTTAATGCAGCAGTCACCCCACTAAAGTCCGGAATGAATCGGCGATAATAATTCGCCATTCCAAGGAATCTTCTGAGCTTCGTTATTGTATTTGGCCGTTCGTATTCAACGATTGGGCGAATCTTGTCGGGATTGACACGCAGACCGTTAGTACTCAGAAGATATCCGAGGAATTGAATTTCTGATACACCGAATTTAGACTTTTCGAAGTTTATGCTTAGATTGGCCTCTTTTAAGCGACGCGCGATTTCTTTAAGAAGTTGCAGATGTTGCTCGAACGTTTCTGTCACCACGACGATATCGTCTAGGTAGACGAAAACGTACGGCTCTAGTATACCGTGGCCAAGAACTTTATCCATGAGTCTTGCCAGGGTGGCGGGACTGTTGATCAAACCAAAAGGCATCCGTGTGTATTGGAATAACCCTTTCCCTTGCACACTAAAAGCTGTAAACTTTCGCGAATCTTTTTCCAGGGGCACTTGAAGAAAAGCTTCCGAAAGGTCGATGGTGGATAAGTATCGCGCCTTTGGAAGCTGTCCCAAGATACGACCTGGATGAGGCAACGGATACGCGTCTCGCACCGTCCTCTCGTTAATCTTGCGCGCATCCAGACACAACCGAACCTTATTTGGTTTGATTACTGGCACACAATTCAACGACCAGTCTGACGAGCTTCGTTCCAGTATTCCCAAGCCTAGCAGCCGGTTGAGCTCAATCGCAACAAGTTCCTGCGTCTTAGGGGACATTACATAAGGAAACTGTCTTACTGGGGGTTTACTTTTCCACTCTTCGCTTATAACTATCCTATGTTCAGCACCGTTAGCCAACGTTAATTCTCCCTCACGGGCAGGCAAAAATAATTTTTTTACATCGTCGATGGCCGCGCTCTCTTCTTCGGTCAAACTTGTATCAGAAGTAGGCTGGGCACTATCGGCTAATGTGGCAACAAACTCTTCCCTAGCATCCCGTATTGTAGGCTGAATTCTGAATTTCCTCCAAAAATTCATTCCACAAATGCAATTTATGGAAAGGTTTTTAACAACTAAAGTAGGAACTATTTTTACTGATCCTTGAAAAACGAATGGAAGTTGAGCTTCGCCTAAAACATTAAGCTCATCTCCGCTGGCGGACCGCAAAATCACGTCTTTACGAAGACGTTGCATTTTTTTATTTTCAAGCTTCAGAAAAACGGTTTCGTTGATAAGTGTGTAATTGCTACCACTATCAAGAAGCGCATGCAGCGAATATCCGTAGATGTGGACATCGACATACGGTCGGTTATCATTCGCTACTGGGTATGTAATGTGTAAAACTTCTTTGGCACGTTCGTACAAATCATCGTGCGCGGCTGTCCAGTACGCGGGTGGACTTTTCGCTTCGGAAAAAACATCTCCTACGCATCGGTGTTCTGCGAACCGCGATTTTGGGTCGCACGAGAACCGTTTTTTAAACAATATGGACAATAGTTGGTTGGAAAACCGCGAAGACCACAAAAGCTACAGAAAATACCCCGTGGCTGCCGACACATAGCCATGTGATGTCCGGCTCGGCCACAATTGTAGCACGTATGAATGGATGGTGGCACGTGTGAGTTGACCACGTCTTCCAAGCTTAACTGCGGACGGTTCTGGTATCCAGAAGGTCCTGCTACTGGCTCAGGTTGGGCCGAATTAGTCGGTACTTTCTGGTTCTGTTGTGAGATGGCGGTCGGCTGAACATGTCTAGAAGAAGATTGGTTATGGCGAGAGTTATCTTGTGTGTTGGCAGAGGTGGTATTGAGGCTTTTGTTGGGATGCGAAACAGTGCTGACTGGGGCAGCAGTTTGCTGAGAGGATGGTTGGGTTTTAGCTTTCTTTTTCGACTTCGTACTGGTTTCATCGACTGTATGGACAGTTTTTTCGTTGCCGAAAACTCTGTTGTAAGCTGATGAGTTTATCGAGTCTAGTTTCTGTCCCGCAGACACCAGCGTGACTAAATCTAGTATCGGAATAAACGTCAGGGCCCGTTTGTAATCCTGTCGTATATTCTGCAACAGAATTTGTAATTTTTCATACTCAGGAATTTGTACGTTCATTGTACGGAATAATTTTTCTATTTCAAAATAGAAATCATGGAACGATTCATTCCTTTGTTGATGTCGTTGGTAAATTTGTTTCTTTATCCAAGCATCAAGCTCTGGATGCATAAAGGTACGTTTCAACTCGAAAACCAGGTGTTGCCAATTAAGCAATCTGCCAGTTGCCCGCTGGGTCATGTACCACTTAAGGGCTGATCCAGTGAACAAATGAATCGCAGATTCAAAAAGTTCGTTTTCCGAAACACGTTCAGCTTGAGCTAAAGCCTGAACAAGTTCCAGGAATTCATTCAATTTCCATCCCTGATCCTCGCCCCCATATTTCGTTATATTCCACTTGGACACAGGTAGAGTGTGCCGATTTGGGATAGGTAAAGCAGGTTGGTGAGGAATAGGTAGGTTTGAAATTGGATATGATGGTTGGGCAAAATTTGAAATGTTGCGCTGAGTTGACTGTTGGTTGTTGTTCGGAAAATGGGATGTAGTGAAAGGATTAGGATTCTTAAAAGGACTAAGGTTAGGATTAGGAGTTTGAAAATGATGGTTGGGGCTCTGATTTTGAAAATGGGTATTATTCGGAATGGAGTGATGATTCGGGATAGCACTGGAATAAAACGGAAGGTTATTATAGTTGGAAAAATCCTGGAAAGCTTGACCGGTTGGAATATCGTCTCTAACGGTTTGCGTGCCAGCATCTTGCTTGGATTTCACTTTTAACAGCTCAGTCTCTAATTCGAAAATTCTAGCTTGTAAAGAGTGCATCCAGTCCAAGTCTTCCTGACTCAATGTAGTTACTCGAGTAACTAATCTGCCGTTTGCAACACCGTCAGAACTATTTTCGTCCCCAGGGGGTTCTATTGGTGGAACAGGTCGTGGTACAGTTGAGTTAATATCAGGGGGAGCAGGGGTTTCCTCATCAGTCGGTGAAACAGACCTAAACAAAGCCTCAATACCCTCAGCAAACTCGACAAGAGCGTTTTGCACCTGACCGTGCAAATTTGGTGATCCCCGTGAGTCAGTCAAAGCCGTTATCATGCGAATACTGAGGCACAACATTCTTGTATGAATGACTTTCCGTGCATCTTCACTCACTTCCAACTCGAACTCATTTTTCAACTCGGAAAACTTAAGCATGCATTGTTGCAGCTCTTGATTTGGATCTCCCCCGAAAGTTCGCAAAGATATATCACCATTCCCTTCTTTTTCCGCTTTTAGCTGATTTCTCAACCATTTGCGTTTGTGCGATCTGTCGAGACCTGTTGAGAGATTAACTGCACGAGAAACCAATTCGTGATCTAATTCCTCATCAGTCAAATATTCCACTCTTATTCCATAGTACCATTCGAACAACAGCTCACTAGCTTGATCAAATGTGAGACGCGCTACAGCCATCTCAATTTTTTTTTCATTCACTACTAAATTATAAACGGAATTATAAATTTTTCACCCACAATTTAAATAATAAAACCCAAATGCACTTATCGCACCAAATCACACAACCGAAAATGAAGCAATATAAACAAGGCTGATTGATTGTTACTGCCAAACGCAAGCGATAAAAACGATCAAACGGTGTATGACATTTCTACTCGAACTGGCACGGAACTGACGGAACTTCCATAGTATGATTTCTCATCACTCGCAACGATTCGTTTTTTCACACATAATGATTTTTTTTTTCGGAAAATCTTTAAAGTATTAAATCGATCTAATGACAATGAATGAACGATTGTGAAATGAATTTTCTCCAGGAGTCCGTCTGAAAAAGGGATTTGCTTCTGGTCTAGGAAGCAAATCACTTTTTCTTGAATTTTGCGTTGGGCGCCAATTGTTACTATTCACTCGTTTCTAGTTGCTTTTTACTTCCCAGCTTCGGGTCGTTACTTTGGTCTCCTGTAGAAAATTCAATTGGGCGGACTTTCAACCCACCTATACCGTTGGTCACTGAGCGAAATTCACGGATTACACACTAATACTGAGCGGAAACAAGTCAAAAGGACTCACAATTAATTTAACAAAGAACAGCTTGAAAATTACGAGACCATACAATAGTTTTATTATAATTACTTTTCGCGGGAAGGAAAGGTTAGTAGGGATAATATTACTTGCGCATATCTTTTTTTTTCGCGATGAAACGTCCGTCGGGCACTCCGCTCGCTGGGGGTGTAGATGCTGATCGGGTGGCTGATTCGTTGCCTTAGAGATGCGGTGGATTCTTTGGTCGGATCCGGTCTTCTGGCCAGCTGGGCGTTGTAGTATCGGACGCAGCGGCGTCGGTGGTCACCAGTGGGGCGTCACAAGCGTAGCACCGGCTTGTCGATCGCTGGATAATCGGCTGGCGGGTAACCCGAAGGGTGTCACTGTTGCACTCTGGATGGCTCCAACTGGCTTTAACTTGCCTTTCACCACGGCCGCGGTTTTCAACGACGCGCCAAAACTAAGCGTACAAAATGGCCTTCCAATTTGGCCACAAAAGGTCTCACTAAGGGCTTTATTCCGCCAAAACTTCGACACTGGTTCTTTAACGCGCGACTACACTCCTCCGGGTTATAATCAAAAATTCTCCCCCATATTTGCTATCCGACCTTTTTATTTACAACCTGTCCGCTTTCCATCCTAGACCCTCCCTGCCGCGTAGCGCACCACCCCGTTGTTTGTACCCGACGACTCGAAGCTTTTATAAACTTATCGTTTAGTTTGGTGCCAGGGTTTTATTTATCATTATTTGATTTTTTAGAACAATTTATTGATTTTACCTAATTTACGACTTGTTTTCTCTTAAATTTAAATTTTATATACATGCAAAATACAACAAAATAGTTCAAATAAATAATTCATATAAACAAACAATAGAAATAATTTATATACAAAAACTAAGCAAAATGGCACCAAACCGAGGCTATTAAACAAAAATTAAACAAAACTCAAACATAACATTGGAGTATGTAAATGCATAATTTTTGCTTAGACATTTACTGACAATTATTCATACGTGTAAACAAACAACAGGCATCGTCAAACACAAATTGTGGACCTGGCACTGCGGTCTGCTGACACTAAAAAAAATACAATATAAATACGAGTAAAGATCAAGCTGGCTCAGCGACCAATGGATTTTATTGTGACCGTCAAAGAGTTTGGTCACAATCTTCAACGTTAGAAATGGTTTTCTACTGCCGTACTTAAAGTTGCTAGCTGAACATGAATGATTATAACTGTCAATGAACGTTTAAGGAAGTGAAAATCAATTGGAAAAACAGTGGGTAATCAATCACCTTATTTGTAAGTGGTTCTACCTTATTCTAAGTTTTGTCTTCTCCCCAAAGAGATAATTCTCCGTATGTAATACAAAATCACGAAAGCGAATCTTATTTCGTATTGGCAACCAGCGGGAAAGAACCCTCATATTGTCACATTATTATCCCGAGTGGGTAGGAAGGAATAGAAAAAGGCTTATGGGCAGGGATCGGGTGCTACTCATTTTTTTTTTGCGTGCAAAGCACACGCCGTTGGGAGACTGCACATAAATTTCTAAAGAGACGAGTAAGAGCAGTTCGGATTGCACTGTACATTACTTTTCAAAGAGACAAGTAAGTGCAGGTAGCATGTCACAACACACTTGAAAGGGCTATTCCCACTGCTTCCGTTCCGGGACCGGGCCGGGCCCGGGCTCGTCCGGGACTTTTCATGCATTCACACTGCGCCGTGCTTGAACCGTGCCTGCGCTGCGCTCTGGCTGAGAAATGTTGATGTGTGTATGTGAAAGAACGTCTTTCTCTTTTTTTCATACCGCAGCTCACTCCGCGCGAAATATGTCACTACAACATATACGCATCCACCCGAGTGCCTTCCGTGCACTCTCCGGCCAACACAAAGTATCGTCGGCAACGATAGTTTTTCTCTCGCACTGCGGCAGCACGACGGCAACTCAACGCTGCCCCGGTCTGGGCACGGCGCGTCGGTGTGAATGCGTTCGTAAGAACGCATGCAATCAATCTCAAACGAGCCCGGATGACACACGGATCAGGCACGGCCCGGTCCCGGATCGGAAGCAGTGGGAATAGCCCTTTATCCGTCTCTTTCCGGAGATGTCTCTCACTCAGGGATCGGGTGCTACTCATTTTTTTACGAGTAGAATGCACGATGTTGGGAGACTGCACATCAATTTCCAAAGAGACGAGTAAAAGCAGTTCGGATCCCTTTCGTGTCGTTCAGGCGACCTCACAGAATTTACCCCAGTATAGACCATCGTACGGTGGCGGAGTGAGGTTAAAGAGATTCGGTGAGATAGTCTATAGTGCAGAAAGACGTACCGTGACGGCGGGTAATTCTGCGCAGCACATTTTCCCGCGCACTCAGCTTATAAAACTGTTTGCTACAGTAAATTTTACTAAAACATACCTAATCTCTGTACTATTATAGCAAACTATGCTATGCACATGGTAAAGCACACAAATCAACTGTGTTTTAGTAAAATTTACTGTTGAAAAATAGTTTTTTAAGATGAGTGCGCGGAAAACTTGCTGCGCAGGATTACCCGCAGTCACGGTAGTTTCTACCTCAGAAAATTTCTTGGGCTTTGTGTGCCTCTTTATTGAGAGAGTTTTTGATCACAGCCAGTGATGCCACATATTCAGATTAATCTGTAGTTATACAGATTTTATTTTTCGAAATTTTCACGCATAACGATTATCTGTGTTGTATGAGGATGCGGATCACACCTTTTCAATAAGTAAAAAATGAATCGTACAACGCATATTATTGTTTTGAAAGGTATGCTTCTATGCTGAACAACAGATTGAAGAAAATTGATCTTACAACACTAAATGAAGGCACAGCTTAATGCTTCTGAAGTTAAATAGCACCTAAACATAAAGAGGTGTCAAAGAACATCTTGTACAGTAGACTTTAAAATTTATTTTTGGTTAACAACAAAACCCATGTTTATCACATATTTAAGAGAGGAAATTGTTCCTTTTCTAGGTGCTTCTTATTCTCTATAATTCGACGTTTTGAAGATATCATTGATTACGGACTTTCTCGACTTTCCAACGAAACCAACAAAATTAAGCTAGCTTTACATTTCTTGTGCAGTAGTTAAATGTATTTAAAAATGTGAGTGGCAACCCTGATTATGCCTGTGCTGTGTGAAAATTTTTCCCGTTTGCGGCTTCCTGCTGACTCGTAGGGAGAATGAAAACTTGAATTAACTATTTATAATTAGAGGTACACTATTCACAAATTGAAAAGTTTATCGTATAATGGTGAAAAACACAAATTAGATTCATGCTTATAAAACTAGCAATCAGTCAATGTGTGGGGCACAATAAGCTTACCACTGGGGCATAATGAGCACTCTTATAGAACATATCTGTGTAGAAGTACAACTAATGGGCCAACGTTTGTCGCGAGATGCCATGATACTTGGCGGCTTGTTTCGTAAATGTCCCGTCGCGCCTTATGGTGGCCAATTCTGCCTGCAGTCCCTTTTTCTGATCGATTCGGCTTCAAAGATTTTCTATTATATCTATAGAATATATATAGTTTCGCATATAAGAAGGGTGCCCATTTCACCCCGTGTGCTTATTATGCCCCTCATCCCCCTACACAGATTTTAATGCAACATTCGTAGCAAGTTTCGAACGCTTTCATTGCACATAATTGCACAGAGACATCTCCGGAAAGAGACGGATAGAGAGTGCTGTGACATGCGAACTGCACTTACTTGTCTCTTTGGAAACGAAATGTACAGTGCAATCCGAACTGCTCTTACTCGTCTCTTCAGAAATTATTGTGCAGTCTCCCAACGGCGTGTGCTTTGCACGCAAAAAAATGAGTAGCACCCGATCTCTGACTCTCAAGTATAAAATCTCTCTCTCCTTCGTCTCTTACCCCTTCCAAATATTGGAGACGTGCACAAAAATCTGCGAGACGCACGAAGATTTTTTGCACAGCTCTGAGTAGTTAGACGATCCCTGCTTATGGGTGACAAAAGCGTAGTCGGGGGGCAACCTACTGATACCTGAATATATTTTTACGAAAAATCGACAATGCATCAACAATGGAATGTTTAAAGGAAATTAGATTTTAGAATTTTGTTCAGTAGTAATGTTTGCATTAAAAAATAACCTTTTCCGGATGGGGATTGCAAAAAACAACCAGATAATTGATTTTAATGAATTTACCATGGAAGGTAATTATATAAGTTCACTTGCAAAAGCAGTTTCACGCCCTTGCGAGTGGCCTTCCGGGAGTTCACCGGAACATTCGCCATGGTAACCGAAAACATGCGTTTAGGCTTGTTTTTGAGTCCTTCCTTCGTTTTATTTATTAATTTTTCCTCAAATTACGCGACAAAATTGTTGGAGTAGGTCTTACGCTTCTGGTTTGCCCGGAAACTCTAGGTGGGACGCACCCTGGGTACCGCATTGATTTTCAGCCGCTTCATCTCCTTCAACGATTGCTTCAAGTAGTGGACCGACACCAGATCCGGCCAGAGTACAGCGTCTTCGCCCCTATGGTATTTCTTGGTGAAGGACGGCAGGCACTTCGTACCATTAATTTTCCCGTTCACGGCCAGTACGGAGCTTTTCGCTGATTGCCAGCCACAGCAGCACCTTCTTTGGGTACTTGGTTTGTGAAATGGATTTCACCTCAGAGCTCACTTCCTTCGTGGGGGAAGTAAAATACGGAGTTCCCTGCCAGTCGTTGTCAGATAAGTCTCCACGTCGACCACCACCATCAAGTCGCGATTCGCCGGAAAAATCGACTCGACCATCTTATTCAGCCGCTGCCGATTCGTCATTGCCTGCAGCTCCGAGACCAATGGACGGGACTGCCGCTTTCTAATGTCCATGTTGGCCAGGTTACTTTTCCACTGTGTGGCCGGTTGTTCCGACCTTCCGATCAAGCCTCCTCTTCAGCATACTTTGGAGCTTCTTGTTACTCAGGGTCGTCTGCCGTTCAGAACCGGTCTTTCTTTCGATGCTCTGATTGTAGTCAAACAGTGCCAAGATGTTGTAGATACCGAAACAAGCGTATCCGATGTTCCTTTTCCGTACGATGTCCGCATACGACGTGGCAAGGTAACGTTCTGTGATCGCGCACACTTCTGAGCGGAGTAGCTTCACTGTTTTCGTTCTTTTCTGCTGACTCATGGGTTGTTATAATTGAGGCTGTACGGGTAGCTTCGTCAGTGCGTGTAAAGGTAAACCCATGAAAAATCGGCATTTTTTGGCCACTTTTTTAATTCAAACGTTAGGGCTAAACAATTTTACCTTCTCGAAAAAAGTCCCTATCCAAAATTTGAGCTTAATCGGACTTCTGATAAGGTTTCGCTCAAGCATGGGAAAAATCGTTCAAGTGATAATAATTCAGTAATCCAAACTGATTCCCTATCGCTTTCGATAATTTCAAAAGGATATTTGGTGAAAAATTTTCACTCGCGATTACTTTGATTTGTTTGTTTCGTTTCGCGCTTTCGATTTTTTTTCACACGCGTACATAAGTGCAACACGCCCAAACCGAGAAGCTAATTTTCTTCTTTTGAAATGTGTAAGCGAAAATGAAAGCTGGATGTTCTACGGGGTGTTATCTTCTAGAAATAGGAATTTAGATCCTGGTATTGTGGCCGGGGCGCATCAAACAGATTTCCAGAAAGCATGTCTTCAAGTATATTACATGCAAGCTTTCATGTAATATAGGGCTTCGAAAGTGGTTTTCTTCGGCAGGTTCCTGAATAAGATCGCTGTAGAAAACCTGCCGAAGAATACCACTGACGAAGCCGTTCGCTACCCTACACTCCCAGCTCGAACATTTTTTTCATCGATCAAAAACTTTGACCGCTTTGAGGCTTCCGAAGTCCGATTGAGCTCATATTTGGCATTGGAAATTTTTACGTGAAAACAAAACTTTAGAATTCTATCGTAAATGAAATTCTCAATCGTGAATGATCTACTACTACTACTACCCATACTACCCACATGAACCGCCGGCCCTGATGGAAATTGGAATGCCGAGCAATTTCTACTCTTCGTGTCGGATGGAAGCAGATAGCAGGAAGTGACGCACACCCAGCTACGCAAAGCTGTTGCGTGTTGCATAGTAATATTTCATATGAAACTTCTCGCGTAACTTTTCAAAAGGACCTAATTAACATTGAGAGACTCTCTTCGTTTACTTTCTTTCCGTTTAATGATTAAGGTAATTCAACATTTTGCATGATTCTTTTCACATAGTAAGCTAGGTAATATTAAAATCTTTCGATTTGTGACAAGGAATCGTTGATAACTTTGATAATGATGCTGTATTTAACGAAAAAGAGTGAGAGAGGAGAGAATCTCTCATTGTTACTTAGTATCTTTTGAAAAGCAACGCGAAATTTGATATAGTCGAAAGCAGCTTAGAAAGCAGGTATCATCCATTCTCTTGATTTTTGCTCACATTCTCTCCTCCACCCGCCAAACATCTGGGAAAACTAGATTTTTTCACAGAGAGTGAGTAACTACTCGCATTTAATCGAGAGGCATTTGAGTTACACAGTTTATTTTCACACACAAGTAAGAACATTAGTGTATAGATCGATGACGGCGGCGGCTAGAATTTTCATGTCAACTTTTTTGATGGTGTATATTTTTCCAAAAATTCCTACAATCTTAACAACCTTTTCCCAAAGTTTCATGAGAATCGGTTAACAAAGCAATTTTTGGCAGCACTTCAAATGTTGCTGTGTCAGGCAATTTCGATTATTTTCATGTTCGAAAATCACCATTTTGTGCCTAACTTCAAATACCCTTAACTCTCTCAATTTTGATTTGATTTTGGATCAACTAGTTTCGTTTTGAAGGGAAATTTATGTACTCTTCTATTATTTTTCAACGTTCATCAAAATGCCAAAAGCCTATATTTTAGAACTCATGTGTACCGTACAATTTTGAAAAACAGTTCAGGACGATCGCATAATCAACAGCCTAGAGGAAATTTACCGTACTTTTTGAATTTTCATGTCCCGGTTTGCACATTGTTGCTCTAAGGGCAAAAAAATGGTTACTCCCAAATCCGCAAAACGAAAAAAACATAACGAACGTATATTGACGTAAGATTTCTTATTTTTCCTTGAATGGTCTAATGATTACCTTCAATTTGCCATTAGAAGACTTTAAATCGATCAAACGGCTCGAACAACAAGTAATGAATTTTTGAAAAAAAAAAAATCGTTCAAAATCGTCCGATTCAAATATAAGCACCCTAAAGACCAAATAAAAAAGGCGGGTCCAAAGTGATGATCTAAATGATGATCTAAATATAAAAAAATCTATAATAAGAAAGGACTAACGGCATTTTAGGTGAATAACGTCATCTGACATCAGAAATGAGTTCAGCACCCCAACATTGGTTTTAAATGTAATGTTCAATCATTTTAGAAAGATCTTTATGTTTTTTTTCCGAATTTTGTTCAGAGACCTGCCACTGTGCGTTCATACGGTCGGGTCGGTTAGGGAAGGAATCAAGTGTTATAATCGTTGTTGCTAGAGATCGAGTTTACCTCTGCATCTCTAACGAATGTTATGGAAAGAGAACCACCGTTCGAAGTGACGGATTTTTATGGGTCATTCCACGACCATCACAGATTTTGCACAAAGTTGGGAGAATCATTCATCTACTGTCACTTTGGAAAAATCCCAATTTTGGTGTCGATTGGATTACCCCCCGCTCTGTAGGACCCCCCTCTCTATTGCAAAGTCACGCGTTTTTTGTCCAAAATCTCTTTTCTCTTTTTCTTACAATTCATAGACGTATGATGTCCAAAAAATACTGATAGATGATTTTTGAAGTAAATAAACCAAGTAATCCCAAAATATATAACTTTTGACCGGAAATGTTGCCAGATAAATTATTTTTGTATTTGAAAACAAAATTTTCATTTTTCGGCAAATGCAGCCATTTTTATTTTAAATTTGATAATTTCATCGTGTTCTTTGGAAAATTTCACGTAAGAAACAACTATCATCTCGAGGTAATATGAGCCAATCTCGAGACATAACATTTTTACGAAAACTGTTGTAAATTTCGTGATTAATTTATTTTATAATTTATTTATGTAAGACACCCGAAACAAAGTAATAGGTGAATTTTGAAGAAAATAAACCAAGGAATCCAGAAAAAATGTTGTTCTTGACCGGAAGTGTTGCCAGATAGATTATTTTTGTAATTTAAAATTAAATTTGCATTTTTCGGCAAATGTAGCTAAATTTATTTAAAATTTGTTGGTTTTATCGTATTTCTCGTGAAATTTTACGTAAGAAACACTCATCACTCCGTGGTAATATGAGCTAATATCGAGATACTACATTTTAACGAAAAATTAATTACGAAATTAAAAACTATTTTTGTAAAAATGCTATATCTCTGGATTCCTTGGTTTATTTTCTGCAAAATTCACCTATCACTATTTTTCGGGTGTCTTACATCAATAAATTATAAAATAATTTAAATACGAAACTCAAAACTATTTCCGAAAAAATGTTATATCTCGAGATTGGCTCATATTACCTCGAGATGATAGTTGTTTCTTACGTGAAATTTTTCAAGGAACACGATTAAATTATCAAATCGTATATATAAAATAAAGTTACATATATGTGCGACCGCCCATAACTTTACAACGGAGCGTCTGATTTGAGCTGGCTTGTTTTGTTGTGTTCTTATCATCAAAGGCAAATTGTTACGGCGAGAAAACTAATAAAATTCAAAGGAAAATGGTGGAATTCACGAAAATAGAATTTCCATACAACGAAGGAATGAGATCGCAGAAGGCGTAATGAACTACAATAATATGACAGCAATTTCAAATAGGTGACTCTCGACACTTATTTTGAGATCATCCTTTAAAAGCTACCACCGAAAATTAAATACAAATAGAATCACGCTCGACTGGTGGCTATCGTCACGGTTCAACTATCTAAACATATAAAATTGCAGCTCTGTCTGTCTGATCCAACTACTGGAAACGACTAAACCGATCGGCGTGAAATTTTGTGTATAGGGGTTTTAGGGGCCGAGAAAGGTGACTAAGATAGTTCGGGATCCCTCCTTTGCTGGAAAGGAGGGGTTCCATAGAAAAGAAACACAAATTTCTGCACATCTCGAGAACTAATAAATAAAATGGAAGCAAATTCGACAGGTGAATATTTTTAGGGGTTACAAATATGTCCATAATAGTTTAACGCACCTCCTTCTGCTGGAAGGGTAAAGTTTCCTACAAATGAAACTAAATTTTTTTCACATCTCCAGAACTAATCGAGTAAATGGAACCAAATTTAGAATGTGGATGTTTTTGGGGGGTACAAATATTTTAATGGTGTTTCAACACCGCTCTTTTTTCTCGATAGGAGGGCTCTTATACAAATCAAACAAAAACTTCTATGGTGGTTTGATACTCCTCCGTACTCTGGAAGGGGAGGCAGGTCTCCCATACAAGCTAAACAGATATTTCAACCAGGTTTTCCTGAAAACAGCCTACAATGATCGGGTCGATGCACAGGAGTCAAAACTCGACTCCATACGCCATTTATAAATTTAAGGTGGAAACTTCCAGTTTCTAATATGGGTATTTCCGGAATCGCAATGGTGCTCTGAAGCTACAAGTCGACCTCAGACAACATTTTGAATTGTAAGATGGCAACTGCCGGGTTTTGGAAAACAGCCGAAAATGCCCGATTTCCATCCAATATGAGTACCTCCGGAACCAGAATGATGTACAGAAACTGGAAATCAATCACATACACCATTTTTAATTTTAAGATGGCGACTTCCGGTGTCTGGAAAACAGCCGAAAATGACCAAATACCACCCAATATGAGTGTTCTTTTAACCAGTATGACGTTCAGAGGCCAGAAATTTTCTTCAAATGCCATTTTGAAATCCAAGATGGCGACTTTCGGTTCCTGGAAAACAGCCGAAAATGACCAAATACCACCCACTATGAGTATCTCCGGAATCAGAAGCTAAAAATTTACCACTTACACCATTATGAATTGTAAGATGGCGACTTTTGGAAAACAGTCGAAAAAGACCAAATAACACCCAATATGGGTGTTTCTTAAACCAGAATGACGCCCAGGGGCCAGAATTTGTCTCCAAATGCCATTTTGATATCCAATATAGCGACTTCCGGATTCGGAAAAACTGCCGAAAATTGCTTAATATAAATATTTCCGTAATCGAGATGATGCATAAAAGCCAAGCATTGACCCTGGACACTATTTGGAATTCAAAGATGATCACTTTTAGTTTCTAAAAAACAACAAAATCACTGAACACCACCCAATATGGGTATTTGCGGAATCAGATTGATGCCAGAAAAACAGCTGAAAATGATCGAATACCACTCAATATGAATATTTTCAGAATAGAGGTGATGTACAGAAGCCAAAAGTCGAGGATGTTGTCATTCCGATAAAACCAATCATTTCAAACGATTTGCCTTTTGACTTTGATCATATCCTATGGCCGATTCGTCGTGCATTTTTAGACTATAAACAAATCGCAAGGAATCAATGAATTTGGAATGTTTAAAATTATTAAATTAAACACAAAAACGGGCGAGACGAAGTTTGCCGGGTCAGCTAGTTTAAAAAAAAAAATGGCTGCATTTTTTTTTTTTTTAGCGAGAGGGATGATACAAAGTGCGAGGATGTGAGGATGCGTGAAAATAGATGGCATTGTTCCTTCAGTACGAACTTTGTATTGGGAAACATCGAATGCCCGCGGTGGGACTTACATGTGTAGAAATTTCCTACTGGTAGACAAATTTCTCGGCATTAGTGTCCCAAGAAGTGTTTTTTAAAAACTGATTAGGAACCCGAAATTGCATTTGTCATATTGACGCAATGCGGAAAAGTATTGTATAACTTTAAAATCGTTTTTCTCATTTGCTTGATTTGGAACATTTTGGAACATGGGGCAACTATGCGTAGAAGCGTGAAGTAGTTCGAATAATCAAATAACAGTTTTCTGTATTTGGCCGGATATGTAGCTGATTCGCCAATCAATTGCTGCTGGAGCGAAAAAATCAGTTGAAAACTAACCTAGTAATGAACAGGTGAGAAAGAATGAATTTCGTCCACTGTTCCGTTTTTAGATTTTCATTTTACACCCCTGTAGCGGAACTTTTTTAGAGATGTAGCTCTACGTAAAAAAAAAACTGACAAAAAATTCAACAAACTTATGATAAAAATCATGTATGTAATATAATTTGTCTTACAAAAATAGCTCAAATTCGCCATGCAATCTGTAAAACATTTCGTTCCCTTATTTATCTAGATTTCAAAATATTACATCACATATTGATTTTAGAACTTATGAACATATTTGACGTATTTTTTTTTTGTAGAACGAAAAAAGTTAATAGCAAAAATAGGCTCGAAAAAAAGAACTAAAATTAGTATCCATTTCGGTAATTACACTGGAATACGGGATTATAAATATCAATTTGAATGATAACTACCTATGACTATAGTTGTTTGAAAATAACTATGCGTCCCCTTTTAAACAGAGTCGGTGTAGACGCCGTTTTTTAAGGTTCACACAACCGGAAAACAGCGTTTTATTAACACTTAATTGAGCAGTGACAGCTTTTCAAAATTATGATATTTGAAAGTCCAAATACTTTTTAAATCATAATTTATGTTGTTCTTTTCCTTAAAACTGTTATTGTGAACCGAGGTTATAATTTTTGATTTGTAGTCGGAATCCAATTAGACAGTTCTTTAACATCATTACCAACTGAAACAAGCTTAAATCGACAGTAAATTTTACGCTTTAGCTGTGACAACAAATAACACCATATTGCCTGAAGAATTTATCGATGTCAAGGGTCGGCCAGGTTCCAACTAATTGAAGCAAAATAAAACACAAACATTAACGAAGAACTAATCCCTCGTCTATCAAACGCTCCACATTTAGTTTGTACGTCGATCGAATCTAGACCCATTGCTCTCGATGCAGCGAATTGAATAAAATCCCCTCCGCTCAAAGCCCTTCCCGTTCTTTTGCCTTCGTCGTCGCCGTCGTCGTAATCATCATCGCGATCGGGCTTCAATAGGCCATAAAATTGTGCAAATTTGTACTGTACCCCAAACGATTCTCGTTCGAAGCCCAGAATGCCAGTGTGACCTTTCCCGGCCAATTCTTCGAGTCGCACAGGCAACAACACAACACATGCTCCGATTTGGCCCGCGATCGGTCATAAATCGGCACCGCGTGCGCCGCTACCGCCGCACAAAAGTGGCTTAGGGCGGCGCGTGGCAAGTTTCGCTTCGCTTCTCGTGTCGTCATCACCAGAAGGAGCAGGAGAGCGCAGGAGTGGTGGCAAAAGTGTTATACACATTCCCGCACGCGTGTCCAGTTGGCGTATCGTTGAAACCAATCCGTTTCGACACGAGGTAATAACTTTTCGGGGTCCCAGGGAGTGCTTTCGGTTTCGCCCGTAACTTCAATCAGGTTTCGTGTACAACGTCTAACCACTAGCTGCAGCTTTCAGGAAGAAAAGCGAGGAGGTTGTTTACTACTAGGACATGAAATGTTTATTATATCGTTTGACAAGTCTAACATCTGAAGCCTAGTTGACGACGGCGGGCTGTCCCGTCCCGTGCCCAGGAACGTCACGATGAGGCTTCGGCGGTTGACTTTTAGGAGATAGGCCTCTGGTGGGGCTTAAATGTTAATAGGTCCATTTGAATGTGTGATTTTTGTGGGCCACACGTCGAAACATTTGAGTCACGTTTTTCTTCTGCTGCTCCAGCTGCAGTTGGCGTGCTGCTAAATATCGAGAAACTGCATAACAACAGCTGCTCGTTTTCGAGACGACCTGGGACCCCTCGAGTTCCGATCTAGATCTCGACCGCTTTTTTTTCTCCTTCTCCCCATTCGTCCAGGAAAGGTTCAATCAAAGAAATTTATTACGCCCTGAAAAGTCAAACGGTACGCGAAGGTAAGCCACAATCCGATTGCGCCCGAGCGGGTCTTTAATTGAGCCACCCCCGCGCATTGGGAAGGCTGCTCGGAAAGGTGAGCGATAAAATCTGGCGGTGATTTATTCAATCAATAAGGCACAACGTTTTATGCAAAGTTTTTTTTTTGTTCGCTTCGTTTTAGCGACCGCTCTGACAGTGTTCTATCATCGATCGTTCTGCTACAAGATGGCGCGGTTTCTAGCATTGGCTGGATTTTTTTTTTTTCAACCAACCTAATTATAAAGTTTGGCCGCCGCCATAATTAATCAGTGGAACCTTGACGCTAGGCGGCCCCAAATGATAGCACGAAACTCGCGGGGATCAATTAGTGTCAATTTTCCTAACTGGTTGTGTTCATATTCAGGTTAATTTGATCGTAATAAATGTACGCTACCGCAAACAGCAGCAGCAACAGCAGCCGTAGAATCAGCCATAGGTCAGAGTTTCGTAGCTTACCAGACTAACAAAATGACAGCCGAGGTTCCGCTTTGATTAAGTTACGGTTTGCGGCAAAGAACAGACCGATTTGTGTTCAGTCGTGATCTAAGCTTTTCTGTAGCTAAAAAGCACCGCAAATCAATGGCCGTTGTGGGAGTTACCAGGGAGGGAAAAAAGTCTAACTCGCAGAATGTAAAACAAATGAGAACATTTGTCAATCGATAATTAAGCTGATAAATAGTTAACTTTTATGGGAAAACTCGGGACATGTTTTTTTTTCCTTCTGTGGTGCTTGGCCAAAGTTGGGTTCGGAACAAATGTGTATCTAGTTTGTTTACTGGGTTGGACTGATTCCGTTTTAGGAACTGCCTTGATATGCCGCAATTCTAAGCGCATCTCGGATGCTGATTTTTTTCACTCAATCAAATTCTAGTTCAAAATACAACGATCGCAGAACGAGATTGCTCCCAAATCTCGTGATCACTTTTTAGTATTTTTTTTTTTTTTTTGAAAAATAGAAAAACAAAAAAATCATATTGGTGAACGTACAAATTCCGAAGGATAAGTATTCAGTTTTTACTATCAGCTGAAAATTTTCAAAATCTTCTCTCAAGTGACTGCAAAAAACAGCTCATCCACACTCCATTCGCCCGTCAGTCAATCTCACACCCGCGATTCACTTTTGCGCGAATCGCCCCGATTTAGACTAGCCCGCATTGCAGCTGAGACACGATGAAAAGATGACACCTACCTTTTACTTCCCATGGAGATCAGCTGTCCTCCGTTGAAGCCCTCGTGGCCATGTGGTGGCGCCAGCTGCTGGCTTTGAACGTTCGACATTCTTGGCTTCAGAGGGGGTGGTGGCGCGGTCAGTACGCCATTCGCCGCTAATCCGACGGTGTTGATGCTACTGTTGGCGGTTGGGACAGATTGGGTGGTGCCGTTTTGAAGCTGAGCGGCTTTCAGCAGATATTCGGCCACCGGAATTTGGTGGGAATTGTGCGATCGCTTCCGCATCGAGACTCGAGTATCGTTTTGGCGGGGAACGAACTGCTGCAGCTGCTGCGGTTGCGGTTGTTGTGGCGATGGCGAATGCAACGGCATCGGAAGCGAGTGCCTCTGGTCGGATTTTCCATTTACCATGATGCGATGCGCTTGATGGATGGCGTTCGTTCCATTAGCGACATTAGCGACGCCACCACCTCCACCGTGCTGCATGTGGTGTGATTTGGACATGCTGGAGGATGGTCGCCGGTATATGACGTGCTGCTCCACCGATTGGGGCTTTTTGGGGACCGCGGGTGGAATGATCAGTTGACTGATCTGCACCTGTTGCTGTGCTCCTGATGGTGGGGGTGGGGAGAGATTTTCCAAGGTTGACGCCCGGTAGAGTGGTTTTTTATTGGATTGACCGGCGAAACTGTTCCGTCGACTGGCGGAGTTTGACCGGGTTTCCGATGAATCACTGAGTTGTCGAATGTGCCGCAAGATTTCCGGTGGCGGGGGTGGAAGTGGTTCGTCTTGATTCAGTAGAATTACGTCCTCGGTTGGACTGATTACCGGCGGTGGAGGAGGCAGTTCGGGGCTCGGTATGCGAAGCATCGGGTTTTTCGGAGGCCGCTCGGGAACCCAGTCATCGAGGGCGATAATCGGACCCATTATCATTGGGCCAAGCAAATCCTTCGACAGTTGCTGCCGTTGCTGGATCATTTTATCACGAATTGACGAGTATTCTGATGCGGAGGAGGTTCTGCAAAGGAGATGAAGAAAAGTTCAATTAGTATCGACCGGGAAAAGAGCAACGATTTCGCTACGACAAGCCAATAGGAGTTAAATCTCGGTCGCTAAAATGATTTATTACAGCTTGTTTTTTTTTCGACAGACATCGCAAATGTGCCGATTCTTGGTTAGCTCGTGCCTCTTAGCGAGGCATTGGCAACAAACTTTTCGTGACACAGATTTGCATAGGCTCTGACTCGTGCCTTCGGCATGTTTCGCGCTCTTACAAAGTATTGTAATATATCGCGACAAGCAGGGAGGTACTTAGGGATGAAATTTAGGACGTTCGTGGTGAGTTTGGTGGGATTTAACACCCGGCACTGGTTTATGAAAGCACCTACCTTCGAACCGTCGCCAGATGAGCGGCATGCGTGGAACTGGCTGTTGCCATACTGCCGGCGGCACTATTGATGACCGGCACTCCATTCGATCGGGATCGTGGTGGCGGTGGCGGGGGAGACACATTAGCATTGAGCTGTGGTGGATCTTCCGGCGATTGCGGACCACTGCTGGATGTCCCATCGATTCGTTCCGTTCCGTTGGTGCCGTTGGCGGTGAGGATCAGGGTAGCGTTGCTAATAATCTGCGACTCGATCAGCTGAGCCGTCTGGGGTGATTGCACCTTGTTGAGCAAGTTCATCGTGTGGACGGAAGCCAGCTGATTGCGCAGATTGTTGGCGGCGATTTTGTCCAACTGCTGCTGGGCCGCTATACTGGCGGGCGAGTGCAGCAAACTTGGATGGTGGTGATAGTTGCCAACGAGCGAGGAGTGCGAGGACGGCGCCAGATCCATGGTGCTTCCCGACGACGAATAAGCACTGGAAATGGAGGAACGTTGCGAAACCGACTTGTGGGATGGCGGTGATCCCGACTGATACTGCTGCTGCTGCTGTTGCTGAAGGTTTAACGTCGTCGGTCGGGTCAGATTGTGGCTACTTTCGCGGGCGTGTGCTTGCTGCCGTTCGAAGTAGGATATCACAGCGTTTTTCTGGAACGCTTTTAGCGAAGGGTTCGAAACTCGATGCGTTTTAGATGGATCGAAATACGTATACTTTTGCTGTTGTTGTTGAAGTTGCTGCTGCTGCTGCTGCTGCTGCTGTTTAGTTGCTGTATGACTTAGATTTTTGACACCAATCGAGGAGGAAGAGGAATGGAGACTGCTATTGCTACTGTTCAGTAGGGAAATCCCCTGCTGTTGGTGTTTTTCCAATTCGTTAATACGATCAGCTACAGATTGCCAATTATGCGGGCTGAGTTGTCTGAAAGAAAAAAGATATTAAGTAACGAAAAAAAATGAATCTAAATCGTTTAACGTGTACTCACTTAGATCCATCAACTAGCGGGATTCCGGCCGGTGTCAAACAGCCGCCGAATGCGTTGTGTCCACTAGGGCTACTATTGCTATTGCTACAACTACTACTGCTAGTGTTAGGAATCTCGGTGTAGGTGCTGATAGGAAACAGCCGATTATTGCTACGACTAGATCGGATCGAACCGTTGCTAGCAGCTGAGTTTCCACTGCCAGTCGCCACCGCTGCCGGAGCCGAAGCGGACGACGCTAGCGACGCGCTGGACGAGGTTCGGTGTTGAAAGCGAAGATCTCCCTCCCCAATCGGCGATCCACCAGATGAACTGCTGGATGGACTGTTAAGCTGCTGTTGCTGCTGCTGCTGCTGGTGTTGATGTTGTGATTGCGTTTGCCCACCGTTTGGGGAGGTTTGGACACTATGATGACCACCGAGTGACGATTGTTGTAGCTGATGCTGGTGGTGCGAATGAAGGTGTAGTGATCCCATCGACTGGGACACCAAGCTTCCGATCGAGTTCACTCCAAGGGCCAGCGATGACTGATGACCCATAAGCTGCTGGTGTTTCTGATGGAGCTGATGCTGTTGCTGCTGCTGCTGTTGCTCGTCGGTTGTCATGAACAGGATGCTTTCGGAGTTGTGGCGTTGTGGTGTTCGAACCCGCGAACTGTGCGCAATCAGCTGAGAAGTGGAACCTGTTGGTGAATAATGCCGAACGGCAAACAGAGAACATTAGTCATCCAGTTTTACACCTCATTTTGGGTGGTAGGGGGCTTGAACCGCACGAGTGAGTGAGTAATTCACTCTTTGCCGATTGTTGATCTTCAAATTAATCATAAAGTGTTTGTGTTCGTTACACATCTTTTTTTTCCGACTTATATTCTTAGATCAATTGAATTTGAAATTGAACTGTTCAATTCTATTTTTTCACAAACCTGTGCGCTAAGTAATTTTGTTTTGTAACTAAAGGTTCTGCGCTTCCTTTTGGTCAATTTCAGCACATACTACAATACACGCTAAAAATAATGTTAGAGGAAGTATATATGAAGACACGAAGAGTTTTAAGTTAAGCGATGTTTAGGTGACGACACGAATGAACTTTGCAAATGTGCTACATATAACCTGTAAACTAAATAGAATTATACCTCAAGTTCAGTGGGACTAAATTAAGAAGTCCATATTAACATTGAGACGAATATGACGGAGCTGACAAAAAGAATACTGAAAGGTTTATACCATAGAATCCCAATATGTTGCAAAGAATGAATGGTCGGGTGTCAACAGTCAAAGGAGGCTAAGAGCAATATCTAAGAAAGGAATGATTAGACCTAAACAAAAATTTTAACGACGATAAGAACGATCACATTTCAAGGTCCTAATATGCTACTGGCGCAATTTGATTTACCTGCCTTTGCTTTATATTGCCTGGTATAAAGCAAAGGCAGGTAAATCAAATTGCGCCAGTAGCATATTAGGATACTAGGAAGGAACTATTTCCGGCATCAGTGAAAGTGTTAAAAGAGAAGTTTAATGTTAAGTAAAGCCTCGCAGAAGCCAAGAGCGAATGATACAATGTTATATCCACATCAGCAGATGAGTACCACTCACGACCTGACGTGCCCCACCCGTTGGATTTTCTCGTCACTCAACTAACAACATATGAAACATAGGAACCCGCCGAGATAGATAACGACAAACCAGGAATTTCACGCACCTCGATGTACATACACGAAAATAGGAAACTGTAAAATTTATTTACCAGGCCCATGTAAATCTTATCTTCAAGAAGACTCACATCATATTGAAATGGGGTGGATGTAACGATAACCCCATTCTTTCCGTTAATCTACAGGGTTCCGTCGATTGGTTCGACGTATTCAGAACCCGAAAAAGCATCATTCTTCTACCGGGTGAGAAAATACGAGCGATGTGGTAAAATTCAGCCGCTGAACACTACACATTCTAGTACAGGTGAACAAAAACTTGATAAACAAAAACCAAGTAGAAATAAATAAGGGAAACAATAGAGATACCACGAGAACTTACTGAGTGCCGTGATGTACGCGCCTTCAGAGGTAGGCAGAGCGCGTTCAATCCTGCTTTTGAGTAGAAGAACTTAGTGGAGCTTTTGTATTAAAAAAACGAGAAAGCCATAGCATGGCTTAAGAATAAACGAAATAGGAGACATGAACAAAATTTAACCTCGATTTATCAAGCGTTCCGCACGAATTTTATTTCCGAAAAAAAAATGATGACAAGTTCCGTAGGGAATCCTCTGCTACACCACCTACATCCGATTTTGAGCAAGATTGGCGTAATCCGCTACGAATTTTGTTAGGATAACATTAATTAACGTGATTTAATATTTAATCGTCTTGATAAAGACGGTTTATTAGCCAATTTTACGGCCGCATTATTGCTGCATTGTTTTAAATTTCAGCTTTGATCTTTTTCTAAGCTTAAATGACCGCCCTTTTCGTAGTTGTCCCTCCGTGATGGATCTCAGTTGTTGCCACCGAGATTGAGTTTACCTCTGCATACCGAACGACTATTACGGAAAAGGAAGGTACTTCATATCACCGTAATCAATGACAGATTTTTTATTTATTTATTTCGTCAATCATATATGTAGACTGGTTACAATAATTTCTAAACTATACACGAACATAAAACAAATTAATTTTGTGTCCTCAGCCTCAAGGACTTGAAATACTGTTTTAGTTTATACCGGGACATCGTAAAGTCAATGGCTTCGCAGTGTTGATTATAAGAATTCATCATACTATTTATAGGTCCATTTTTTGTGTATTCCGTACGATGATGGTTAAGAGCAAATAAACTACGGTGTCGAAGTTGTCGAATGGGTGCATAAAAGTTCAATTTAGAAAGAAGTACTGCTGAGTCAACGTTCTGCGAAACGATATCGTTTACAAATGAAGCCATCGCGTACTCTCGCCGTTCTTTTAATGTTTGAATGTCAATCAACATGCAGCGTGCTTCATATGACGGAAGACGATGTGCGGTCCAACCTAGCTTACGAAGAGCATATAGTAGAAATTGCTTTTGTACTGATGCTATTCTTTCGTCATGTACGCCAGGACGAGGAGACCACACAATGCTACAGTATTCCAGTATTGACCTCACATAGGCAATATACAAAGTTTTGATAGTGTACGGGTCTTGAAAATTATAACAGAAGCGTTTGAGAAACCCTAACATGTTGTTTGCCTTGTGTATGATAGTGTTATAGTGGTCGATGAAATTAAGTTTAGAATCTAAGATTATTCCTAAATCCCAACTTTATAACATTTCTTCACATTCTGATCCCCTAATGCAATTACAATTTTGGTCGTTGTTACTTTTCTGCTAAAGGATATTATATTGCATTTTTTTTACGTTTACTTCAAGTAGGCTTTTCTTACACCAGATGTAAAATGTGTGGATTCCATTCTGAAATACATTGAGGTCTTTCTGATTTTTTATTTACAAAAACAGCTTCATGTCGTCGGCATATATTAGAACTTTAATATTTTTGAGGATGAAGGAAATGTCGTTTACGTACAAAATAAAAAGAAGTGGTCCTAAGTGGGAGCCTTGGGGAACACCTGAAGTAACTTGAATGGGATTTGACTTTTTTCCATTAAATTTTATTATTTGTTGCCTGTTTGTTAAATATGATTCAAGCCACTTCAGGAGACCAGACTCAATTCCAATTTTTTGCAGTTTAAAAAGTAGCATTGGTATGTCAATACGATCAAATGCTTTGCTAAAGTCTGTATAAAGAGCTTCAACATGGTTTCCATTATCCATAACATTCAATGAGTAATCTACGAATTCAAGTAAATTTGTGGATGTAGAGCGGCCTTTGAAGAAGCCGTGTTGTTTGTCAGTTATTCGATTTTTGACTTGAGCAAATATCTTTTCATTGACAATTGCCTCAAAGAGTTTAGGTATGCAAGAGATAATAGCGATTCCACGATAATTACGTATGTCAGATTTACGCCCAGATTTCAAAATAGGCACTAAAAATGAGCTTTTCCATATATTTGGGAAGACTCCAGTTTCCAACGACATATTGAACAGCCAGAACAAAGGAGATGTAAGTTCCTTCGAAAGATTTTTCATGAGTGCTGGAGGTATTCCGTCAGGTTCAGGTCCTTTGGAAGGGTCTAAATTTCTCAGACCCTGCAAAACATCCTGTACCAGAAGTTGGTTGACACCAATGTTTCTTGGATATTCCGGATAAAATGCAAAATAAATTTTGCAAAGAGATTGCAGTTTTTCTCCGAGTTATCACCAACATGTCCATCGAGTTGCATTATTGATGGAAAATTGTCTGATTTTAGTTTTGTTTTGACGTAATTGAAGAAGTTCTTTGGACAAGACTTAATTTCTAGTTCAGTTTTTGCATTGAAATCTTCAAATGCATCACTGATTGCAAAGTTCAGTTGATAACAAATTTCCAAGTAAATTGCTAGATTTTCACTGCTATTGTGTTTTTTGAAAATTTTGTGGGCTTTTTGTTTGCGGTTTTTTAAATTTTTTATTTGTTTGTTAAACCAGACTGGATGTTCAGTGTTAGCGTGGCGTCGTTTTTTCTTCAATGGAATCTCTTGAGAGATGATGTTGTACAGAATTTCGTAAAAGACGCTAACAGATGATTCGACATTTCCTTCATCTCTAAAATTTTGTTGCCAATTGACACAGTTTAATTTGTTTTTAATATTTGCATAGTTCGCGAGTTTGAAATCAAGGACTTCCTCATACTCACAGTCGTTGGGTCTTTGATATTCATGTAGAAATAAAGAATATTCAATTGCTGTGTGAAAATTTTCGTTTTTCCACAGTGGGTTAACTGATTCGGTCACACAGAAATCTTCATGGATATTCGTTAAGAGTAGGTCCAAATAGCAATTTTCACGGTTTCTTACATGGTTAATCTGGTTCAAACCTAGTTTAGCAATTTCGTCAAACATGAAGTGCAAAGTGATGTTATCTCCAACGACTGGGAGTAGGATGCTTTCGTTTTCAGGGTCCAAGATGAAGTCAGCGGTGTTTTGATTGAAGTCCCCATAGATGTGAACTTTCACTTCTGGAGGTAGTTCAGAAAAAATTTTTTCTGCGCAATTAAAAAACTTTTCATACGTAATTTTATTAGCGTTATGTGGAGGAAGGTACACAGAGGCGAATACGTGTGTTTCACCTGCTATGTGCGAATTTATCCAAATGTGCTCGAATTCTTTGAATTTAGGTGCAGCAACAGTTTCTGAATTAAAATTCACAGAGACCGCTATGAGGACTCCTCCGCCTGACTTCTTTTCGAATTCTTGAAGATTCCTGTCATTCCTGAATACATTAAACATATTTCCAAAAATTTCTTCACTTTTGACACTTTCATCCCAGTTTGTTTCAGTCGCCAATATGACTGAAAAGGATGAGCCTAAAAGATTGTTGTAAATTTGTTTCATTTTGGCTGGGCCTTTCATGCGATTGAAATTTTGACAATAAACCAAAATTTCAGTCGCATTTTGTGTTGGTGAAGAAATTGGTGAGTGTTACCTGTAAGTCTTCTTCTTTCTCATCGAAAGGGGTCGTTATTTCCGAAAACTCGGTTTGTAAAACTTGTCGGTGCTTTCTCTTAGCTGTTGTAGGCGGTGTGTTCGTTCACTGGATAACGATGTCCGATGAGACTGCAGGTCTGCTAAAGCGTCATCGCGTAATATTCCCAGTTCTTCATGTACGTCCAGGAAAATTTCACGTAGCAGGTTTAAGTCAGTTGGTAGTCCTTCAGCTGCCAGCATCCCTGATGCACTAATTTTGGTGATTTCTCGAATGTATACCGTTATTGGCTGATCATGCAGGAAAGCAAGGAAAGTTCGTACCGTATCCATAATTTTGTGATTACTTTCACCTTTTCCACTACACGCCTATTTTTTATATAGACTTTACTGCTCTTCTTTACCGAGCCTCGCAAAGTATCGGCAATATAATTACTGCCTGGAGAGGTATTTATTTAATGTTTTGACTTTTTTTCTGGAATTTAGGTGAGGGAAGGACCAAAGTAGGGGATAGGCGGGAGCTTGAGAATGAACCCATGCGTAAATTCCCTCTGACACCGAACAGTCTGATTCTACTATTTATTCGCTTGTCAAAGCGAACTCTGTAACCTTGAGGCTGCAAGCTTCTCAGCGAAATTTTATTCTGAATTTTAGTCTGAAAAATCAACAGTCGATTTTTTTTTTATTCTCTCTTATTTTCCGTCGGTCTAGTTTCGCCACTGTTGTGGCCAATTACCGACGCCCAGGGAGGCGACTCCACACCCAGGACCCTAACTCACGACCCGTTTATTAACGGACCGGCGCCAACGTCTTTACTTCCTCATGCGATGGAAGGCGTGATCCCAGAGATTTTTCGCCTCAGAAAATCTCCCGGTGTCGGCTAGGATTGAATCTAGACCAGTTTGGGTTGGTTGTGAGTGGATCACGCCACCTCACAACCATCGACACCTATGTCGGCGGTGGGATTCGAACCCAGGCGTCGAGCGTGGTTGGCGAAGACGTTATCAACCACACTAGGCCCCCGCTGTCAACAGTCGATATTTGATCGTCGTGATAAAAACGCTTCATTTGTGATTTCAGAGTAACATTATTTTATAACAACACTTCATTCTAATTATTTTCTGAGTCTACGAGAATAAAAAAATCGAATGTCTTACAAACCACAGTCGTAAAATGCAACATGGAATTATAAGTTAGATTATTGCGCTGTTAAGAGTGCTGCGCTCCAGCCGCCTACTTCTCCATTGTCATTGATTACACTGAACGAGAAAAACGGACAAAAATGCTGCCCCAAAGCTCAAAATAGTTGCCCTAGAAAGATTATAGATTTGTAACCATTCCTGTGAAATTTCGAGCTTCTAGTTAGAGACAACTCACGTCGTAGTGTCGCATAGTAATTGCTCGCCAGGATCGTCACTACAACGTTATGTTTACGAGAAAACTCATTTAGGTGTCTGAAAAAAAGTTGGCGGATAGGGGCACCAAAATTCACAGGAGTGGGAAAAAGCTATTATCTTGCTTTTTTTGTTTAATTTGAGCTCTAGGGCCACCCATGTGTTGATCAGTGTTATATAGTGTATCAGAAGTGAAATAGAAGAAGAATTCTTCTGAAAGGTTCTACGGTTGAAATGATACATAGTTTTAGTGCTCCTATCCCACTGGCTGAACAATTACTATTCAGTAATAGAATAGCAAATAAAGTTTGACAAGAAGCCCGTACACATCCGTACGGGTCAGCAGGAAGACGCCGGCCAACAAAATTTGCACAACGCGTAGATGCTTTTTAGCATTGGGCGTACCCAACTGTACGGCGGTTGGGATGTCAGTTTTTACGCTGTGATGGCATCACAAATTGACTATTCAAACTATTCAAATTGACACAGCTACGCAGACCGAAACGATATGGCTCTATGAGACCATGCCAAGATGGCCAAGTACCATTTTTTTGCACTGATAAAGTGGCATGCTAAAATACTACATGAGAGAGATCGTGACGAAACGTCTTGAAAAGCTACATCATTACAAATGTTTTGTTTAGAAATAATTTAGTGATCTGTTGATGAAGTTGAATGAGTTGAAAGTAAATTTCGAAGAACTGATTTAAATAGAATGAAAAAGATGAAAAACCGGTCAAGCTAACACATTATTTTAGTCAAGACACGTACACTTACAAAATCACACATTTTTAATTTGTAATCATGACTTGTTGTTGAATGTTCTTCGTTTCTGAGGTGTATTCTGCCGTAGAAAGGCCAAATAGCACCCAATATAGATATTGAAGCTCAAGCCAAAAATGACTCTGAATTTTGAAACTTAAGCCCCGATTTTACAAAATTTTATTGAAACATGTCAGGGTGAACTGCTTTTCTTTTTAGATTCAATATTTTAGTACTTTTGCTCAACTTTTTTTCTTTTTGTTTTCGTAGGAATAATTTAATAGTGATTCAAATGTTAATTATAACCAGGCCGTATGTTCGAAGAAATTTCAAGATACAACCAAATAACGATAAAATCAAATCTTTGGAAATATGTGTGATCAATGCAGCTAAAAGTTAGATACCAGAGCCTTTTCAGTCTTATTTTATAGTAGTTGTAAAGCGGGTACCTTTGAAAGTTCTTTAGAGTAATAACCAGGCATGCCAACGGTACAGTGTTTTTTTTTCACTGTCTGCTAAGGGTTTTCTTCCCTGTTGCTGTTTGTTCGTGATATCTATTGTGCTGGCACTCCGATAGTTATATTGAGAACTTATTGGCAATAGAGCATCACAAAAGGAAACGAAAAATGTACTCCGTGTTACGATTCGGCATAATTAGAAGGATGTCTTCGGGATTGCGAATGTAGAAAAGGAAGAAGCTGTTTTTTATACAGACGGCCGTGTCTGCACTACACAAACAGCGCGTGTCGGTAACAGCCCGAATCCACCGAAGGGATTTGCCCTCCCTTTTTTTATTTTTTTGTAGGGATGACGTGTGAGGGCTGTTAAAAAAGGCTGTGGGAAGAAGAAGCGTAAGGACTGCTCGGTACCTTACCGACAGCCTTCGTGCGAAGAAAAGCAAACTCGGCAATTGAGCGTCTGTGCACTGAAGGATGTGTGTATCGCATTCCGAATGTTATATGCAACCTTACATGCTATCGTCGCCATGGGAATAAGGAGAACAACAAAGAAAAAAACATTCGTGTATGGGAAACTAGACGGCAACGGTATAGTCGCAATATATTTTATCTGTCGGCTGTCTTTATTTAGCCAAAACCAACACTGTCATAGAGGGACGCTCTCGGATGTCATCAAAAATGCCATCGCTCGGTACATTTTTTCCCCTGGTAATAACCAAATACCTGAGTCGTAACTCTTGAATAGGTTCTCTTCGGGTTTTGTATTCTCGAACCTGTAGAAGTAATAAATTTTTTTTTTTTTCAAACCAAATACTAGATAAACCAAAATCCATCTACCATAACAAAATCCAACAGTGTTGTTTCAACTATGCTATTTTTTTTAACCAGTGACAATTTTTTCACCTGCGGGTAACTTTGATAATGCTAGAACAATGAAGAAAATATAAGAAAGGTTTCAATTTTTATGTATTTAGGGTATATTTTGTTAAAGGGTTATCCGTAAACCACGTAGACACATTTAGGATGATTTCTTATCCATCTTCCGTTAGATTTTAGTATACACAAATTTCAAGCATAGTTTTTCACCAAACTCCCTTTGGGGCCGTCCTGATTCTATGTGGACACAAAGCCGTCATTTCAGACTCACCCGTCCCACCAGCCCAGAGGGCAGGAGAACATAACAAAATCATAACTCATCAATAACATATTTAGCTATGAGAACTTATCGTGGTATTTGAAAGATATTCACGTTTCAAACATGCATATTAAAATATCATAAAATTTTGATATCATATGTCGCTATGCCTTCAATAAGATATATGAGTTGATTTTTTTATATTTAATTAAAAGTAAGTTTTCAAGTGAAAATTGTTCGTTATTTATAATATATTCAGTTATGCATTCAAGGTTCAGTAAGTTGAAAATATCTGAGTTGGTCATTTTCGTGATTTTTAACGCAAATTATTAATTTGTTATTGAAATATCAAGCTTTGTTATTCATATAATCTTGAAGGAACAATATTTTGGTTTTTTTTTTGTTATTTTACCAACTATGTAAACCATATTAAGATCAAAATGAGGTGTATTTTCAATATCTGGTTGTGATCTTATTATGATAGTTCCTCCTGCTCGGGAGTGGACAATCGTGCACATTGACCGAACACCCTTTCTCTCCCTCTCTCCTTGTTCACTTGGACATTTTTTTACAAAAAAAAAGTTGAAAAATGTTTTTTATATGGTTCAATTAGTGATTAAACATAAAAACTTTCAAAAATAATTAAAAAATCAGCCCAAAACTATATAGATCAGAAAAGCAATGAATGAAAAGCCTCCCACTAAAATTCAGACATCAAAAGAACAGGAATTAGTGGGACCAGATCGGTGTTATTGATTATGAGCTGTTGAAGTTGTTAAAAGAAACGATTAGCGGGAAACGGTACCAATTTCACTGCGCGAAAAAGGACCACAATACGTGCAGAGATTCTACTGCATGACAACGCTCTGCTTCATAGTGCCGAAGTCGTGAAAACTTACATTGAAATTGGTCTTTTGAGAAAGTTCCTTCCCAGTAGCTTAATTGGATAAAAACACACTGCCCTCTGAATGAGGATTTTTGGAAGTACCGCCTTCATTTTTCTCATTCTCGTAAAACTACATACATTGCCTGCTTTACTTTTATCGATGTTATTACCGCGATCAAATCTAGCTTAAATTTGGCGAGTAGTAAGCTCAATGACCAGTGATGAAATCCACTATAAAAGGTGAACGTGATAAGGGAAAACCTTTGTTCGTCGCTCTTTTGGTTCAATCACTGTTACGACATTGAAACATTCCTGTTCGAACGAATTAATTATCCTCAGTTCCTCCCAACTTGAGGGGACAAAAGCTAGCCATTCAATCACAATTGAGTGTGTTAACGAAAGTTCGCGTGTGAAAGCACCTTCAATCTAGTCAATCGATTGCATAAAACGTTTCCTGAAGGCTGAGTAATTTGCCTGAAGGAGGAAACAAAGGATTGATTCTTCCGTGTGCTTTTTCGAATGCATTCAATTAATTGTAAGGCACCGCGCTAGTCAAAACGTTTGACGAAATGAAAAGTGGACAACAAATCTGCACGATCGATGTCGCTCCGAGCGGTGATCATTCAATGGACTCTTTTGTGTCCCGGCGATTTAAAAACATTGTTTTGATGTTAGCTCACAACCGGTTGTCGCAATTCCACCAATAACTCTCCAGGCCGTACGATCGCCGATCGGTATGACTAAGCTGCAGAAAATTGTTCGCCACACCACGTACTCATACAATGGGGACTGCTATTTCTGCTCAGGTGGTGGCACCACCTTTCCGCCAAGTCACAATCCGCTAAGCGAGATACATGATACTCGTAATGTGATCCGGCATTTTTTTTCTGCCTGGTCCTAAATCGACCATTAAGTGATTTCTAATGTAGAAAAAAAAAATGAACAAGCAAGGTTAAGGCTGTTGTTGTGGAAGAAATCCACTCGAAAACGTAACTTAACTTCCCGATTAAAGGGTGTCAACGAACAAGAAGAAATGAACATCCTTCAATCGCTTTAATTATTACGACTCTAATCAAAGACGCGCGCGGTTGTTCTTGTAACCGTGCAGCCTTGAATGGCAGCGTTCAGATTTATTAATCTTTGTTACGAGGGGAAATCTTGCACAGCGACGGAGCGTGTTCTAGAGATGATCCCAGCTCCGCGGCTTTCGATGTTTTGCGAAAAAAGATAAAAAATATTGATGCTTGGCGATGCACTGTGAGTTTTTTGTTGTTGTTGTTTCTTAAACGCAATTATTATTTGTCTACGAAGGTTTTAAATAAAAAGTTTGAAAATATAGTTCACAGTACAGTCTAGAGGAACAGACTCAGAGGCGCATCGCTTTGTGCAATCACTAGATATTATTTCTCACCGGTCTTTATCGAAACCAAAGAGTATGGCATATAATTGATGAGCCACAATAAAATCTGTAATTACAGTGTCTCGTGTGATCAACAGCATCCTAGAGTGGTAGACTGGTGTCCTGGTCAGTGACATTGCTCCGTCGAGCCTTGGCCATGTCTGGGTGTGTATGTAAAACTGTCTGATGGGAGATTTACCCTTTTTTCACACGCGCAAATCAACCCGGCTCTTGAGTGCAACTATCGATTCTGCCAGCTGCCGAGGCGTTAAGTGAAGAGACGCATGACATCCGGCGTTAAATCATCGCACTTGAATCGTAAAGTTTCCTGCTTCGGCTCCGGCACATTTTACTCTGTGCTGGTAAGGTTGGAAGAAAAATAAATATTATTTATCTGTTTATTAGTGATTTTTATGAAAATAGTTTCTCCGCTGATACGATAAGCTGCAGGTGAGAAATCACTTGCCGCCATGACCGGAATGAATCGGATTGCGCAGGGTTCAAGGTGCGGTGAGATTGCTTCGCAATCTCGAGAGGGCAATATTTGATCAACGGTTGATGGAGAAATTGGATATGATGGTTGTGATTTTACGATTATTGTTTACTCATCTACATTTTATTTTTTTTACGAAGTTGACCATGATTCATTCTTGTGTAGTCAGTTGATTCTCATTTCAATTGTAGGATTTGAAATTTGAATAAATTTAAACGGAAACTCTCATACATAGATAATAAAAAAAATAAAAGGGTGGAGTTCGAAAAAACAAGCGCAAGGGAGCGACCCAAATTAGGATCGAAATATTGACGCGAATGTTCTAGATCAAAAAGTAGTTGAAGCTCTGTTGCCCAACTTAGGCTCGTAGGTAGAGCTTAATGGCCTCTAGTCTAGGCGAAGAACCATTAGTGTCAATTCGAAGGAAAAATTTCAATTCTCAAATTAATAGTTATTCCTATTGCCCAAGCTTCAGTTTTAAGAACCCATTTCCACACGCCTCCAAGAATGTTTCACCGACGCGCCCGAAACCACGGCAATCCATTTTTATTATAAAGCTAATTTGACGTTCATTACACATGACTGACTGCTTGCTTCGGGAGATCGGATTACACTCTACCTTCCCCTCCCCCCCAATTCATCGGCCCAGAGCGCAAAATCGCTGCAGCCTAAGAGGACCGTTTGTTTCCTAGTACATATATAATGCCATACGGGGTGACACTTCCACACGGTAGTAGAATTATAAAGTTGCAGAAAAGCAATTATTTCGCCTTCGCGGGAGTAATTTTATTGCCATCTGGGTAACCAAATCGCTGCTGTCCGCTGTTCCTCCGCACGAAAAGGAGAAACGATTTACATCATTCTGCCGGTGGTGGATACCCTTGAACCCGTCACAGTCATTTCGTCCGTCGATCTGTTTAACCGCCCAGTGACATCTGACATGTACTCCTGCATGTTTGCTTGTTCTAAAGTGAGTTTGCAAAGAGTGGTTGTTCCACAAACACGTGGTCATAAAAAGTTTTTAATCTGCCGTTAATCGCTACTGGAACTTCTCCTAAACTATCAGAAACATCAATGGGCATTTTAAGCTCGCAAAAGTGTCGCCTTTCATTTGAATTTCTCAGTTTTTCATGGCTTTTCGACAAAGTTTGCAGAACGGGTAGTTTAAATAACAATTTTATTAGCTTAGTGATACTTTCATCTAGTTTTTAACAAATTTTCTCTTCAGAAATTCAAGCAGTTCCAATATCGGCAAAAATTTTCATTAAATCTGTTTACACACCACTAATCCTCTAAGCTTTTTCTACATATTTTACAAACATGGAGAAATTATATTACTTTTCTACATTTAATATGATATAGGAGTGAATTGTCAACTATATAAGAAGAAAAGAGTAACATTTTAATAAATTTGCGTTCTTTTTTTCTGAAACGCCTTTTTTTAATTTGTTAATGAAATTTTTCTAGGCAAATGTATGAAATTTCAGTTTGATGAATGCGTCATCAAATTTTCTTCTCATTGTAAAGCTTTAGGCAATTTAGAAGAGTAATCCGCTTGAATTATTAATTTTATTATATTTATTTTTCTCAGAAAATAAAACTCACAATGAAATTTTAGGAGAGACATTTTTTTGGTTTTTCAATTTTCTATTCTTAAGACTGGTTGAAATGGAACAGAAAACTTTGCTGAATAAAAAGAAAAATACAGTGGTCACAGAGATCACCCGACTTTATCACTTCCCTGAATCTGTTTGGGGAGATAAAATAGAAAAGATGATATTATTAGTGCTGGGACTTTTAACCGGATATATTCGTGATCCGGTTATCCGAAGCTCGGATCACGGATGTGTAAACGGATACTATTCGGATGTCCGGATATCCGGATACGGATAATCGAATAGTCGGATATCCGGATATACTATCCGGATATCCGGATTTTTTTTTTCTAGCCTTCAGGCTCGTTCGAATGAAATGTAACGCGAAAAATGGTTTTTCCACAATCTCCCATCCCCTCGTAAGTATTTATTTACATAATTCTCATTAAACTATGTTCGGATACAATATCCGGATATACGGATATCCGACTATCCGAAAATCCGGATATCCTGGAGGATAATATCCGGATATCCGATTGATTCGGATTTTGGATATTTGTCCAATATCCGAGGTCGGATATCCGGATATTTTAATCCGGATAGTCCCAGCACTAGATATTATTACTATTTTGTTATTGAAGATAAAGATTTCTATGGTGATACGATACCCCTTTCTCTCCTGAAAGAGCGAACTCCCGTACAAGGAACCAAATACTATATCACTACTAGTTCGCAGGTTAGGTATTTGTGTTTTCGTGATTTTGAACTATTTTCTAAGGTATTCAAACAATCATAGATTTCATACATGGCTGACTCAAAGATCAATATTTCAAAACAGTTTAAGCATTGACAGTCTCAAAACTTTCAAAACCATGCACTCATAAAATGCGAATTCATGGCTTAAATTTGCACTTTTCTAAACAATTTTCAAATTTTTTATATAGATTGTAAGAATCAGACGATCAATAAAATCACAAAGATTACTAAAAACCTACAACAACGAAGAATATGGATAGCCTTCTTCTATGATCGCAGACGAAAAACGTGAGCTATTAGGGAGAAAGGGCCATCTACATTCCACTTGGACAACTTTGGGGAGGTAGGGAGTACACGAATATCCACGCTTGTTTATGGGGGAAAAGGAGGGAATAATAATAATGTTTACGCGGACACAATACTTTTCCAAAAACATGAGTCTGTCACAACAAAAACCTAAATTAATCCACCTAGCGGTCAGACCCAGCCTTTCTCATTCAAACTTACTATTTGTAAAAATAGATTTACATCCAATAAATGTGTATTCACTTTTTGGGTTCTAAAATATTGATGTTGTAATAGAAGTATAAAATATGAAATTTGACGTAATGTAAATGCTCAAGAAATAGCGAAATAAAAGAAATGACTCTTAATTTCGAACAATTCAATCACGAGCGATACCGGGAACATTCAAATTGTACGATACTATATTTAAATTATATTGTGGCCCTATATATTGATCAAAGCAGGTATAGTTTTAAATAGCCTTTGAATTTCTTTTCTTTCCATAACTTTTGAGCCACATATCAAATTGTTATGAAGTTAACAAACTGTAAGTTTGAGAGATTACTCGTTCGTATGACACTAGTTATGTTCAAATAAGCCGTGTAGTCTTGGAGATAATAGAATTTCGTTGTTTTATTAACAATTTAATACATAACGGTTGCTTAGTTCGATTATAATCAAATGCAATGGGAACCTATAGGGCAGCCAAACTTTGAAACCACGTGTTAAATCATAACTCATCAGTTAACCCATAACTAGTCCGTTCATCTGATACTACTATTGATCAAATCGGTTGTGTACTTTCTGAGATAATGAAGTTTCGTGATTTTCACAATTCGGTACATTACAGACGAAGTTACAGTTCGATTACAGTAAAATTTAATAGGGTGTTATAAGGCAGCTAGACCTTGCATTTGACACTAATTTCGTGAAAATCGGTTCAGCCATCTCTGAGAAAAGTGAGTGAGTTTATGTATTCTTCGGAATATGTTTCTTTTCATAGCTAGATATCACAATTTTAAACATAACAGGCAAAGTAATAGTCCGATTGTAAAAAAATCAATGAGGTCTTATGGGGTAACTAGACCTTTCATATGACACTGGTTTTGTGGAAATCGGTCCAGCCATCTCTGAGAATCATGAGTGAAATTAAACAGTCTTCAGAAGACGTTTCTTTTCATAACTTTTGAACCACATGTTCAATCTATATAAAATTCAAAAGTTAAGGGCTTTTAACATAGCCCGTTCACTTGATACCAATTTTATTGAAATCGGTTGTGTGGTTTCTG